>NW_009649724.1:183936-212384 GCF_000708025.1 Charadrius vociferus | reverse complement strand
TACATACCATATTTCCACAAACTTAATGGTTACAATGTGGTAATGAGCAATAGATTATCAGATGTTCAGATAAGATGGATCCGATGGCTGTGTTACAGTTTGTAGGGTAAATACAGTAATTATTAAACCCCGCATTTTACAGGCACAGGAAAATTGAATTACCCCAAATTTCACTTTAAGTCATTCACAGAGTGAGGGAAATGGCTAGGGTAATAACCTGGCTATTTTGACAGCAGTGAAAAAACTGCCAGGACTTCATCAGGTACCTGTAGACTCTAACAGTCACTGTGCAAAGTTACTGCAATAAAGAGAATGTGAAAGTTAGACTGGCGTACCTTCTCTTCCTACACCAGATGAGACTGCATAAATATCATCTTGTTGTGGAAGAGATTTCCAATACCTCTTGCATCCTGCGAAGTCCCAGCCAGTCGTAATGTAGAAGCAGCATAGACAAAACCTTTAACAAATGGGGCCAGGAAGGAAACGGCTTTAGTTCTTTGGCCAGAAAGACTCTCTGATGAGCAGCGGTTTACATGACTACAAAACAGACAAGAACCCTCTGGGCTTTTTTTAATGTCTTGTGGTCTTCATATTTATAGGAGAAAAATGCCAAGAAATATCAAAGCTGTATCTTGTCTTAGTTTGTTAGCGCAATTCCCCAGCCTGCAGAGTTGACTCTTTTTATTGGACACGAAGAAACCCCTGTTTTCCTGGCTGTTTTCAGTGAGGACTATCTAAGCTTGGCACAGAGGCAATCCAACAGCTTTCAACGAGGTCTTCAGCCTGTGGCCTTGAAGCTGAAAGTTACCATGGCCCTTTCATGCTTAAATTCCTGGTAGGAAGTTTGGTTTTCATGCTTTCCTATGGTTTTCCTACAAATCTTTGATCTTCACTCTTGGGAGTCTCATTTACACTCAGCTGCATCCACATCTCTGGCCTTAATCTTTCATAACTGAGTGGCCTACTTATCAAAGTGTGACAGCTATCTTAACCCCCCACCCACTTGCCAATGTAGATGTAGGAGACTCTCCAACTGTTATGAAAACAGATAAGTTAATTGACTACACTGTTTCTTGTCATACTCCAAATATTTGGGCTCTTTTGTCACTACAGCTTGAGTCCCTCAATTCTCAATCAATACAGTCCCCATCTCCATAGCATCTGAGAGTTATTTTTTGTGGAGCAGCATGTTTCCAAGAACAACTGATTCATTTTTGCTCACCACTTTGCTGGGCATTGCTTTATTCTTGAAGGGCCACCTTATCACTTGTGAAGACTAACAATTATTATATTATTAAGATGCATATGTAGTACCAGCTATCTCAGCAGGAGTCAGCAATGCCATCGTATTGGGATGTTGCATATGAGTAATAAACATGCCCCTCTACCAAGCAGAGCCTTGGGTGTAGGACAGTGTCTTCTGTTGGGTCTGGGCTTCAGTAATGACATGAAGGAATCACTCTGTAGGAAAAACAGCAAGAGTGGTTAGAGGTTTATGAGTAATGACTTTTTTTTTTTTTTTTAAATCTGAGAGAATTGGGGTTTTTTATTCAAGAGAAGAGAAGGCTGAAAGTGAAACTTGGAAATTGCCTTCAAATATATAAAAGAAAGAAGCAGAGAAGGGGGTACATTGTTCTCCCTGTCCATTGGAGATGAGGTCCACAAGCCAGTTCTGATTCTTCTCAAAGCAAAAAATATATTGTGCCAATACAATCTGATGAAAAGAGGATCTTCTGGACTGCAGGGTGTAATACATTCTGCCTACATTTGTTGGTCTACTGTGGATTGGTGACAGTTTTTTTCCCTTGCTTCCTCCTTGGCAGTCCATTTAAAAGTGGCTCATATTTTGTTATTACCTCTGATGGTTAGCAAATGACCATATCTGTGAGTTAACTCTCATTTATGATCCTCTCATAATGATAAAGTGGTTCTTTTAAGAGTCCTGTTGCTTGCCAAAAATCTATTATTGCAAAAATCTAAAGCCATTTCCAGACTAATTTATTGGACAACTGCACTTTGAGTATGAAGCACTAGGAAGGCTCTCATTTAATACCAGCATTTAAATACATTTTAATGTACCTGTAGCCAGAGTATCCAGATGCCATGTATGTAAGCGTAGCATTGCGTCTCTCCAAAAGAACCGTTTTCCCCAGCTTTCTTTCATAAATGCTGCATTCGTCCCTGAGATAATTTTCAGGAAGGGCTTTTGGAGAGGCTTGCTGAGGGCCTGCCTCGCCAAGGGATGTGTCTGAGGTGGCTCTCCCCAAACAGCAAGCAGCAACGCAGGATTTATCTACACAGGCAGGTGCAAAGAGACCAAAGCTTCTCCTGCCTGTGTCCAGAGCTGGCCAAACCAAGCTGACTGTGGTCTGGAAGCTGCGCAGCCATGTTAACATATTAGGATATGTGATCTGGGGCCGGAGCTGGTTCACATCCACAGCATGGGAACGCAGGCCCATCAAACTCCATGGCAACTGAAGGAAGCTATGCACCTTGCCATAAGCAGATAGTTGTCCGTGAGGTCAAACTGTGCAGGGTGGTTTTGGGTCCAGATACGAAATTCATTAAGTATATAAAGATGTGTTCTTTGTGTTATTTCAGGATACTCTCTCCTTTGAATACAAGATCATTCACAAAGGGGAAAGCCTTGCTAACTGAGTTATTTCATTTTTTGAGCCTCTTATACTCAGCATTAGGGTTTTTTGTTTGGTTTTTTTTTTAAATAAAAATAAATCACATGAATTTTGTGACTCACGAGGGCTGTAGGTGGTATTATTTGTTTTGGTGTCTGGAATCCCAATGTCAAACTTGTATTTGTCAGGAGATTGATACAACATTGGTTTTGGCGAGAAGAATGGTAGGAGAAAGGACATCACTTAACAGATACTTAAAATGTGGTCAGGCTCTGAAAAGTGACTCTTAGAAATGACATTGTGGTTTTCCATATTTATTTTCTCTCAACAACTTCCAGAAACAATCTGCTGAGTTCACAAATCTAAAGGTGATTTGTTGAGCTGTCACCTCTCCGCGCTCAATGGAGGGTTTTTGAAAACCCCGCCCTTTTCCATGTGCCTCTTCCATCATCACTGCTAATAAGGATTCCACAACTGGAAACTAGCTGACATGTTGCTGATGGATGCATGAGGCCAAGTAAACTCCAGCTTGTTCTTCCACAGCTCCCTCGGCTTATCAGGGATAAGAAGAGCCATAATTCAGCTTCAGTTTGAGTTAACACAGAGGTGCACAGAAGGCAGATTATAAAGCAGCAGTTCAGCGGTTAAGATATAGCTCTGAAACTAAGGAGGCCTTAATTCAATTCCCATCTTCAAAATAGTACCGAGTCATGATGGCTATACTCTATACTGCCTCACCCAACTGTGGGCTTAGGGCTAGCAAAAGCAGTTTAGAATTCGTCGATATGACTAATATTTAGATATTTTCTTTTAAGAGGATTGCTTTTTCATTTGGCCAAGGCAGGTATAAGCAGTGCCCAGGGCTTAAAGGAGCATGTCCCAAAGTTTAGTTTTCATGGTTCTGCCATTCAGCTGTGGGATCGCCTGTACAGCAAAAGATACTTATGCTACGTGATGGTATGTGACAGGGAGAAATAGAACTGACATGTAGTAGTTGGAGAAGTGCTGTGTTTTAATGTTTCTCCAAACCTCCTGATTTTGGGGAATTAGCGAGTCAGATAAAGCAGAACTTTCTTCCTTTCTCACAATGCAGAAGCAGGAGAATGCAGAAACAGGAGAATGCAGAAAGCATTGAAAAAGCAGGGAAATTAGAAATCTAAATTCTGCTTTTTGCATTGGACAAAATCAATTTGGGAGTTATAGGATAACATCATCAAGAGTAAGACCTTCACATTTTATAAATCCAGTTGATAACAGACAAATTCTAATGAAGATTCCTGTTACGTCGTGAAAACTGAATGGAAAAGATGTGCAGAAAGAACAAGCTTTCAAATGAAGGGTTTGGAAAGCAACTTGCAATAAAGACAAGTTTGTAATTGCCCTAGTGACCACTTGCTTGAACGGAGCCTGGCAAACAAAGTAGCCAGATTACTCCTTCAGCTTAAAAAAGCAGTCACTGGCTTTCTGGTACCTGCACAGGGTGTCAGCTAAAGCTACGTGTAACATGGAGATGATATTAAGCTGGCTCCAAAACTTAGCATAACTGTGCTTAATGCAACGTTCTCGCCTGAAAACCGAAGCTAACTAGTCCATGTGGAACGAAGCTGCTGATGCAACTAGACTGCTGCTGATGCCAGAGCTAGCAGGGGTTCCTCTCCTCAATGCCATGTAGACACAGTCATAGGATAGTAGTCAAGAAAAAATAAATCAGGATAACTGAAATGTCCTGGACTTGTCATGGCAAAAAAGTCCATCATGCAAGTGATGATATTGAGAAAAATAACTTCATTTTTTCCATGGAAAATATTCAAAGACAGTCAAGATGCCAAAAAATTAAGTCATTCTTCTATAATCCATTATACTTGGTGTCTGTAGAGAAACATTAGGGATGATCACTTCCTTTAGATACCTTAAAAATCAGGTAACTGATTTACCCATGTAAAGACATGCATAGGTTATGAATTTCTATTTCAAGAACATGTCATCTTTATGACTGACAGGCTTAGAGTATAATTTTCCTGTGCAAAGGTGGAGTAATTTTGGTTAAGCAACATTTATTGCTTTGCATTCTTACTTAATTGAATTAACTACATTTTAAACCAGTATGTTGAGAGAAAGCTCGTTGGAAAGAAATTTGGCTTATCGAGGCCTGAAGTTGTAAGCCAGGAGTAGGGGGTCCTATCGCACAGTGCCGTGGGAGGCTGTTAAAGCTTGGTCCAAAACCAGCTGAAGTACAACGAAAGAGTCCCATTGACTTCAAAGGGTCTGACTCAGGCAGCTTTTCTCCGTGTCGGTTTCCTCATCTTTAAAGTTGGCAGAAATGCCTACTGCTTAGGTATGGGAGCCTAATGATTCACCCACACTGTGCAAGGATCACGGGGATTTTTGCCGGAGGGACAGCAGAGAAATTACAGAAGGCTTATTTTATCAACGTTTCTTCCACAAAATGGTAGGAGCGAGGTTTTATCTGATAAGCCAAGAGGTTAGCAAGAGAAGACAGCCGTAAAAATCTGTGAAGGCTATGGAAGACAGTGGCTTTGAAACGTGACTATTATGAAGTCTCAGGTTATGTTGCTGAGGAAATGTGTTACAGGCTTAGTTAATATGGCTTGCACAGGCAGAGTTTTTGTCTCAGCTATGAATATTATTGTGTGTTTATGAAGGTCAGTGGCTATGTTATACTGTGCAGCAACAGTTTGAGCTTTGCAGGTTAGGTATTTTTTCTAAACCCAAGACTTATGTGTGTTTTGATTCTATTTTATTCAAATTTTGGGGTACAAAGGAGAAGATAGACTGCTACATTTTTAGCTCATCTCCAAAAGGTCCAAGCCTGAACTAAGTCCAGATCCAGACGGCCTAGTGTTTAAAAGTTGATCGCAGGTTGGGGTTTGGCACCTGGCTCCTTTTCAGGCTTTCTGCTTTCAACCTTTAGCTGAACGCGCCCTGACTTCTCATCCGTGAACCTCAGTGGGAACCAAACCCGGTGCCTGTGTGGCTGAGTCTGACTCAGGAGGACTTCACAGACACCATGGCCGAGACTTTCCCATTCCAGGGTGAAGGCGTTGGACAAATCCTTGGGGAATCCTTGGGTTGAGGGTGTCTTCTTTAGCCATGGGTTGAACAACTCCATGTATGGTAAGGTCCCATGCCAGCTGCCCAGCATAAACTAGAGAAATGAGTATTGGTTCTCCACCCGTGGTCTCAGCTGCAGCCTCTTAGAGGCTGAGTGGGACTGGGAGGAATTGGTTGAGGTGCTGCTGGGAGTAGGGTGGAGAGCAGCATTGCAAAGGCACCTATTGTAAAGGTGGCTGCGCTGGGGAGGCCCTTCTGGAAGGTAATTTTTAAAGCTTTCTATATGTTTCTGGAACAAAGAGAGTGGTGGGGAAAACAGGAATAAATGCCTATTGACAAATGATAGCTGAAATTGTAATACAGACACAAGCAGTTACACATATACAACATATTACAGTAATTTTAATTGCTTGCAATGTAGCCCCCCCTCTCTCCCCCCCTCCCCTGCTCTTTCCTTCTTCCTCCCGCGCTCTCTCCCCCCGCCAGTCCCCCCCACGAGTTAATCTGTCGCTAGATTCTCAGCTTTTCTTTTGCTTCTGGTTTCATTTTCAAATGACAAAATTCAAGGCACACAGCTCTGCTGTCTGGTTGCCCTGGTAACGGCAGCCTATTATCGTACCTTGTCATTCATCAAGAAAGAATTGCACTTGACAGAGATAGACCAAAATGCCTGCAGTCTGCAGCATTAAAAAAAAAGAAAAAGAAAAAAAAGAAAAAAAACTGTTTTCTTTTCTTCCAAGTATGTAAAAGGCCTTTAATGCCTATTTAGCTACATGTTTTATTTAACATTGCTTATTATCCACTAAAGTGATTGTCGATACTCATAGAAATAGATATTTCCTCCTCAAAAATATATTTAAGTCAAATTTGTAATTCTGCCTTGTTTTCAAACCCTTCCACCCTCATGCACAATATAAAGGAAATGGTTAAATGATAAACGTTTTGCATGTTGAATTCACCAAGTGACCACACAAATGCTGCCTTTCTGCTTAATTATGTCTTGTGTTGGTTAGTTTTCCTGCTCTCTTTATAGAGCTTCAAAAATAATTAGCGGGGTATGTAATAAATAATTGAATTTTATCTTTAATTAATCCTTCAAGTGCAGAGTGTTATGGAATACAGATAAGTGTATGTACATAAAAAGTACATATGCAGTGTACGTGTACACATATATATGTTGTATGTATCAAAAAGGTAGAGGTTTGTCTGAGCATAAAATCTGTAATCACTCTTTCTGAAGTTGGACCAGACCCAAATTCATTGTTCTTCAAAGGCAGGAAAAGGTAATTGCTTGTTATTTTGCCTACCTCATCTTTGCCATTTGAATTAACCCAAATTAATCCCTGAAATCTGTGGCCTCATACCTTTTGGTTGGTGAGCATTTTTATGCCGTGAAACTCCCCAGTATTGTGATTTTTTAAAAATCTGAGTATTTTTCTGATAATTGTGTGGCTCTTTAAATAGCTGTAATTGAGGGTTGGGTTTTTTTCAGCTATTTTATAAAAGGATTTGGGGACGGTTTTTTGCTTACATTGGTCAATTTGCTTGTTAAAGGTGAGATACGTTGTAAAATAGGTTTTATTGGCCATGTGGTATTTTAAGTACGTATCCTCCTTGCTTGGGGTTTGCATCTCTGATTGTTGAATCTTTTGTCCTGGAGATCAGAGAAAAAGGAAAGCGAGATAGCAGAGGAGAAAGATAGAGTGCACTTAAAAGAGGGGGAAAAAAAATTCCTCCCCCAGATTCTAATGCCAGCTCTGTTTATTTTCCTTAAGTGTGTCATTGGCGTTACCCAGCCTGCAGGGCCGAGGGGCTCTCAACTTTGGAACTTCACTTCACTCTCCCCCACCCAAAACAGAAACCCGCGTGTTGCTCTCTTTCTCCGTTCGAGCTCTCTGTCTACACAAACTCCCACATGAGTAAGGGATACATGGGGAAAATAGACGGTTGCGATGGCACCAAATCAAATGCAGATCTTTTCACGAGAGGGGTCCTCGGTGCGGGCGGGCTGGGAAAGGCTCCCGAGGACACATCCTTACCGCTTCAGATTCACAAACCCAGGGCGCTCCGCCACGCGGATTTCGGTTTTATTTGTAGCAGCGAGCCAACAACAAAAAGAGCAGGGAGAGAGGGAGATGGCACTTAAACCGTGTACTAATACGCGAGTTCCTAGAGCCACTTCTGAACTTTTTACTTTTTACTTTAATAACGCCGCAGCACCAGTGTTCATTTCCTGTTCAACCTCGGCCCTACCTTTTGATTTTTAAATCTCCCTTAGGCTAGTGGTTTCGGCGGACAAAGAAATGAACAGGCAGAAACAATTAAACCAGCAGATACAGTGAAAACCAACACCACAGCACTTTCGCAGAAATTGCAATGTATGAACGAATTCTGTCGTGCATTTGATGTTTCAACAGTCGGTCTTATTCTTGCAGTTTCTTCCAGCCTTCCTCTCGGCTAAAGGAATTCTGCCATCCCTTAGGACCTCATAAATACATAGAGGCACTGGAAATATTTTTTCTGTGTATTAATATTACATGATAATCTCGTCGCAGAAAAATAAAATGCTAGATCTTCTTAACTGCAAAATGGCTCTTTAAATCCTTTTTAAATGTTCGCATATGTCTTTATGAAAAATTGGAATTTGGAATGTTTATACAGCCCTGAATAGTGCAAGTGAATATCCCTAAATTAGCTTTTCAAGTTGATTTACAGCCTGAAAATTCTGTAACAAGACACGAGTGTTATCTGTTAAGAAAGGAATAGGTTTTTCTGTTATTGTCTGTCTGTGTGTCTTTGCTGTGAAACAAAATGGGAGCCAAAATGCCAGCTATAAAATGAACTTTCAGGAGAAGAAAAGGTTATGTGGGAATTAACAAAGAAGGAAATAACTTACTCAAGAATTAAAATGCTTCTTGATTTAAAAAAAAACCCCAAAGTATTTTAACGAAGATTTATTGATCAAATCTTACAATACAAGGAAAAAACCAAGTCTCTGGGAGTTGATATTTGTTTTACTTGAGAAAGGACTAAACATCTATCAGATCCATCTAATTAATTGGTTCTGTCTATTGATGTATATATCATTTATCTCACTGTCTTTCCAGGCTCTTATTTTGTGCTTATAATCCTGGTACCTGAGTATGCGATTCATCAGAAAATAAGGGCAGCGGGACAGAGCTTTGTGTATTTCTGAGCATTTTTAACCCTATGTTCTGATTCAGCCACAAGAAAAGTTGTTGAGTGAAGTTTCAGTTGGGTGGGTGGAAATGTATTTGTAGACGGTGAGGCCATAAGAGACTCTCATAAACAACTTGTCTGACCCCCTCCGTCAGCGAAGCCGGGGAACCTCACTCAGTAAACTCTATACGCAGTGTTTCAGCAACTACTTTAGCTTTATTTGTGCTCTGGCACATGGGGAATAGCTGATTCTCTGCAGCCAAGTTTTTAGAGCGCACTTGGCACACCCTCTGGGTTTGAAGTCACCCTTAATCTCCGAAATAAGTGTAAGTCAGAGAGATGCTTTCTATGGGTCTGGCTCAGTAGAAAGCCCTGTCCTGCTGTGGCAGGAGCGAAGCCCGTGCAAACGTTCACAAGCCTCCAAAAATTGACTCTGGAGGTGAGGAGGGCTGCTGCGAGGTCTTAGAGGAGGTTGCTCTGTGTGAGAGCCAGATGGAGGTTTTATTGAATCCAGCCTTTGGGTATCGACACAATAAAACACCTCCTGTAAACCAAACTCTTTCTCTCTCTCTTCCCCTTTCTTTCTTTTCTTTTTCTTTTTTTTTTTCTCTCTCTCTTTCTCTCTTTCCTCCTACTGCAGTGAAAATTTGAGGAATGTTGTGAGCAGACCAAAACCATGGCACAGCATGTGCTTATCTAAAGTTCAGTCAGAACAGAGTGACTCTCCTACCTTTGAATATGTCTGAAATGAAAACGTCATGGCTCAGATTCCCACTTTTTCTCATGATGAGTTATATCCTGTGCTACAAATCTTTCCTTGTGGTGACCAATACTTTTCTGAAAGTGAGATGCAGTTGTGGGACAGCTAGAGGAAGGCTCATACTATTTGTCTCCTCACTCCATGCATATATAAAGTGTATGCATTTCAGTACTATTTTAGCACTTGGGATCGCTGGTTTTAGTGGCTCCACTGAAGGTTAAGGTCTAGAACTGAGGAAGGGACTCAGATACCAGCTTTTCTAAGTCCTATTTCAAAGGTCAGAGCTGTGATCTTCCTTTCCACTCCGGAGGCACTGAAACATAACACTTTGTTGTTGGTGGTGTTTTTTTGTGAATTTGTTAAAATGGAGTGGAAGCAAGAGAAAGATGTGGTTGGAGAGTTGAGGGGCATATATGCAGGATAGTATGGTGATGGTGGCTTCTGGTGAATGATGTGAAAATAGCCCAGTGGTGCCATCTGAGCAGCGTAGGTTGTTGGGCAATCCTGAATCTTGGCGGGATTATTTGCATCGGGCAAGAAACGTAAATTTTTATCTATTTTCAGTATTTCTTTCTGGTGTGCAACTTATCAATTTTGCCTTTAACATTACGATGTCCAGATTTTAGGTCAGATTTTTCAGTTCCTGCCATGGGACGGGTATGCCGCAGAGCTATGAGGAATTTGCATCTAGTAGAGGATACAGTTTTCCAGTAGTGGAAGGGGACACTGTCCATGCCCCTAAGGCCCGTGCTGGTTTCTACTCACTTCACATGAACGTATTAACACTGCATCTGACTTTTCTTAGGCCTCTCTGGCTTGAAACTGTGCTTTTCAAGTGCTGTCATGGTGGCTGAGGTTAGTGGGGAGGGTTTTCCCAGCAGCTCCTATTTTGGAGCAAAGGTGGGTAAAGCCGCTGCTGGAATCCCCTTTCTGCTGAGCAGATAACGAATTGCCATCAGGCATAAAAACTGGGTTATTGTTCTGCTTGCAGGAGTTGTTGTAGGACTAAGATGTACTTCATTGGCAAGAGAACCTGCCTAAAACTACCCGTGAAATGTCTGACGTTAGAAAGTGCTAGTGGAAGATGGTTCTTCCATAACTCTGCATTATAGTAGTACTTTTTCCTGCATAAGAAGTGATGGTTGCGGCTCATAATTAAGGATTTTGGACTTATGGACTTGAATGATCCATTGTGAACTGTGAATGGAAATGTGAAGTTCTGAAGCTCTGCAGAACTTCATGTTGTCAGAAACTGCTTTAAAAGATTAAATAAATCTTTAAATAATTTTCCTGTGTCACATAAAAACCAATGAAACATCATCTCTGTCCACATGGTGGACAGTACCTTTTTTTGTTTGTTTTGTTAAATCCATAGAAATACCTTAGTTTACATATGGACAAGACAGGTTTTCTAATTTTTTCCTATTTTTCCCAGGGCAGTTTTTAAGCTTAATTGAATTAATACAGCTAGGAAAATGTTTTTTCTTATAGCAGGACAAACCAAATGGCCCCATTCAAATATCGACATCTTTCTTTTTGAAATTTTCTTCACAATTTAGATCAAGATTAAAAATTTCTGAGTGGGGAATTGGTTTAATGATTAGGTGCAGTGTGTTGCCAGGCTAAAGATCTGCAGCAGTTTAGTGAGGCATCAGTGGGTCTTTGCGGTCTCTTTTCCCAATTTAATCTGTGAACAACTAAATGGTGCTTTGTTTCATTATCGTTTAAGTGTTTTGGCAAGGACTTCAGCCAGATTTTACAACCTTTCCACCTTTTCCCTCAAATTCCTGTAATCGGGTTGTTTTTAAAAAAGGCTGGTATCTGATTATTCCTCTATTAGTTTCCCCCAAAGCATATCTTCTCAGAAGCAAAAGGTGATTAGAACCAGTAATGCTGCTGGATTACCACACCTAGTACAGTCGCCTTTAAAAAGCTTCTGTTTAGAAAATGTGACAGAAGTCCAGAATTGGATGAGGATTTCAATTGTGGAAAAACCTGAGAGAATAAAAATGCCTCTGTTGTTCTTCTCTTCTTCCTATTTGTTTCAACTAGATCATTTTAGACATGATAGCATGGATGTGCATCGGATAGATATTTCACACCAGCAATAAATGGGATGCAGGAGCCTAAAGGAGTTAGAGCAAGGTTTTGCCACCCAGCTGCTGCCTGCTAGATACTTCTTAAATTTTGATTTAATGACCGATATGAACTTGCATAGACAAAAGCAATAGAGGAAGGAAAAATGTGGAAAATTTAATGTGTGTGTGGATACCACTGCTATAAATAAATGTTTCCCCACATACCACAAACAAAGGGCGAGCATGCCTGTTTCTGTTGATATTTTAGCATGACTTTTTAGTATCAGCCAGGCTGCTGGTTTTGCTCCCTCTTTTCTTCCTTGCCAAGCACTTTCTTTTCACACTTTGTAGCAATGAGGTGTTGGTGTAGTATTGCTAACTGAAGCATTCAAGACTCAAGTGTCAGGTGCCTAACATCATGAGTCTCAAAACGATGAGATTAGGAAAGGAATATGTGGGACTTACTCTCATTGCCTCCTAGCTTTTGAAATCGGTGGTTCTCTCTGGGTTATGTTTTACAAGATCTTCCTCCTCAACCAGGAGTGTTAAAGGCATCTTCCTTTTTCTAGCCCCCTTAGAATGAAAACTGATATTGTCACAGGTTTCAGTGATTTCAGGAACTGTTTTTCATGGCAGACACCACGAAATCATCGTTAGACTTGTGGTAAGAACATGGTAGCAGGAAAACTCTCTTACCAGAATTAGATGTCTCTGAGCTGTAAAAGGCATTTCCAGATTGAGGGACACAGGGTCAAATATTGCAAGTCTTATCTCATCTGTACTTAGCTGCGTCCCTACCGACTGTGGTGGGAGCTCAGCTGGAGGGAAGAGATGAAGATGTGTCCTACTTAGAAGTTGAGACCCTGTCTTGTAGGCAGGGGGTTGTTTTGTTTAGTTGTTTTGATTTGGGAAGCGACAAGAGATAAACACTGCTCGGCAAAACAAAGGGAGCTATAACCAGGCCGTGCTCATTACAAAAGCATGATATTTAATGATGGGAATTAAACAGAGCAGAAACTACATTTTTTTTCTGGTAGTTCAGGTGCTTTTTCCCCACTGCCTGTGCTGCATACCAGTCCGTGAGAAGCATTTAGATGTATTCAATTCAATCTATGATTTTAGGGCAAGATAATTTCTCATCCAGTTTTAGAAAAGAAAGAAACCAATCTTGTGTGGCAGAAAATGGGTTTACCAAAGTGGGTTCTGATCTCAGTATTTCAATGGATATAAGATCTTGTCTCAAGTGTTTCTGTCAGGACCCCTTGGGGAAAGTGGGGGGAAGACAGGGAAAACAAAAAGATACAAAAGCAATTTTAAAAATTACATTTTAAAATGCCTTTTAATGAGCATCTCTGCTAAAAGCACCTGTCATTTACTTCCAAAGAAGTTATCTTGAAGGTTTGGTGGATGCTTTACAACGGTTATTGGCGGTAGACCATATTACGAATAGTTCTGAGCATGCACAATTTCCAACAGAAATCCCATTGAAACTCCTTGTGTAAATACGGGTCCCTCACAGGAGCAGTGGATTTGGGCGTCTGTTCTGCGCGGGTGTAACCCATACTGCCCAAACCCTCCTATTCATGGTGGGGATGGAACAAGGTCCCGTGTTGGCTCAGCCAGAGCTATTCTGCCAGCAGACCCTTTGACCAGCCAGACATCACTGTTGGCTACGAATTATAAGCACTTCCAAAAATCAAACCTCGCAGCTTCTTTGTTGGCTGGAGAAACTGGTCACTTCCATGTGAAACAAGAGCAGGGGGAGGAGGGGGGAAGAGAAAAGGCAGACTCTAATCTTCATTATTTTGATGTAATTCTGGAGAAATACTGTTAGCTGCAAATCTGCAATTATTCCCAGAACTGAAAGCATCAAGGAGGGTACATGAAATCTTTATTTTTCTAAGCAATTTGATCTATAACATAGGGAAGACTGCTGAATATGCAGAGAATTATTGCAAAGAATTTTAGGAAACGTTCCTCTCCTTCCATGTGTCCTGCACAAGCCTTGCCTCTAATAACCCCTTTCTGAGGTTACTGCACATGTGTCTGAATTCTGCCGTGGAATAGTTGTATTCTGCTCAGTTGAAGCACAGTGAAAAACTCGGAGAGTAGAGGGATTTTTGGTCTTGTTTGAGCATACCCAGAAAAAAATATGCTTTTCTCTTTCGTTTTAGCATCTTAATTTAAAATAAACTGCCTCAAAACTATAATGCTGTAAAACAAAGGAAAAAGAAAAGCTCTTAAAGGAAATGCTCTTAAACATAAGGATATGAGATAATGAAATGGGCTACTGGGATAAGCATATTTATTGGGTTTGTTATGTATCAAATGTAACAAAAGTAAAGTGTCTGAAGAACTCCATGTGTGGTTCCTTCACACTCTTTGATCACACAATTCCCCCTTTAATTCAGATGCAGTAGAGCTTAAGTGGCTTCATTGATGTGTTAAGTGTGGAATGATTTTTGTATAAAATAAAAAAAAAAAAAAGACCCCATTATGTGTCCAGAAAAGCCTTGTGTGCACTTGTTTATTGAGACAGGAAGTCGGTTTCCCACACCGAACAACAGTGCCGAAACACTGAAAATGTAGGGAAGAAAAGAAAAGGAAACTTAATTTTCTACCTGGCAGAAATCGGCCTCCGGAGGAAGAAGTAGACAATGAGATTGGGCTTAAACTGAATAATAGAGCCTGATTGATTTTAGGAAAATGCTCCACACCATTTATACGGGGGTTCATGTGCTGCTTTTGTTAGTAAAATGTGAAGCTTTGGTGCAGGCGTCTTTGTAGTCAGCCTGCTGCTTAAGTACTGCTTCCACTACTGCATTGCCCAGAGGAGAAAACACCCAGAAGAAGGGCTATCAGGTAGAAACACAGCATTTAAATATATATTAAAAATAACAGAACGCTGGACTACTTTTAGGTCACTTACCGGTTTATCACTGACAGGAATATATGTGAGGCCCTTTTGAACGGTGCCTTGGATGCTGCAGCGGTGTAAATCAGGACAGTTTCTTTTCTCTGAGACAAAGGAGCTGCTCAGCGCTCCCGCACCTGACGCTCTGGGCCAGCCTTCTCGCACAGCAGCACAGCAAAACCCACAGGCTCTGGAAGACTTGAATTTTAATATTAAAA
Organism: Charadrius vociferus; assembly: GCF_000708025.1. Lineage (NCBI taxonomy): Eukaryota > Metazoa > Chordata > Aves > Charadriiformes > Charadriidae > Charadrius > Charadrius vociferus. Next base: position 197,529 of record NW_009649724.1, on the reverse strand, counting down.
ACAAGACCAAAAAAATCACATGGGGAGGTTTTTAGGCTGATAGTTAATATGTATTTACCAATACCTAGGAATTTTAACGTGATTAATAGCAGGCTCCAGTATTGCGGTGTATCTCAGTCTCCTATTTGGTCAGTGAGCGTGAAAGTGAAATATCGAGTACAGGCATTTATTGGTGTTTTCAGAAGCAGCTGTGAGTCCCCAGAAAGGTCAGAAGTGCAGCGGGCCCAGTGCTGTGGGCTCGGAGCCCAGAGTTTTAATCGGAGGAAACAAACCCAAGGTCTGAGGGGCAAGAACGGCACAAAGAAATCGAGTGACTCGCCAAAGGTCACGTCATTCGTTGGTAGCAGAGAGCAGAATGAATATCAGCATTTACAGGTTCTGTATTTTGCCGCAGTTTCATATTTCCTGACTTTTCTCTGGTTTTATTCAGCCAAGTAATGAAGTCCTCTACCTCCGCCACAGTAGTGTGCTTTTGTGCTCGGCGCTAAGGTCTCTTTTTGCTTTGGAAGCTTGTAAAAATGTGCGGTTTCCTAGACTCTGGTGCCAAAACCAAGGCTATTCAAAACAAACAAACACAAAAGCCCTCCAAAATGCAGACTGGGCCTTTGTAAATATTACTCTGAGGTGGATTTGTGCAAAACGGTCGCAGGGAAAGGACCCCCCCTTCCCTTCGCCCCAATGATGGGAGGTCTGCAGGACCTCAGAGACAACAACCATCAGATGTTGTCCCCAGCCGTGGCCCTCCCGGGGGGAAAAGGCACGGCAAAGCACTTGTTCCTTTTACCTGAGTGCCAAACCTCCCTCACAAATGTGTGTGCTTACATGTAAGGAGGAGGAATCCAAACTTAAGTATTTTTACCAGCCTCTTTTTAATCCTTGTAAGGCAAGACTTGGAGGGAAACTGCACATTTTCCTAACACGCGTGCACTCTCCCACTGACACACGCAGCTCCCCCTTCCACAACCCCTCTCTTCCCGAGCCTTTTCCAGCCCATATAAAACTCTTCTTCCTTTCAGCACCATCTCCCCACACCCAGCACATTCCTTTCATGTGCACAGACCGATGGCCTTATCTCTCACTCTCGCCCTAATTATGAAATGTGTGGTATGTTGCTGCTCCATGAGAACAGAGCGAGCTGCAACTGGGCAGAAGTTAAAGGACTCTTCTTATTGCTCTTCAGGCAAGCCAGGTTCAGGGTAAACTGACAGTCCTTTTTTTTCTTTATTTTTTTTTTAATTTCTCTTTCCTTGAGAACTGAAAAAAAAAGAAAATTGAAATGATCACTAGACCCATAAACTATACTTGCTTATAAGGATGGCTTAAGGAAGGTTGTTTGCTCTGCACCAACCTTTCCAGCACTGAATACGGCTCTGAAGCATTCGTACATTTGTTTGTCACATGCGACAGACACTGAGGCAGCACAGAGGGTTTGTATGCTGAGCTCGACCCGGGGGTCCGGCTGTTTCGCTCTTGCTGCATCTTGCTGTCAGCATAGGTCAGCACAGACATTTCTCTCTGTTCTTGAGAGCTGCAGGACCTCAGTACGTAGCAGGAGGCTTTCTGTGTCTGGCAGGCATGTGGTCCTTAAAATGCAACTGTCAGACACTTTGCAGTGGGTTTTTCAAAGCGGATGACTACTGGCTTATGTCTGCTTCCACCGTAATTGTCTGTAGAAGCAAGACAGCCAGGCCAAGATACGAGCGCCTTTGAAAATCCCACCGTGAAATACTGTGTATTGCAGAGCTACATCTGAATTGTGTAGACACACACACACACACACACCCTTCCCCAATTATTTAAAAACATAAGCTGTACTGCATTTGCCTGGTCATCCGTTCAGAAAGAGGAACGTGTTCGTGACCTGCCATCAGTTCCTGCTCCTCCTGACCCTCCCCCTATCCCCACTTCGTCAGCCCTTAGTGAACCAAAAACTGGCTTTTCTGATTTGAATCATGATTCAGCCTGATGCGATTTGAAATGCCTGAATTCTTAACCCCCTGCATGATGGGATTTTATCTAATGGAAATGCCAGCAGCCTTTAAGTCAGGCATGGCAGCGTCCTGCCAGCCGCTATACCCAGCACACTAAATAAATGATAAATATTGTTGCACATATGCTACATCTGTCAAAAGTCTCAACGTCACGCAATCATCATGTGGCCTTTATAAGGTGATGAAAGGAGCAAACCCAACAACAACAAACCCCAATGCAAACATCGGATAGGCATTAGACATTCTCTGCCAGTGCAAATAAAATACCCTGTTAGTGAAATAGGCTTATAAGGAAGGGGGATGTCTTTTATTAGGTAAGGTAAAGAACTGATAACGGTGAGCACGCTGTGGGTTTGGGGTGTCTCCATCAGGCCCAGTAGCCTCCAGCTCCCCTGTGTCCTTATCTGCAGTACTGTGCTGTTACTATTTTCCTTTAAGAGTTCTCAGGTTCTGCTTTCAAACACCAGGTTCAGGTGTGGGAGGAGAAGGGAAGGCAAATAAAGGAAACTCTTACAGATCTTAAGTACCAAATGTTGTTTCTAAATGTTAGATGTGCAGTCCCACATCACACCAAAATGTTTCAGTCTGCCAAAGGTTGGCGTATACTATTTTACATTTCCCCAAAGCAGAATTTTCAGTGTCTCTTGCTCCCGAAGGGGCATTTGGCCAATCACAGGGAGCGTTAAGGCAAGACTGATCAGTCTTAAGGCCACCGTTCAAGAATGTGCAAATTCCTTGCCTCTCTGAGGATTGTCAGGGTTGCCTTGAAGGGCACCCCATTTCTGCAAAGGCCTCGTCCTGCCCGCGGGAAGGAGAAAGTGGGGAGAGGGTGAGCGGAGGGAGGAGAAGGCTGTCAGTACGCTGAGCTGTGGCTCCGCTCCTCTGCACCAGCTGGATGCCGGGGAGGAAGGATGCTGAAGTGCTAATGCATCTTCCTTCCCTCCAGCAGAAACGAGTCGCTGCAGAGGAGCAGATCCTCTGAGGAGTTTCAGAGGCAGAGTCCCTCCTGAGGGGAGGAGCGGAGGGGAGGTGGAGCTGCTCCACCTCTTGCCCAAGGCTCTGCCTAAGGGCAAAATCACAGCCCAAGAAACATATTCTCTCTCTCCCTCCTTAAAATTAAGGGTCACAGTGGCATTTACCTTGAAGTCTATTAAAAAAACATTGAAGTCCCAGAGTGTGGCATGTATGTTTTCTATTAAGAAAGCAGTTCCAGACTAATAACCATTTTTAATGGCTGTTGTTGTGCTTTGCAGTAAATGATATCAGCTATTATTACATAAGAATGGTAAAGAAGCCTGGAAAATTAAATGAAATCCTTCTGTGGAATTTTAAATGGGGATCAAAGATACTCCCGAGCTTTTGCTCGAGCTCAGGTCGAACATTTCCCAGTTCTGATAATAAGGTAGGGAACCCCTGGAAAAGCACTTCTGCAGAGAGCAGGTATAATTTTCCCTTTCCTGCTTTGTCTTAAACCATGTAAGTGGTGGAAGTCTGACAATTTCCTCAATGCAAGTGAGAATAGAATTGTGTCCACCGAGGCTTAGGGAGGTCAGTGCAGCTGCGTGGACAGTGGCAGAGGGCAGGAGGGACGGTGTTGGCCAACCCCTTGAGCAGGAGTGCATGCGCATGAAAATCCCAGCCAACCTAACCTGCTTGAAGTGTCCTTCTAACATTGGATATGACATATTCATCATCCCTCGTTGATAGAGAATTGTATTGGTTGCGACTTATAATCAGCTTGTACTGACATCTAATTTTCTCTGTGTTTGCTCCTCCATTCTCATTGTGCGGATGCTTGCAGAAGTGGGTAGATGTGGCAGGTCCTGCAGGCCGTGGTTTCGACACTCGTGTGCTCTCACGTGGTGCGGAGCAGCCAAGGGCTGGGTTCCCAGCTGAGCCTGGGATAAAGTGTAAAGCCGAGGTCTCCGTTGATGAGGCTTCCGTCACTCAGAGGTAACCCAGTGTTAGAGACCAAGGCAGAACGTGAACTAGTAAACTGTGCGAGGCATGTCTGCATCCGAGCTACTTGTCTAGGCTCGCTGGTGATCCGCAGAGGAAATAAATGCTACTTGTAGGATGTGATTCATCTTATCCTAAAGTGTGTATAAAAAATAGGGCAGATGAGTTGTACCCTGAATATGGCGTTTTCTCTCTTTTTTACTGTAGTAGGAACCCAGGATGACTAGGTCTAACAGTAAAGAACTGACCTTGGGAAACAACGAGAGGGAGAGCCAGGGACAGGTTTGTTGACCTTCCCAATGTGTTTCAAATTAGTTGTAGGCTATGACTGCAAGTTGAGGAAAATTCAAACCAGCCTGATGGTATTGAAGCAAGTCAAATTTGGGTGAGGGCAAATGGTTTGTAATTTAGTGTAAGATCATGACTGTGAATCTTAAAAATCCTGAACAGTGGGTCTTGTTGGCAAGTTGAGCATCTGCTAATGACATGGCAGTGCAAGCAGAGGGTTTTATCCTCAGGGCTCCGTCCAGGTTTTGAGCTCCCCAGACCTCCCACTACTTCTGTGGGAAGTGATGGTGCCCAACACTCCAACACTTTGCAGGATCTAACCCTAAGGATGGGCTGCACGCTCACAGGGATAAATCATCTTTGTCCTGTTACCTCCATTTGGGCTACATGCAGAAGTACTCCTGATATCTATGGAGAAACTCGTTAAGTTGGAGTGATCCATTTTGATTATCCTATTAAAAGGATGCAGCCTGCTTTCCAAATGCACAGAAATCTAACTAACTTAGTTGCTCTAATTAGCCCCTGCTGCAATTTCCACCATGCTATTAAAATACGTTATACTCAAATGCAATGAAATGCTTGTAAATCAAGTGAGATTAAAAATCCCTTTGGCTGGAGAGATGTGTTTATCATAAAGGCTTTAACATCCTGAATTTTAAAATATGCTGTATACTACTAAGGGAGTCAGGGTTCATGGGGAGCAGCAGTCTCCTTTGTTGCATCGTCTTATGGAGCTGAACAACAAAATAAAATGAAAAAGAACAAATTTTCAGGCACACAAACCCTTTCTCTGGACCAGTGCAGGAATGAACACGTATGAAATCACCCAGGAATGAAACATTTACTGTAAACTCAGTTTGGGAGTGAAACGAGTCCCATTGTCTGTGTGATTTCACTGCAGAGGTTTGGATCTGGCTTTGCTTGTTCTGTGCCCGGTACCGCTTTTCCCTTCAGAAACCTTCAGCTGCAGGAACCATGCCTGCAGATACTGCTATCGTATGCTCCTTTTTTTAGCACAAGATATGTGAAAGTTCAGTTGTTTAGGCTGAAGGTGGGTGTTGTTCAGTGCACATTCGGAGCCTCCTCTCTCGGTTTCGTTTCCTGGTTCAGGGTAGGGTTTGAATGAACCTAGATCTGAAAGGGAACTTCAGAAGATTAATATCTGACTTGTAGTGAAAGTGGTGTTAAATCTCAATTTTAAAAAAAGATTTTCTTAAAAAGGGAGCCAGTACTTTTAGGTACTGTTAAGTCTACATTTGACTGAAGAAGGGCTAGGGCCCCATGTAATAAAAATCACTTTAGGTCCTTTAAGGCTATTTTGGCAAGACTGGGGTATGTCAGGTGAGAACCTAATCCTAGAATTTATGCCAGTTTTTACTCATCACTTGTTAATCTTACGTTTGGTTACTGAATTCCCAATATAGATATTTTCTTTTCTTTTGGATCTGTTTGCTTAGATCTCTTTGGGTGCATACCCTCTCACTTATATTCCCCTCTCCCCTCCTCTTCTATATAAAGAACACGGAGAAAATGGGCCCAGTATATCTGAAATGCATGAGTAGGTGCTAAGATTTATCCTCAGTCCAGTTTCTGAGAGGTTAATTGCCTTGCTGAAAATCAGTTAGGGGAAGGCTGTGGCTAATCTTCAACCAAATCTCCCTTTCCACCATCACAGGAGAGCAAACTGTTTTTTTTAAGTTGTTACTTCTGTTTGTTCTAGCCGAATACTTACATCTCTCCCCTCCGACTTTGCTGTGGCGGCTGCGAGCGTTGCTATGTTGCTGAAGAGCCTTCCTCTTTACAACAGTTGTGCAGAAATCACTTTCCTCTGTCATTCCTTTTCGGCAGCAGCAATTTGTTATTCGCCAGAAATAGCTGCAGCTTAGCACCTGTTGTGCAGCCCGAGAGGCTATCATCTGGCGCTACACAAACAGAACTTATGTTCGCGGGACTGGACCAGGATCCTCTCGGTTTTTCGATAGAATTCTCCTTCTGTTTTACCAGACAAATAATCTGTTGCGACTCTTATTGCTTCTTATCTTTTGCAGCTTGGACCGGTTCCATGCACCATTTTGTTCTCAAAGATGCCTAAGCTGATTCTTCAGTGCTAGCCAAAACAAATGAGAGTCTTGGCTGGCGGCGTGCGAGCAGCAGCTGGTTTCCCTATGGCTCCCTACACCTAACGCTGGGGCAGCTCCGACTTGGATAAAGATCCTTTTCCCTCATTAGGCGACTGGGCAGGGGGCAGGAGGGAAATGAAGTCCTGTAAAGTTGTTCGGCTGATCTTGTTTTTAGTGGAATGGTGCAAGTCTTTATTAGAGGTGTTTGTTTATTGTGTGTTGTCGCGAGGCATCCGTCACGATGGCCTCTCAAGAAAGAGAGGGGTTGAATGGATAGGGCACAGGACTGGGAACTAGGACACCCAGGATCTGTCCCAGTCACTCACCTGCTGTGGGACTTGGAGTTTTCCCTGCCTTTCCTTGCTGTCCCCATTCGCGCTGCCAGAACGTCACAGCTGGAGCTGGCTTCTCTTGTGTGTTTGTACAAACTAACATAAAAGGTGCCTGGTCCCAGCTGGGCTCTATAAGCATTGGTGCAATGCAAATAGTAATATATACTGTCCAATTTATCCATCCTGGTAGATATAGTAGATAGTACAGCATCCCCGGGAGATTTTTAATGCCTACAATGAACACAATTTTAATTAGAAAAACAAAGAGAATGTGTGGAAGAGAGATAGTGGTTAATAAATAAGGAGTACAACAAAAACCAAGGTCCAGCAAGGTGCTGAACTTCTGAAAAGTATCAAATTTGGACTCAGTCTGGATCTGAGCTTTCTGATTCTGTTCTACCAGTCACTACTACATAGGTGCGAAGCAATTACAGGGGCTGAATGAGTTCTCAACTTCTGTTTTGCAGATTGAAACCCTCTTTTCCATGCTGCATGTGTCCCTTCACGTACTGGAACAGTTAGGAAAAAGAGGGAGCTTGTAATTGGGAAGCACACAGTAAACCAGGCCGGTTTGGGGACTGCCTATGACTTTGGGCAAGTTCCCCGATCTCTCATTGATTCCCCTTAATGCCTCATCTGTAATAACGTTTTCCTTCAGCTTCTGTAGGGCTGTGGTGGAATAAAGATAATAAAACTAGCAAGGTGTTTGGCTGTATAGGGACTGTGAAATTATGACGGATGGATGGATAGATAGGTAGGTAGATAGATAGATAGATGTGTTCCTTATGCTACATGGGAAGGCCACGCTGGCTGAAAACTTCTAGACACACTGTCTCTTCTGAGCTGAAAGAACATTATGTCACCGTGAAAATGCCGCGCATTTTATTTTAAAAGGACATTATGGCAAGGCTATAATCAGATCTCTTAGTGCCTTAGCTTCAGAACCTGATTCAATAAAAACATGGCTGGGCTCCAGCATTATGAGGAGAAGCAGGCTATCTGTGGGGACTTATCTCTGCCTGTAAAACCTCTATTTCGGAGTGCTTTTGAGCACTTGAGTCCAGGCTTCTATTGTTTGTTTGCTATTGAACTGGGCGTTTGTGAGGGGGACACCAAAAAATACAGCAATGTGATATGATGTTTGGGTGGGGAAAGCTAATTGATTTGACAGTTAATCAAAAACTACTAAGGGAAAATCAATATAGAGTAAAACAATCTAGTCTTCTGTTCTATATCGTATTCCCAGTGGCATTGTTGATTGTATAGCATCAATGTCATCTATTTTAGATGGAAATGTTACCAACTATAATGCCACTGTTGATGTTTCAAAACGATTCTAATCTCATTTCAATAATAGCTTCTGTCTCTCTTAGTGACACACATGCCATAACATTCTTGGCTAAATTGACAGCACTAATAACACACTCGGTTTTTATATTATTCGGACCACTGTCTGCATTTTTGAGCATTCACGGTACTGCACAGTACAAAGGGCCTGCATCTCCCTGGAAAGCTTCAGGTAAGAGAGTGCCAGTAACACTCTCACAGCCTGCCTGGACTTTGCTGAAGCTGTGCGGGTGCTTTTGAGAGTCAGCTCCTTGGTTAATAGGGATTTGGGGGCCAAATGCCCCCTCCCACCCCCCCAGTTTGAAAGGTCTGACTGGAGGCAATTTGCTCAAGGTCGCAGGGAGTAATTCAGGAAGGGCAAGGTTACGGCCGAGATGATGGCCAGTTCTGTGGTTTAACTGCTGGGCTATGTACTTCCTCCTGAGGTCTTGAGTCTCTCAAAGTGGACTAAAAAAATCCCACAGGGAAATTCCTTGCTGGTTTTCTGGAAACTCTTCCTTTGCATCAAAGCCAGACATACCAAACTCAAGCCTGTTGTGTGGTTTTATGGCACATTTTGTTTCATCTTGCTTGCAATCCAGAAGTGAAAAATAAATGTGCCAACAGTCCAGATGCTGCAATGATGGGCAAAGGGTGAGATGGACATCTCATGCTGAATCAGGTCCTCCAGACAAAGCCAGGAGTTTTCAGTTCCTGGGTGTCTCATTCAGATGAAATTCAGAGTACAGCTCATAGGCCTTTCTTGGACAGACCTAGTGATAATTTGATTCAAAATTTAAGGACGTTGCTAGAACTTTTTGTGGGGAAAATTCTGGTGCCTCAGCACATTTGCCGTCTTCCCTGGCCTTCTCATGTGCTGGGTTGAGCAATAAATGCACTGACCAGGCAAAACACTTAAGCAGAGGCTTAGCTACACACTTAATTTCAGCTCTGCTGAGCATGGCTCGGGCTTAAATTTTAGCAAATAGAAAAGTCTCGTTGGAGTCAATGGACTTTAAGCCTGTGCTGAATTTTAAGCGTGGACTTTGCCAGAGCCCTGCACTTGAACCTGTTTCTGGAATATACAGTACATAATTGGGAACATAGAAACAAAATCTTTCAAATAGATCCTTCATTTAAAACAGCTTTCCTCTTCAATTATCAGCTGTGGATTTAAATGGGATGAAAATTCAGTCTTTTCTTTCTGATTTTATCTTTTCTCCTTTCTTTTGCAGGGGAATTTTCCCTTTATTAACTTTTTGAGCATAAAATGCAGAAAATAAATGAACAAACAAAACCTGGAGCAATATGTGAGATCTTTAAACTAATTCAGCAGTCTTTATTACTGACATCAGGAGAAAGAAATGCAGGAATACAAGTCTATTGCTTTAAGCTGGGATTTTCAGAAGAGCCTGTTGGAGTTTGGCAGTCAAATCCCATGAAATCCCCTTTACACTTTTCACTTCTCTTTCTTTTCTTTTAATTTATTTTTCTTTGACATGGGAAAGGCTGGGTGCGTTTTGTTAGTGTGTGTTATTACACGATGTTTAGGATCAGCATCTGGGATTAAAGCAAGTTTAGAGCCCTTGTAGTGCACAGTCATAGACAGTTCCTTCTCTGAGGATGTGAAGTCTGCAAATGGATGTGCAGTTGTGGAGCTAGGTTCAGTGTTTAATCCACCAGCTTCCCAAGCTGTTTATTAACCCTCAACGGCTGGTGATTTTTTTTTAAAGTGCTGTTTTTCTGCCATCCTGGCTGAATTTGCACTGAAGCAGATCAGGAGTGTTCCCTCAGATATTTACAGCACTTCTGCTCTGGGACAGAACTGCTGCGGGGAGGAAACAGCAGACGGGATGGTGACCCAGCTCTGCCTGTGCCATTGCTGGACAGACTAAGGAGGAGAGAAACGGGACACAGAATTGTGATGCTTTGCAAATGAAGGGCGAGAGGACAGGGAAGACGAAGCCATGGTGGGGGACAAGGCAGCTGTAATGAGGCACATAGGATGAGAAAGGCAGGGGTGTAATATTGTTTATAGCCATGTTATAGACACGTGTTCTAGCGATACCAGTGTTTTTCAGCCCAAGGGGTTGTTGTTGTCAGGTTCCTCCATGAATCTTTTCAGCCAGAAGACATAGCTGATGCATCAGACTTAAGGGTGCTGAATGGTGACCGCCTGGTTACCAGCAGCCACATTAGTATGTATTTCCCAGTGTGCCTCCGAAAGTGTGCGTATTTCAGTTACAAACTGTTCTGTGATACTGCTCCCTTGTTGTGTCCAGTGTAGAGTCCTGCAGACCGCACACTACAGCTCATAATTAGTGAATAGCCATATCACACTGTCCTGAACACAGCTTGCAGAGGGGCATGAGGGACATAAACATAAGAAAACTCCTATTTCCCAACTGTGGAATAACTTGCGCTTATATTACAGTAACATTTTTGTCATTTGTGGAAAAAAAACCCTATCCTGTTGGAACAAGTCAGCTTGAAGCTTGCTGTAGTTAAGCCAGCCTTGAGCTCTCTCTTCCTTTTCCTGACAAAGGAAAATTTATATTTTCTAACACACCTAGTAGGATTTGTTCAGTTTTTCTCTTATTTTAGTACATAGGAATCACATCTTCAGCACAAAGCAGGGGTTCAAACTAGCTTCTCTGCCCCTGAGATGAAAACTCAGAGAGGTTTCAGGACTGTAGCATATCTCTGGTTTTTGGTTTCCTACACCGGTCCTTCCTTCAGTCTAGCAACCACTGTGCCGGATTTCTGACCTCATTACAGTTTCTCTTATGAAAATGAGGTACCAAAATTTAATGCCTGATGTAGCTTCTGAAATACGGTTGTATGCTATACTGGTCTGACCTTTTCATTATTCTGCAGTTTGACTGACTGGCTATCCCAGCCCTTTCCCACAAGTTGAGGAGGCTGTAATCATCAGAGGAATGGAGCTGCTAGATAATCAGCATACAGAATGCCGAAAAGGCCAGTACACATAACAGATGGATGCACAGATAGGTAATACACAAGCAGAACTTGAGGACTAGATATGTGTTTTCTAACCTTCAAAGAAAGTTGTATTGTTTCTCCTATTCCCTCCCTGCCCAAAGAAACCCACAGGCTTGTTATTTGTTATTTTAAAAATGCATATAGTCTTTACAATTTTTCATATACCGTAGACAAAATGCCTTTCGTGCCTTGCTGTCTGCAGGGCAGAAGCGACAAGGTTTAGGGGAAAAGACTGGAAACTCTTTAGCATTGTTTTCTTTCAAAAAAATAATTTCAAACATCTTATCTCTGCTCAGTTTTTTACTCTTTTCCTTTTCAAAAATTATGAAAAAGATATTAAAATGGATATTTCAAGAGGAAGCTTGTTAAAAATGGCAAACAGAGTATTGTGAGTCATTCTCCCTTTTCCCACTTGTGAAACATTATCAACAAGAGAGAAGGGAAAATGGGAGAGATTTGTAAAAGCAGTGTTTTGTACTGTTCTCTGAACTACCGGCCTGAAGATTTGAAACAATGAGAAATTACTGTTTTTCTTCTAAAAATTTCATGGCCAAATACCTACAATTTCTTATTATTACTTCTCCTTCAGGGTAGTACAGATTACTTAGCTGCAAGGAGATACTAAGGTATGGTATCATTGTACCGAAGTCAAGACACCAGAATTTGTCACAGGACTTAGATAAACGTATTAGTTCAAATTTACATGCCTAACAGCAACAGAGGGAAATAATTGAAGAATAAAATCTGAATAACATGTAGGAGGAAGTTCCATGTTACTACAGATCAGTTTGGTTGTCTTCATTAATCAAGCTAGAAATCAGTCCTCTCCTTTCTTAGAGGTTTCCTTCACAAGATTCAGCAGAACCCAAAGGGTAGAAAATAATTACCCACATTTAAAGGATATGCAGGACAAGCCAAGGTCAAGGTGAAGCTCTAGGGATCTTTCATTAGCCACTTTAAGAAGGTTGAGGGTAAGCTAATATAAATTCTGACCTTAGATATTTTGTTGTCTAAGAGAAACTGAACCTTGTTCAGCAAAGAAGAAGGGTATATTCCTCTTGTCATTCCTGGTGAAGGTAGGGTCACAGGCATGATTTTTTAGTCACAGCAAAGTTCGTTGAACTGAAAACCCTGCAGACTGTTCGCTTCAAATACCTGGCTGAGCAGGGTATAAAACCTGAGCACAAGGTTCTGTAGTGGACACTGATTCATTCATGACTTGTTTGCCATGACATTGATTGTCTCCATCCCGCTTCTGCTACTGGGAGTTGCCTTGGGTTCTGGCATTAGTGTTTCTTTTTATTGCCTAAGAAATAATCCCTCACTCCTAGTCCTGTCAACATCATTTGCCTTTCTCAGGTCTTCATCATTTCCCCGTATTGATTGCCCCAGTTTGCTTTATGGGTTAGTTCTTCAGAAGTTCTGAGCACAGTTCCTTTGTAAGAGGTGTGCACAGTCAGACATCCGTGTCTTGGCCTGCTCAAGCAGTAGCAAGAAACGCAAATATCTTCCCAGTTCCTGTATGAAGGAAGGGGGAAAATGGGACTATATACGTACCCGAACATAAGCGAGCCCCTGTGTCCTTCCATTTTCCTCCAGATTGCAGGAGCCTCTACGCCAGTTCTCTCCCTGAAATCACAGGAAACATTTCTCAGGAAACACTGATGTGAAGGCCAGGACTGAGCCTGGATGTCCTGCTGGTTGGAGGAGGGGTCTAGCTTCTGGAACAGCATATTTTAAAGCAGAACCTCTTTATGTCCTAGTTGAGGTACTAGATGCCATCTCTGGTTTGAATCAGGCCCTTTTTCCTCAGCCTGCGAGGTGTCTGAGGCCAGATCCTCAGTTATCCGGTTTGATCCTTTTTTGGCTTCTAAGCCAGCCTGCACCTTGTGATGCTCAGGTACTGGTTTACTAATTATCCCTACTGCAGGCTCAGGAGAGCAGGTGGAAGGGTCTGTGTTAATTGTGCCCTGAGGCTGTGATGTCCTCTCCCTAATCAGCTGCCCTCAGCAGCTATGTTTTTGAAGCAGGTTGGAGCATTCACTACCCACTTGAGCACTAGAAAAAAAAAATAAATCAGCTCTCCTTTGACTGGTGTCTTAAGATGTTTTCCTTCAAGCCTGGACAGTTTGTGACAAAACAACCAAATACTTGGTATTTCCACCGTCGTTGTCCAGCTCTTGTGCTTAACCCATCCTGTGCCATAATGAAACGTGGCCATTGCTCGCCAGGCAGTCAAGTCTCAGTTATTTGAAGGTGGGAGTCTTGGACGTTTTAGCAAGTACCCTTTCTCCCATTCCTGTCTTTCAGTAGGGATTACTGTGTGCTTAGTAATTTCATCTCAATGGATGGGACAGGTCATTTCTAGATGATCCCTTCAGGCTGGAACCATATTGCAGTCTTATATTTGGCTAATTTTTATGAAGACTGACTGAAGTTTTCTTTGGAGTTCACTAGCTAGCTCCAGATAATGGTTTTTATTCCTTTTATTATCACTATAGCACTGTATATGGCTTTCCATACTGAATTGCCATTTGAATGCAACTTAATCTTCCTTTCCTGCAGTGTCATTTT
>NW_009649724.1:172152-183885 GCF_000708025.1 Charadrius vociferus | reverse complement strand
TCCACCACAGCCTCCTGCAGCAGGGGGGCAGATATCACCTCCTGCCACCTTTTTCATGAAGATCAATGCCTGTTCACTTCTTTCTTTCTGTGTATCTAAATAGTCACTAAACATTTAGCAGATGTAAAGCTGCACAGTCTACCTGAAGAGGGTGAAGCTTCAGGCGGTGGTGCCAGTGGACAACCTGATAGTGTCAGGCAGAGGGGGATAAATCTCAGAGAGGTCTCTCTGTCTAATAGCTCTGGACCTAGTCTCAGTTAACCACCTATTCAGCAGTGAACTGCCGGCTCGGTGGAGAGATATGAGCACTTCCAGAGGATGATTTATCTGGTCCTAATAGGGGTGCTTAAGAGCAGTGGGATGAATTGGTGTTTGGTACCATCATTGTGCAATGACAGATGACTGTAGGTAGATACACATATATTTTACAGTTTCAGCTGACTGGTGATGTCCGTGTGTGAGAACACTGAGGAAAGGGAGGCTGGTCTGGCTTTGTTTTATTTCTTTTCTGCTACAATTTCTTTCTCCCATTTCTCCTCTGACTTCAGGAGACAACACAGCAGAGATTTATTACTGAGACAAGATGTCAAATTGCTGCAATTAGATCCAGGTTAGATCTATAGTTTCTCTCAGCCCCACTGGCTCTTCCTACCTATATTCCAAATACCAAGAGAGAACGACTTATGAGCTCAAAACTCAAAGGAAAACAAAGCAGCTTTAGGGAGTGAAAATTTTGTGAGATGGGACCTAAATTAATCCCTGCTGTAAATCTGTTGTAGTCCTAGACAGATTGGGCTGAGAGCAATGCAGGTGATGAACAGTAGGCAAAGGCATCTTACAGGCTGACTTATTTCTCTGCAGAAAACAGGTTCTGTCTTAGTCATTGCTGGTTGCATTATACAATTATACATATTTAATAACATTGGGACGGATAGGAGTAAACTTATTGGTTCTTACTCTTCAAGGTACTCCTTAAATCTTAGGGACGCTGCACTTCCAGCAAACAGCACTCAGATCAAATTGCAAAGCAAGTTTCCAGAGGTCTCTGCTGGCTTTGATTGCCGACGTCTTGCGTTACTACATTTTATCCTGCAACATCCACCGGATGGTGGGAAGTATCAGCACAGAAACGTTTCATGAGTGAGTGGGCGAGGGATGGGTGTATTTAAAGGACACAATCTGGGAGATGGGGAATATCCTCTGCTGCCCCCGACCCATTTCAGAGGAAGGAAAACTGAAAAGTGGAGCTCTAATGCTAATGTTGGATGTGAAATCTGCAGCAACAGTATGGGCAGACCCATCTCTGGAGAGTCCTGTGTCCCTCCCTCCTCCGAAGGAGTGTACCTGTGGAGCTCCACCTTGACTCACTCGGCAGGAAAAGAACAGCCACAAAACTTGGCTTCACATCAGTGCTCTGAACAGGAACACCCCAAGCCCTGGTTCGTAAATCTGCAATACCTGTGCTTTTGCTACAAGCTGGAGCTCGTGTCTACAGAACAGCCCGGCTGCCTGAAACAGAGGATTTGCCTTGACACCTTCCTTTAAATGCTACATGACCGTTATTACTTTTATCCCTCTTCCAGAGCAATAATCTGAATTTAAGCAGAGCAAGTATGACACAATAATTATTAACGTGATAAATATGGCAGCTAATTAAATAAACAGTTTGAATTTAGCCTCTACTGCCATTTAACTAGAACTGAAGTCAAAATATAGTCCTTAAGCATCCAAAATGAATATGCAGTGTACTTTCTGTGACTGTTTTCATTGTTTGAAAACAACTGAGTCTCAGGAAGCAATTACAGTGAACCGAGCTGCTTGTCTAATGGTCAGGTAAGAAAATGTTCAGGTTATGATGAGCTCTTTTCACATAAAGCCAAGTATATAGGTTATCAATCTCAACAGAGCAAGGCTTTCTTAAGCCATCCCCATTATCCAGACTAGGGTTAAAGCATTCTAAATGACTGAACAGCTAAAAAAACCCAATTCAGTACCCATTCCTGGACAGTTTGACACCAAAGAGTTGGTCTTGATCCAGAAAAGGAAAACAAAAATTATTTATTGGAAGTTATTTTTCACAGTTGTAGAAGAACTGCTGAACTGCTTATTTTACCTCCTTCACCACTCTGGTGGGAAGGAACCAAGGAAGCCCAAGCCCTGGCTGTGCTTGCCCTACGCTGGGGCAGTATCTCAGAGGGCAATCAAAGCAATTTTTAATTCCTCACCTTTTCTGGAGATAGTTGGAGTTTAGGCTACAGAGGGTCAAGCCAGATCCAGCACAAAGCCAGACCTGTTTCCATGTTTTCTTTTCTATTATCCAATCCATCCTACAAGGCCATTCCAGCAGCTTGAGTACACCAGAGTGTGTTAGATTCCAGTCTGTCCTGTTTTCCCCTCCCACTGCCACTACCTATTAACGCTTAACAGACCACAAAGCACTGCATTTTCTTCAGGCAGCCTGTGCTGTCCTGTGCAGAGAGAAGGCAGTGAGATGAAGGCACTGCCAACTCTCCTGGCTCTTCCCAGTCCTGCTCTTGAGGAATGAGAACATTCCCTGTGGGAATCGGCCCCACATTTTCTTTTTTTCCAACCTTCCTTGAAAAAAAAGCCCTCCCACTTGTGTCTAATGCCCTTCCTGAACACATTGTTGGTTGTTGTTCTCCTTCTCGGTTTACCTGGCTGCAATACAATTAAAAAGAAAATTAGCATTTCTCCCACAGGCAGATGAATTCACTCTTGTTGCAAATCCCAGGCAGTTTGTACCTTTCGGGGGCTTTGTTTATTCCCTTTGGCACTCCTGCATGAACTCATCTTTGGGTTACCCATTCACATGATGAACTTGATATATAGTAGCACGGATAATCATATTACTGACTCCAGGGCCAACTACAGGGGAGGACCATTAATAGCTGCCCATACCGAGACAACATGGCTCCATCCCCTTGCCGTGAGTCATTCCAGCTGCTTGAAAATGCTATCTTTGTAGATTCCCCTTTGGTCAGGAAGAGGAGTATGGAGATTGCTCCAGTTCAGCAGTGAAAACATCTCCCCAGTTTGTAGACAAAAGAGCTCTTTCAGAGACATTCTTGAACAAAATACCTAATAGTGCTGTGCATGGCACAAACAGACTCCAGTTCCCGAGGCCAGTGGATAAAAGACACATATGCTGTCACAGATTAGATATGAAATGAGCATATGTTTCTGCACTGAATCAACTGCAGAATCAAGTTTGCTGGTATATCTGGTCACAAGACGGGTCCCTGGCATATGTACAGGGAGGGGAGTGCGTAGGTACGTAGAGTCAAAGACTTACCGTGCTTTGGAGCACGGAATCCCAGACAGGGTGGAATGACAGCAATTAGAGATGGAGATTAACGCCGCTAGGTCTGAGAACATAATTTCAGTGGAGTCATTCCTGATTTACAAGAGAAAATGCAGGTCCAGCAGCTACCAAACCTTGCTGAGGTCTGCTTCGTATTTTCTCCCCTGCCATAACTAAACAGCACAAGACACATACATACGTGCGTACATACATATATACACATATGATTCCAGCACAGCATTTCAAAAAGAGGATATGTTTTAAATTTCATCTGAGTCGGTGTAAAATGCTACCTTTTGTTTGCCTTGCAGTAGAAGTTAAACATTTTCTAGATAGTCAAGTATTTATTTATTGATTTCCTTAAATAACAGGCTAAGACAAAGTGAGCTTCTTTTTTTTTCATATCAGTTGTTACTGCCAATTTGCAAACTCAGGTTATTGTTCAAAGTGGGCTTTGGATTAGGTTATTCTCACTTTCTGTTTCCACTGCATATCCCTGACAAACTCAGTTGCAAGGTGCTGAGCTTCCCGTAGATAAAAGTTTCAGTGTTTCAGCCCCTGGTAACTGAAGGTAACCCTGGCTGGACTGGTCCTGCCCTGTCCATTGCTTGCTTTTGCTGCTCCAGTTGAGGCTAAGCAACTAAGGTACTTCTGACTGTCCACTCATGTAATCCTTTTAGTTCTCTGTAACTTCGAGGAACTGTTTGCAGTTAAACACAACTCAGCATTTGACTGTAAACTTGTAGGAAACAGGAAAAAGACCAAGGGAAGTGCTGGTCTCCTATGCAGGGAAGAGAGAGAGATGATGTTGCGTTCAGATGAAAAATCTGAACGTAGTGCCTCTTTTTGTTTGCCTTTGGATGGTGTTGGAAGGTCAGATGTCTGAAATGCATTTGGCCTGATGAACTTCATCCTCTAATAGTTGCAGACTGCCTCGTGCAATCTCGGTACTCTTAAGAGCTCTCTCTGAGAGCATGTGGAGGATGAGGGGAGAAACAACTATGAAAGGACACATGTGATGCTTAGCTCCAAAAAAAGTTGTGAAGGGGAGGTGTGAAGTCCGGAAAGTGGAGGATCACAGACTAGTCATTTCAGTGCCAGCCCATGGAAAATTATTGGAAAAAAAGTAACTGAACTAAGTATTTGTTCACACCTAGAGGGTAATGAGGAGGAGAATAAGACAGCGTTGATTTGTCGAGCAAATTGTGCTCGAGCAGGCAGAGCTCCTGTTCTGGGATACCCAAAACTAAATCCAAAATGAAATCAGGAGTTGCAGACAGATTTGCATGCAGGTGATGCAGGATGCTTTATACTCTTTATGGCACAGAGCAAAGATGATAGTAATACCTGCCTCCAAAACCACACTGTCCTGTGCTTGATTCCATTTCACTATGGGGACATTACAAGGCCCTCTGTGAGTCTGGGACAACTATGTAAAAAATCATGCCCTGAGTCACAGATCACTGGGACAACACCACTCCTCCCAGGCAATGTGTTTGACAGTACCCAGGAATAAGCACTCAAAAGCCAAAGATTTTTTTTTAAAAAAAAAAAAAGGAAAAAAAAAAGATTGGCTAAAACAGTGAGTTTATTCTGAAATGTTTCCAAGTAGCCACACATCTTTGTTTCAGTGGTGAAAATCCCTTTTAAAAATTATTTTATTTGATCAATTAAATGCTACCAATTTCTGGACGCACTAACCACAAATTTGCTAAATTCCTGAGCTAATGAAAGGCTGGCTTGCTTTGACATGAATGGGAGTTTTGTTTGAGTAACAATCAAATAAGGACTTGGCCCAAAGACAGCAAGGAAAACATTTAGATGTTAAATATGTATTCAGAAGACCTTTTTTCAAATCTTTTCTATTACAGCAACAGGATAGTAATTGTGTTCTCTAGAAGGGACAGTTCAGTGAGACGTCCAGTACCTCTCAGGGTTTAGCAGAGTGAGCAAGAAACTATGCAAATATTTTAGTTTAGAAATACTTGTAGCTCCTTTTCAAACAATGAAAGCCTCAATTAAAGCCAGATCTCCGTTATTTAAAAATTCCAGGCAGCAACTGAGAGAGAAAGAGAGTGAGTGAGTTTCATTTTTTTCCCCTCACTCGCAAACTTAAAGTCCAAGGTATTTGAGAGTCAGGAAAATTGTGTCTAACATTAAAACTGTGAGAGCTGAGAAGTGTGAAGCTGTGATTCTTATCTTCTAAAGAGTTTTACAGTCATCAATACCTAAAGTATGCTGAAGTACAAGAAATAGGTGACCTTAATAGATATAACTCTGTATGGGTTCATTGTACCATGAAATTAAATTTTTAATCTGAATTGATGAACAAAAATGCTGGTTTGATCCTCCCCGCACACAATAGTTTAAATAGTTTTGTAACTATTTCACTTCCAGAATGTAGCTGCCCAAACAAGATCAGCAACAGAACAATCCCCTTCATGGGTCAGGATGATCCAGAAACCAAAAGCTCTTGGAGACTTATTTTTCATTTTGTTAAATGATTGCAAGCAAGGTTTAGGATTATTGGGGAGATAAAATTATGTTCTTTTACTTCTGGTAATTTGCAAACAGAGAGGTCAATCTCAAAGTCACTAAAATCAGTGGTTGCCGAATCTTTTGATGGACTTCAACTGGCTTTGGATGCGGTTCCAGGCTTCTGTCTTTTGCCAGTAGGAGTCATCAGTTTCGTGTACAATTACATTCAGTAACACCTTATCCTCAGAGCTCATCTCATTTCAGCAGGCTTCCCTTAAAAGTGATGTGCTTCCTCCAAGTGTACCCTTAAAATAGTTATTGCCAGGCTGAATTCAAAGCAGATATGCTGTCTAGAGGAGAATTACTGACTATTTGTCTTATGCCCACTTGATCTCAAGAACACTAATATAAGTTGTAGAACCTGAAATGAAGCTATTAACAGAGGACCCCCTGCCAAAAACAAAAAGGAAGACTATCTTTTTACTTCATTTTAAAAAGCCAACTTCCTCTCCATTATTTTAAAGTTCATCAATATTAAAAATGCCTCTCAGTCCACGATCTTATTTACGGCTTCTTTTTCCTCTAGAATTGCTAACAGAGACAAATAAAAAGAAACAGGAAAAAAAAAATCCTCTCTTCATTAGTATAGAAACCTGAACTTGGGTATGTTGGTCAGCTGAAGCTGTCAGAATGGCTGGAGGAATTATCTGCTGTTATCTGCCGAGTAAACACCATCACAAAGTGAAAACTGATGCCATAGCATTTTTTATAATGGAATAGGCATGGCCCTCACTACTGAGTATTGGAGCCAAATGTTCTGCTGTGGCCCTATACAATAGCACTCTTTGACAATAGTTCAGTATTTAGTTTGTTATGAAATCCAGTCTATTTTGGGATGGCCCTATTGTTTCCATTTTATATGTGCTGCAGATTTGTGTCTCGGAAAGCACGGAACTAATTGCAGAAGTTGTCACTGTTGCTGAAAAAGCTGAAGGTTTTGTCCCACTGAGAATGGAGAAGTGTCTTTCTGCCAGCTAGATCTTCAGAGACAGCCTGGTCCTGCAGGACTGCACAGGCGTTTCTCGATGCCTCTGGGAAGGATCAGTAGTGAGAGCTACCAAGCAAAGCTGATGTTCAGCTTGTCACCTTTTTGTAATGCTTTCTAGAAGTACCACTGTCTATCCTGGAGGTATCTCATCTTCTTTGATACTTCTCAGAGAAGTATCTCATTTTAGTACCAGTCCCTGAAGGAGGATATAAAACAGTAAATGTAAATATCCAGCTCTTGGAGCTCTTAATTTCCTGAAATAAGGTGGTTTTGTCCCTATAATGAAGCTGACTCGTTGCTGCCATTAAATAGCATGTGTTGCTCTATCTGTTCTGCTGTTTAACAGCCTGATTTTGCTCTTTTTTCCATCACAAAAGACAGGGTCATGCCATTAAAGTGAATAATGTGATGCATACAGAAGTGACAGGAACATGAGCCGATTGCGCCTTCTCCACCCCTCTCTCTCACGTGCACTGGCTCACTTCTACTCTTATTTTCACCATGGAAAGTAGAAAGCTTAGTGAGAAATAACTACAACGCCAAATGGAATGCTTTTGCAAAAATAGCTCGTTGGGCAGCTCCTGTGGGCTGCCTCATTGTGGCAAGAGACCTCTGTCCCTACTCATGCCCAAAAATGCCCACGGCTCTTGTTCCCCCTGGGTAGACCCATTGCCCAAGTTCACGGCTGTGCCTGCCTTCCTGGAGAGATGCATCAACTCCACAGATCACTTTGTTTCCTTTCCAAAATGCTCTTTCTCCCTGTAGCCTTGTAGCATTGCTTAATTTAGTAATTTCAGGTAAATCAATGATCTAATGATGTATTCAGTTATATGTAACGTACTCATTCATAGCAATGCTAGCTTTGGCCTGTTTTAGAGAGAAAACGAAGTAGAGGTGGATTTTGTGGGGTTATGAGAATTAGAGAATATCAAGAGAAAAAAGGGTATGTCCCCCACCTGGTTTTATTAGTGGGCAGTGATGCCCAGTGTTTGATGAACGGGACTGATGTTAATATTTCAGACATTCATTAATATTCTGACTCATGATGAGGCACTGGACTAGTCACTTCACATCTGCCGTTCTGTGCCTCTATTTCTAAGACTAAAAAAAGAGACATTAATATTCAACTCTAGAAGATCATCAGCAGAAGCTAGAGTTTTATTTGAGCCCATAAAGATGACTAAAAGAAAAGAAAAAAGTCCCATTGACTCCTTTCTTTAGCTTTCTTTTGATTTTGTCTTGGTTTTCATATGTTTCTAAACAATTACTGACTTTTCAAAGTTCCCTGTACCCTTATGCAGATATCCTTTCCAAAACTGGGGACTCAGAGCAAGACTGACAAGTGGACTGGGGCTGGCAGAAACACTTATGAGGCCTTTTAAGCTTAGTCATGGTTCCACGGAAGAAAAGCCTTCCATCATTTTAGATTTGGACTCTGCTTTTGTTCACGGTTCCAGAAGTTCACAGCAGAGCTGGGAGCAGTCTGAGGCCCAAGCCTTTCCTCGTCCGCACAAACTGTTATTTGTGCATCCCTACCCAATCTTGCTTAAGTTATTGTAAGTTTGAACAGTCAGCCTTTCTCTGCTGAGATCAATCTGAGTAAATTCAGAGCTATCAAACCTCATTAAATATGTATTGATGTTTGTTGTATGTGTATTTTTCCCTTTTTTCCCCATTTAAAATTATTCCGAGTTTGTGCATTGAATGCAAATCAGCAAATGAGAGCTGATGAGGAGTTTGCAGACAAATAACATTGGTGCATTGGTTCCTGGTACCTGTTTCGTCCGTCCATTTTAGAAGACAGAATAAGTGTCAGGTAGCACAGAACTTGTTCATTCTCATAGGGACAGATCCTTCTGAAGGACTGTGCCCTCCCTTGGAAGCATCCTGTGAGCATTAATGGAAATTAGGGACACATACTGAGGAGAGTGGAGGTGGAGCATACAGAAAGAAATATTTGTTACAAAATGTTTATGTCTAAACTCATTACAGGTGAAAGGAGCTGGACTGACAGCTCATGGGAAGCACAATATGTTCCCACATGCAACCCAGCATGACAGTAGCAGAATACAGGAGGAACCTTCCCCTGCTCATCTGCCTCTTTCTAGCACTGATGATGGGGAACAATGAATTTCAGGTTCTGTGTTTTAGCTTACTCGTGGGCTCTGAGCTAAGTGATTTCAGGGATGACAGCAGTTTGATGTGCCTGTGTTGACATGTATGTTTTGCACATGTGGTCCACTTTTGTTCCCTGGTAACGTACTTCATCTTCAGAAGAAAGGGTTAGTGCTCAGACTTGTTGTGGGCCAGATGCTTACCTGGTATGAATCGGGGACGTTCTGCTAGAGTAAAACTGAGATGTGCTAGTTTGTGCTGGCAGAGGATCAAGCCCAGAGAAATATATGTATGTGTTTTATCTATTTTGTAAAATTGTAGGAGAAATGGCTTGCTTTGGAAGCTCACCAACCTTCCCATTCTACATTTGGATTGCTTACATGCGCCAAAGCATTTCTGGATGAAGAGCCTCGCAGTCATCTTCCAGAAAATGTTCATATCCTCTATTGACTTGAATGGTGTAGCCCCAGTTATTTAAAATATCGCTGCAATCTGCAACATCAGAGCATTTTACGTCCAGTGTGAGCGCTTTAATCCTGAGAGTCAGGTATTCTTCTTTCCTCCCTTAGGCCCCCCAACACATCATGTAAAACCCAAGAAGACATAGCCTGCAGGGCCCCCGCCTTATATCTAATCATAGGAACTATCGCTTAGTATTGATATTGCCTTATTAAAGCAATTAGCCAAGCATTTCAGAAGCTTGTTAATGTTTCTAGAGTGACTTCTAATGAGGAATAATGATAACAAGCACGGAAGGTCTCTGGTGAACTTTAGATAATGATGTAAATCTGAGAAAGGTCAATGGTATTCGTAGATTCAATGATGGCCATTCCATTTCCGTTCATTACCTAGTTCAGCTTTTATTTTCTCTTCCCAGGCCATTTACATCTGCAAGAACATGTTCCTTATCCGATCTGGAGCCCTACCGCTTGGTTCACAGATTGACTTAGCTAGAAAGTAAATGATGCTGAGCCTTGGCACTCCTTGTAATGAGCTCAAGTCTAGACAACAACAAATCAATTAACAGAAGGAAGGCAGATACAACAGGAGGCACTACACAGTGGCAGTGCTTTGCATTTACATAGCAAAGCATTTCCCCAGAAGGTCCCAAAACAGGGGCCTGGACATCACAAGGAGTACCCTGTGGCTGTGGAAAGGATAATGCTGGGGGAGTCAGATCAAACAGAAAGACATAGAAGGGTCCTATAGGGAAGCAAGAAATGGAGCTTCTTTGCCAGAACTGGACTGGAAAGTTCAGGTATGACAGCGAGGTCTGGAGCTGTAGGAACTGTTTGTATTGGTATTAAATAGGCATTTGCTGGCATAGAAATATCACTAATGTGTCTGTGCTGACAGATTTCAAGTTTACCCCTGTCCCTGGTCCAGGACTATGGCCCTCATCCACAGCCCACGGAAGTCAGTGCTGCAAAGGCAGATATCCAAAGGGGGATGGAATTCTGGAAGGGAGCTTGAGAAGGCTGCAGGGCTCCGAGGGGACACTGCTTCAGTGCAGGCTGTCACATGGGGTTCTGGCTAAAGGTCTCATGCAGTCCTTTAAGGAGGCAGATGTGAAGGCAGGGTGTAGCAAGAGGAAGGGTATTTCCACCCTTACGCAAAGTCATTACAGGAATTGGTGCTGTATATAATTCTGATACGGACATTGTTTTTATAAAGAGCCACAGAAGTAGTTTGAGGGGTAAAGGAAGTGTGTCTCAGTGATAGACTGAGAGAGCTGTCTATTTAGGAAAAAGAATAGAGAGAGATGACTTGAGTGCTCAATGCTGGCACTCCACTGGTATATTCACGAGAAGAAAATGCTAGATACCGAAAGGCCATTTAATCTACCAGAGATAAGCATAAAAGCCTGTTACCAAGCCAGGCAAATTCAAAATGGAAATGAAATGCGCATTTTTTTTAATTTTTAATTTCTTTTTTTTTAAGTGAGGGTGATTGGCCAGGGGAACAAACCTGTTAGTAGGTCAATAAACTGCCTCTTGCAATTGGTCAGGGACTTGAGAGCACCAGCAGGTGCTAATGGCCTTGCCCAGCCTCACTTGTGGCCTCCACCATGCAGTCTGCTGCCCATTGTCCCCACAGCTCTTTTGAAGCTCCAACGTGGGTGTCCCAAATTTACCTAAGCTTTGCTGTGGGTAGGTGTCCTGCTGTTCCTAACCCGTAGACTGGTCTTCTCAGATTGACCCTGGACCTTCTGCATCAACTCATCTTCACTAGATGATCCCTGCTGCACGAGCTGCATCCTTGCTGGTGAGCCTGGGCCTGCCCTTACTCCTCTCTGTGCCTTAGTTTACCTGACTGTTCAGAAGGCCCTATTACTGACCTGATAGGTGCTGTTCTGAGGATTAATAATTAACGATGGGATTTGTAAATCTGGGTGGACTCTTCAGAGCTGGGAGAGTTGTTCCAGGCTTGTAGAGAAATCAAAGGAGGCAGAAGGTAATTGTAAATCATTTTCAGGAAGTAGTTTTATACCTTTGGTGGAAAGAAATGTATAAGGGAAACATATTAAATGGGAGTGCCTTCCATTCACACACTCTTTACCAATATTTTGAGTCTGTAGATCACCTTTTGATTATTAGTGCAAATATGTCCTCTTTGTTGATTATTCTGCGTCTCTTTAAGATTGAAAAGGAAGGGAACTAGGAAGGGCTGGTGAGAGGGGCAGATGGGAATTATTAAATAAGTAAATAAAAGGCCAGCCATCACATTAATCACTCCAGTCCCCGCTCTGTAAAGATCCTGATGCTGCTGA
>NW_009649724.1:151040-172138 GCF_000708025.1 Charadrius vociferus | reverse complement strand
TGGGGCAGAGAGGGCCTGTGCCAGGCCATGTTTGCCCTCAGGCAGGACCTCCTGCAGGACTGGGACCGGGCTCTTCATCTGCATCTGTCCCTGCTTTTTAGACTGCACGCTCCTATGGGTTTGGGTAGCACTGAGCACAGTAGGTGAGCTGACTCAGTTTAGTAATAACTGATAACTGTAATGAGAGAGAGAATGTCGTTTTGGGAAATAATCAGTATTATTGTGTGCTTGAGCTGAGCCATCAAGGCTCACTGTAGAAGATGAGAAAGTTCATGTGCTCAAGAGACAAGAAAGCTTGAAGGGGAGATGCAGAAATTAAGTGACTTGCCCAGGGTGACATGTTTGGTCAAGACGTGATAAACCACTTGCTCAAGCCCAGCCGGAGGGATCCCTGCTCCTTGGCCTACCACACTTTTCCAGGTATATAATTTTCAGTGATAAGCTTCTTCCCCAGAAGCCTCCCCCGGTCCTGCCTGCATTTGAAATTTCTTTCTTGGCTTATTAATTTGAATTTATCACAGCCAGGGTTTGTCTGAATATCTGCTCTCTGTTCTCTACAACTTTTACACTTCAGAAGTTCTTATTTAGAAGAACCCCCCGACACCCCAACCAACACAAAATAGCTTTGCCATAGAGCATCCCTTGTCTTCTCCCCAAGTTCCTCTCTGAAGAATGTGTGAAGAATAAGAGTTGCTTCATGGTTTGGATGAAATTATGTATCTTTATTAGGTTTCTGTTCTCAGGAAACAATTTATTAGCCACAAGAATGTTATGTTATACTACCTCCTCCTTTTTGCCTGGGAATTTACAGTTCACACACTGCACCAGCACATAAATCGAGTTTTATTTCTCAATTTATTCACCTGGAACTAAGTGGATTAAATCTTTTTTTAAAGGAGACCAGCACTGCATTTTCAAATAGAAGCACTGCAAATAATCATGATTGTTAGGCAGACAAATTAGAGGTGGCTGTGGACATGCAGTTGCTTTCTATGCAAACTTTTATGCTTGCCGAGTTTAAATGGTGATTTTTTTTTTTTCTGTGCAAAATTTACCTTTAATGACCTTCTTTCCCCTTAATAAACCGGGATTGATTAGAATTTGGCTTTAAGAGATGAAAGGAGTCTGCAATTATCTACTTGTATATGCCCTTCAGTAAACTACCTTGTCTCCCCCTTTCTACCTCCCCTTCTTAAGAAGACTTTCCCAGGTCCCTCTTGGCTGCGGTTGAACGATGTTGGCTCATGTCCATGCTGCAACAAAGACCTGGCATTCCAGCTGTCTGCTTCTAATCTCCAGTGTCAGCTCTTGTTAATGTTTCAGCATGAAATCAGAGGGGGCAAAGCTGCATGGAATATTAAAACCATGATCAGAATTCCACTGAAATGCTGATAGTCTGCAAGCACCATTAGGAGGGCCGTCAAATCACTGTCTCGCATTAAATAAAAAGAAAAGATTTCTATCGCTGGGGCGCACGGGAAGTACAATCAGTGAATCACTGAACTAAATTAGCATTTTTTCAATTGGAGATCGAAGTTGATTTATTGTTCTACACAACATTAATGTAACTATGTGCTTGACCTGTTAAGGCAGCTAATTTTTCATTTAAATGGGTTCTTTCTGTATGCAAAAAGGTTGTAATCATATTTCAACTTTGCAAAGTGATCAGGAAAGTACTGGACTGTTTCAAAATTGTCTTAAAGAGTCTCTCTTCCCTCCTTCCCCCCTTTCCCCCCCCTTATGCCTAGTGGTCAAGGGCAAGCAGTTAAAAAAAAAAAAGCTGTCTCAAGTAATAAGCTTAATTGTCATTTGACTTGAGCTATTTTACACCACTTTGACCATGTAGAAAAGCATTTGAGTAGGTGTAAATTTCACACCCTCAAGCCCTGCAAAGGGAGCTCGGTGTACAAGGAGGATCTTTACCATTAATAATTTCAGGTTTTGCAAAATAGGGGGTTTTGTTATTCTTCCACGTTTATTTTTCTCACTGTAAACAGTTGCTGGATAATGACCATAGACATCTTGTATTTTCCGTTGGGGGGGGCGGGGGGGAGAAGCTGTGAATTCAGTGGCAGCAGACTGAATTAAAGACTGGGAAATGTAGGCCAATACAAATCTCGGAACAGAATGAGCAATGCAGAAATTCCTGATGGTTTTAATAGACTTTGCAAGGTACTATACATGTAGAATAAGAGTTGTAGTTTTCCAGTAAAGTTTGTTTTGCAAATGAACATGATGACTTTACTGGAAGTGAAGCTGCCTGTGAGAAAGTGTTGCTGACGAGTCTGAAAAAAGCATAGCTGTCCAAGAGGAAGTCTACTTTTCTGGTCTGAAAGGCCGCTCCATTTTGCAAATATAAGTTATAGTTTGAAAAGAGAGGAATGGTTTTCTAAAAGGCAGAAATCCAATCTGTGTGCGGAACCTGCTGAGGTTGTCCCTTTCTTCTTGGTTGAGGAGGGTGAGGAGGTGGAGATTTGCAATCTCCACCGCCAGCAGGATAGGAACCCATTTCCCATCTGACTCCAGCATGTTTCCTGTTAAATGTGTCTGCTTTAAACCCTGTCATTTCCAACTGTTGCTGCCTCGTAGTCCGGCATCCCAATCTGGGAAAAACTTTTGTACAAATTGACATTCTCCAGATGACAATATAGAGCACCCTGGTGCCTCCTCCCTAACAAAGTGAAGATAATATACATTTCCAATTAGTGGTACACATTCTAGTCATGTTCTCTTTTTACTCCCTAACTATCTTTGTTTTGCTAAAAAGCTGTTCGGTCATTAATGAAATCCTGCAGTTCTGCTAATCCTAGATACAATGCGGCTTTTCTCTAGCAAGCTATCCCTGACATAAAACTACAGTTACCCAAGCTCCCCACCACATTAAAATTCGTTGTCATTTGCCTTTCATTACATACCTGATGTAGCACAGTAGCAGTCAAATGTCCTTGGCAGGAAAAGCAAAGTATTTAATTGTATTAGTTTCTGCTTGCTCCGCCTTAGGAACTTTTTTTTTTTTCTTGGGAGGGAAGAAGAAAAAAAAAAAATACTGTAGCATGGAAACTTATACTTTCTGGTTGGATGTAAATGTAATTATACTCAAATTCTCAAAGCAATCTTGCAACCCCCCCTCCCCAGCAACACTGTATTGCCAGTGCCATATGAAATGCCTCTGCATAGAGGCGAACAATGAGGCATTCATCAAAGGGAACTAGTGATTAGATGTTTTTCATTTTCAGAACTTTAAGAGATAAATAGGGGCCCTGTTCCTCCATTTGATGTACTGTACTGTTGGGATTCAATTAATCTCTTCTGATAAATACCAAATTTCATATTATTTCGGAAGAAGGAGTGTCACACAGAATGTTGACTTCAATTCCTCAGAATACGGGTGTTGGCTTCCACTAAAGAAATATATTAAAGAAAGCTTGGATGACCACAGGGCCTGCAACAGTGCTATGAAGCTGTACAGCTCTTCCACTGAACAGCCTTGTTTTTTCCCAATGTTTCCCTTCAAAATAGGACATTGGGTGGAATAAGGAGCAGACCGTTAAAACTCTAGCTATGTTTTAGGAGATCTGAATTCTGACCCTGGCTTTTCTGTGGAATTATTGACCCTCTTGGTGTGTTTGTGCCCGATTCTGTAAAAAGAAGTTAATCATCTTTTTCTTCTTCAAGATGGTGGGGATGTTTTTTTTTTTTAAACACATTTGAAATGCTCAAGTACTACAGGGTTAAGCAGTGCAGGGATCTCTATAGATAAATGCAGTTACTGCGTGTGATTTCTGCAGTCTTCATTTGAATATGCAGAACTGCAGCCAAAGGGAGCTATCACTGGCCGGCTGCTCTATGGCCTATGAAAAATGAGTTGTTGCTTTCAGCCCTGAAAGCACAGGCTCGGTTGTGTGTCTGTGTTACAAAAGCTGTCTCTGCAATTGATAATAATTTACCCATCTATTCCCATTGACAATTTTATTAATAAGATCAATGGCTGAACAGGCCTCAAACACTGAACATGCATCTTGTCATTGCTGGAGCAAATGAGAGATATTGATGGAGAAGGGCGGTGTAGGTTTGTGTTGCTGCTGCTGCACGGTACATTATCGGTGGGTGGACCAGGAAAATAGGTCAGCTCTGATCAATAAGCCTGTTTTCATGAGTACTGAGTCTACTTATATAAATGGACCGGCTCAATTAAAAAAAATAAATAAATTAGGTAACTATCAGGCCCAATTTGAACTTAATCTAAAGAAGGAATAACGGAGCTCCTGGCAGTGATGCTGAAGTTGTGCGAGTGCTGTTTGGAAGCTCTGGGAAGGCAATGCCCATCAGAGAGGTTCCTGACTGATGTCACAGGGTACTCTGGTGGTTATTTTGTGCTCTCTGTGCATACTGCCATGAAAAGCTGAGACCGTCAGCTGGTGTAGCCCTATGGAGTGATTTACACGGTTAAAGCCCAGCTCAGCATAATCATGAAGTTGTAATATTGTTCACGCATTTTAATGAATCTGGCTTAAATTGCCACAACCCCTTTTGGGTCCATTTGTGTTTTTTATCATGATCACATTTCACTGCTAGAATTTATCATCTGTCTTTCCTTGTGATTGTTCTGCACTAAAACTACTTTGTTTGTATGTTTTGCTATAGCCATTTATTTAGAGTGGTACAGACTGCATTGCTAAGTTGAGACTTAACAAATGGTATTCATTAAGGGTTTGATCCTCCTCCCGTTTACCTCTTTGGCAAATCTGCCACTGGTTTTACTAGAGCAGAAATAGATACTGATTAAATACGAGTTTACCACTGAGGACAAGATATGGATTTATGGTCAAATGCTGCAGTTACCAGAGCACCACTGAAATATCAAGGGACAAGTGGCAGCTGTACCTATGAAATGAGAAACATTTTTGGCACAAATCTTCATCTTTGTATTTTAAAGATGCAACAACTCCTTTGTAGTCTTCAGGATTAATGTTAGGCTTGTTGAGGTCAATAGGAATCTTTCAAATTATTTCAGGGGCTTTGGATCAAGTCTAAAGCCAAACTGCTCATAAAAAGTCAAGAACTAGACATAGATTTGGGGAGGGACAAGGAGGTCATTCGGTTAAAAAAGTGGATTTTCTGAATTTCTGCTGGTTTTATCAGGTGCTTTCTGAATGCAGCTCAGCTTGTATTATCTGCAAGATTTTATGTCACTGCAGTATCTCAAGCTGCACCGATAACAGGATCTCACAATGTATTCTTAACGCAAAACATGTAGAGAGTTTTGGAAGGTTTAGTCTCTGGATTAACTGAGTGGAAAATGTCTTTCATTGTAGCTACAGATGGCCCACAACACAGGGGAGGAATCTGGAGAAAAAATCAGAACCTCTTTGTCTTTGCGACTTCATTAGGTTTTCCAAAACTCTGAACAAGATTGGTCATAAAAACAAGAGAAAGGACAGAGAATTATTATTTTTCATATTTCCTCATTCTTTTTCATCATCTTACTGTTTTCCCAAACAGAAGACATTAAATGCATTTCTCATATAAAAAATAAGAACCTGGGGAAAAAAATTCAAACCTTTTATATTTGTTACTCTGCAGGAGAGGCTAATAACTGAAGGAAACCTAGCAAGCCACCTTGCAAAGAACATGAAAAGGTTATAGATTCAAGCTATTTGAGTTGCTTGAAATTTGAAATTGAATTTCAAGCAGTGGAAAGTAACAATTTGATGATATTTGATTTCCGATTTGTTTTTCTCTGTAAGGTTTCTCCCACTGAGGAGTTTGATTCCTGATGTGCTGTAGTGAGATTGCTAAATATCTGGTGTCATGGGAATTCACGCTCCCCTCTGACGAGTCATACTTCATTATGACTATCGTCAACATCAAAATAGCAACACTTTTGCTGACTGTATTGCTAATCCAGTGGAGACTGGAGGGAGAGGTGTGTGGGTGGGCAGAGAGAAAGCATAGCAGTGATAGTGTCACTTAGTAGGGAACAGGATATCTTCCTGTATAAGATTAAGTTATGGAATTAAAGCCTAGTACTGTGATCAAGAAACTCGGTTCTCCATATGATATAATTGCCAGTCTGGGCCAAATTTATACTTGATAGAAAGCCATTGGTGTGTATAATTCTGTCCAGGTTGAAGTGGGACCCTTGATACTATTGGGACCACCACCACGAAGATATCTGTCTGTAAAAACCATTCTCGGGTCTTGCGAATACTATTACTGAGATGTCTAGGCTGACTTTCATTTAATTTCTCAAGCCTTTACAGTAAAAGGCCTTTACATATCTCCATGACAGAATATTTACCAGTGAGAAAACGCCTCTACTTTGTGGGGAAATGAAAAACTAGACCAGCCAGCAATGGCAAAGGAAATCTGTAGCCTGTATTTGTAGCACATTAATAAAGTGGCTACTGACCTTTCTGAAGACAAGAAGTGCGTAGAATTGATTGCCTTACTCAGGAGTTGTGCAGAACTATAGATCAATGATTTTCAGACCAATCTTTGTTGCGGTCACATCTTTGGCCAGTGGAAACGCAGTGTGGGTATAGTTTAGTCTGGGTATAGTTTAGTCTGGTTAAGTCGAAATACAACTGAGTAACTAGAACTATGCCTTGGTATGGCTGCCAAAGGTACAGCTGCTGGTGGCCATGCTTGAGTTTGTACATTACAGAGTTTCTCCTAAAGAGAAGATAAGTCTCAGGTTTTGTTTTGGTGAGGTTTTTTGGTGGTGTTTTTTTTGGTTGGTTTTTTTTTTTGAAAGCTGCAGAATCTCACTTTTCTAGACTATACACACATATATACACACACACTTGATTTTTTCATTATGATCTGAGAGGAGGATGGTAATTCAGGTCCCCAGAAGGTTTTAGTATTTTGGTGACTTCATACTTTATTAGGGAATAAAAATCCCAGAGTCTAGTGTCCTCCCTTATTTGGAATTAATCCCAAGGGCAGCTCCATGGATTTACTGCTTTGAAAACCCAGAGGTCCCAGCTCTGAGGCAATCTGCTGGGTCGGCTTTACTGGTGGGTTTCTTCAGCCTGAGAGTTGGAGTTTTTAGCAGCTCTCCAGGGTTATACTTGGATATCAGAGAGGGTTCCCTGGGTTATGTCACATTTGCAGAAAGCCAAACCCTCCCTGGAAAATACTTTGATTTTTGCAAGCTAGCAGTTTTCATGGAGCTCTGATTTTCTTGACAATGTCTATCTTTCCTAGTAAATACCTGCCTCTCCTGTGACTTATCACTCCCTGAAGACAAATGGGACAAAAAAAGGCTCCATGATTTGCTGCAGGCCAAGGAAGAGATAGAGGAGGTGTAATACTTCTGACTTCTCTCTCTTACAACTGCAGCGATGTCCTTCTGTAAATTCTAAGGTAGTGACAGATCCTCTAGACCTCTGTCAGACCTGTCTGTTTGTCTGTGTGCCTAAAAATTGTTGCGAAGCCCTCTCTTTTCTTGAGA
Organism: Charadrius vociferus; assembly: GCF_000708025.1. NCBI lineage: Eukaryota > Metazoa > Chordata > Aves > Charadriiformes > Charadriidae > Charadrius > Charadrius vociferus. Next base: position 164,679 of record NW_009649724.1, on the reverse strand, counting down.
AACTAAGCAGACGGTAATGTCCATGGGGTATTCTTTATATCAGTCATTAGATAGTATCACTTGCTCTAAATTTCCCTTAAAATATCGCTTTATCTAGCCAGTACTATAAACTTCTCTTGCATCGGCATAACCAGGAAGGTTAATGTAGGTGGCAAACAACTGGCCTGAAACCTAGTAGGTAATTTGCAAGTTGGGTTTCCTGCAGGGGGGCAGGTAATTGTCTGGTACCCAGGAGTGGGGCGGATGGTCTGCTTCCTGCATGTATCCAGGAGTAATATACAGAATCCATTAGAGAGATGCCTAATCATCTTAACCTGTCAGATCCAAACCACCCTCTTTTAAGAGCCAATTTGTTTTCCTGCCAGATCGATGTTCTTATCTGTAATTGCACAGGGCATGAATGGCACCCAATAACCAGTTAATATTCAGTTCCATTCCACGGCAGGGCGGGGAGCAGGGAAATGTCTTAATTTAAACATTTATTGTACAACTGTGAAAATGTCCTAAGTGAAATTAATTGAAGCTCAGGGAGAATAACTTATAAATCACCTTGTCTGGCTTGCATAAAATGATATAAGGATATGCCGAATCCTTATCGTGGTGCTCTGCGGAGCTGAAGGAAGCTTTAACCCTAAGGTTACTGCTGTTGTTCTGGCTCCAAGATGGAAGAAATCTGACTCCTACAGGTTATGTGATAAAGGGAGGACTGATCTAATTAACAATAATCCACAAATTTTTACTGTTACTTTGCACTTCTCCAACACCTCTCTGCATTGGATTGTGCTAGACAATTTGAATGTAGTGTTAATACTGTCAGCCATTCATCCCTTATACTTGAGCAGCACTTTAAAGAGGGGTAATAATCCCATCAGACTGTGCTTTTCACGGTACAAATATCGCCAGAAAATGGAAAAACAACCCTGGTGACGTTAGCAGAATAGGATATAAACAATACTGGCTAAAATACAAGATGGAAATTAGGCAAGCTAATGGGGAATTTGAAGAACACATAAAGACGCAAACAACTTGCAGAGAATTTATTGATTTGCTAGAAACAGTGGGACTGCAAAGGAAATACTTTTTACACTTGCGGAAGCTCAGAAGAACACTTAAGGAAAATAACAATATTGCAGACAGATAAAAGCCATACCTACCTATTAACTCTTATGACAGTGAATAGTAGGGGAAGAGGCAATGCAGTGGCAGAGAAGGAAGCCCCGAGACAGGGATGGAGGTTTGAGATGGGCGGTATCTTTTAGTTTGCTTTTGTGCAGCATTCAACACCGTGGAGGCCTGGTTTATGGCTCCTGCCTGCTGCCGAAATACAAACAGTAAAAGAGCAAGAAGTTACAAGGACCAAAAAGTGCATACCTGTGATTTGTGAAAGACATGACTGAGCTATTGAAAAAAAAAAAGTGGTAATCCTGCTCAAATCAGCTGCTCTATAGGAAGCCTGCAAAGGCTGCCTCTTTGGAAACGTTCATCCTGCATATTGCAAATCAGCAAGGCTTAATTAAGCGTTGGGCAGGCTGAATGAAGAGATTATTTAAAATAGAATTCAGTAACAACTACTTGATATGATACAGATGAACCGATGCAGCTCCTGCAAAGGAAATTCACGTCTCTATAACAGACACTTGGGAACAGGTCAACAAACAAGTGAATAAAGGAGAACTGGTTGACATAATTTATATAGACATGCAGAAAGCCTTTGGACAAAGTCCCCAACAAGGGGCTACTAAGAAAGCCAAGTACCCAAGGCCTGACTGGTAAAGCACTACCGTGGATTAGATGGGAGTAAAAAGCACCCCCATACCAGCACCCCGAGGTGGGAAGTAAATGGCCCATTTTTAACATGGCAAAAAAACCAGTGCTGTTCTTAGGGTTTTGTAGTTGCTTAAATATATTTACCACTGTGTTGAAGTGAAAAGCAAGGCACGAAAAGCTCATTTGGGCTAAGCTGGAGGTGGCTGAATGGTTTTAATGGAATCCTACACAGTAAAAGGGAAACCCAAGGGGCAGGGTGGAAATTCCTGGCTGACAACTCCAAGGGACTCTTCAAAAGAGTATTTGGACAGCCCATATCTATCTAAGTTATCACTGAAGGGAAAAAAAAGAGGTCTGTAACTGAACAGTTCAATGGTATTGCTGTTCAGTCTACAGCAGTGGCTAAGAAAAACACCAGTGAAGTGGTAGGAAAAAAACAACTAGTATGGAACAAGATATTGAAAATATAAAGATATTATATCAGTGTCCCATGACTATTGGTCACTCCCACGCAAGTAGGATAGAGAATAAATAGAAACAGCTGGGAGACGGACAACAGGCATAATTAGACGCCTGCAAAGGTTCTCAAAAGAATAATTTCTTGAAAGAGATTGGTCAGATGAGAGAACATAGAAGTAAATAATAAAAGGAGCAGAGAAGGTGAATTGCAGTACATTGAAAACAGTTAAAAAGAACTGGGTTTTGTACAGTTTACAAAAACCTGTGGAATTCTTTGTCTCTTGACATGGCTGAGGCCAGGAATCTGGTGGGATTGAAAAATTCATTGAACATTTGTACAGTGAATGGAAACATCTGCAGTAAAATGGGTGGGATGCTATTCTTAGAAAAGAACTAGCACCAACCCTCCTACTTTGGGGCATAGTTTAAATAGCGACTGAGGAAAGGATTGGGAAGAAAGTTCCTCATTAAGGTTTTCCATTGTGGTCCAGGGAGAGATGTGTACTTTCTTTTGAAAAATTTGACTATGAGTGTCAGATCATTGTAATAGGTTCACCAGTGGTCTAAATAAATATGACAACACATAGTTTTTATTATGCATGTTGTCAAGTTGTCCAAATTTTTGTGAAAGGCAGGGTAGTTTAAGAGCAAATTGAAATTTCTCCTTGTTGCTATATGGGATCATCAATGCACATCTGTACACAAATGCTTAAGGCAGTAATTGAACATGTTTATAACACTCAATTAAAATTTATTGCACAGGTATATTTAAGTGCTAGCAATAAATGACAGACGGAGGGAGATTATTTGTGGTTATTCTTAGTAGGGGGGATGAGGCTCCTGCACGATTCTCAAATTATTTGCCCAGTTGGGAAAGGACTGAAAATAATGATGAATTTGGATTTATGATTTTTTTTTTTTTTTTAATGAAGCAGATGAGTAGTGTTTGTCCTGTTTTAGAACCAGCCCATCCTCAGCTGAGACAGAGGGCAGGGAGAGAGAGGAGGTGCACTGGGGGTGCAGGGGGTGCCCGTGGGGCGCAGTGCTGGGCCCCCCCATGCAGGGGCTGGGGGCTACCTGCCGTGCTTGCCCCAGCCACCTCCCCAGCAGCCCCTGCACCCCACTGGGTACCTCCTCCCGGGGCAGGGGCCCAGCCCAGATCTGCTCAGCGCCCCTGGATCGCTTCACAAAAGCGTCAAAGAAACCTGGGGAGTCCAAAATTCAAGAGCCAAAAATTCATTCCGAAGAAAGAAAAGAAACCAGAACAAAACAGCAAAGCCCCAAACCAGGATTTTAAGATGAGCTGAAACTTGGTGACAAAGGCAGTAAATTTGACAGCTTCTAGCCACCTCCTCCTGGCGTGATTTGCTTTGAACTTTTCAACACAAACAGTGTGAAAACTGTACTCAGGTAGAGCATTTACGGCCAAGGTTTGCAACCTGCCTGCAAATTACTGCCGCAGAACAGGACACTGTCCTATCCACATTTCCCTACTGCCAAACCGTTATTAACACACAAAAAATGTACATGCAGGGGAGCAGAAACAGATCACTAAATAAAAAGCAGAAACAAAGCACGGAAAGAAAGAAAGAAAAGCATCGTATTAGAACAGAAAATGTATTGGGCAAAATAGTTTTGCTCTATTTTTCAATGCAAGTAAAAAGGATTGGGATAAAATATGTGCGTGTGTGTATATATGTACATATAGCTGCACAGGGAAATTTTTTTCTGTTTTGAAATCCAGATGGGTGCAACAGGAACATAAAATGCTGAGCCACCGCACAAACCTCTTGTCTTTCTTTTCTGTGTCAACTCTTACTCGCAGAGAACAGCATTTCGTTTCCTAGTGTTGAGGCAGCAGCAACTAAAGTGAATGTTCATATGTGTGCTGAGGCATTTGTCCCTGGAAAAATAACATCTCTCCTTCTATTAACGTTTTAATTAATCCCTTTTAGTTATGAAATGTAACTTTACATTACATAAAAAAAAATTACATGCAGTCTCTTAATCTGCTAATCCTTTCTCCAGACAAGCTGGTTCTTTTTAAATCAACTGCCATTTTATCAACCCAATGGAGCAGAGATCCGGACTCAACTCTATTCAACAATACATTCTTTTCATGAGAGACTGGCCTAGCTAATATGACACCACAAAGGGCTTGAGGAATTCCAAATACCCAGCTCTTTGGATTAAAAGCATAATAATCCCATGCAGTTTTTTGTTCAGAATTGATAGAATGGTTGTATAGTGAGTCACACTTGTTTGAACTTATCAAAGTAACAATATATCAAGCGTTTCGTAGGATGATATTTTATTTTCTCAGGTTGATTCAACTTCTTTCAAGTCCTTTTTTTTTTTTTTTCCTAAGTGTGTATTTATGACTGCCAAATGCCCTTGCAGTTAAACAATTAAAACATATAATTAAGCACAGAATCTGATAGCTTTTCTTTTATGACTAGATTTCTATAGTTTTTATATAGACATAAGCATTGTTTTTACCAAAACAGTAACAGTGGCACAGCACAGTACACAGTGTAAAAGTAATTTATACCGCTGCGCCTCTTCCCCCTACCCATAGGCATGCCTTTACTCTATTTCCAGGCTATGTCGTGGAGCCAAAGCAGGACAGCTTTTGTGTGTCAACAAGCCCGTTGGGAGACGGAAAACAAGGCTGTTAGAATTAGCAACCCAGTAGCCTTAATAAAATCATGTGTGAAGCGAAAGCTTTGGAAAGAAGGAAGGGACGGAGGAGCGGTGGGGAGCTGGTGCTGCCTGCCCGTCCCCCCAGCCCGAGCCCTGAACCCCCGTCCATCGCAGGAGGGGACCGGGCTCCCCCAACAGTTGTGTTCTGCCGGGCACGGTGGGGTTTTCATCTCCCGTTAACGCTACCCTGAACTCAGCCGCTGTGAGTTTAGCCCTCACGCCTCACTGAGGCCCGATGTTTTCTTTCAGATAGGTTTTATAAGCTTATTAAAAAAAAGCTATCAGTTGCAATTACAAAACAGAGAGCCTCTTAAAAGTGAACAGAGATTACCATATTGCAGCTCTTGCTGGAGGAATGGGTGTTTTTATTACTAACGTGTTTTCTGCTAGCATCAATAGGGCTGTCAGCGAATTTCATGCCTGGGAAGTAGGAGTTAACGGGCTGGAGCGCCGTGTAAGGACCTGTGCTGCAGCTACCATGGGAAGAGCACATGGCAACTGGAAATACTCGATGGGCGTCAACAGACCAGTCTTACCAGGGGCCTCCTTGGCCCTCGCTGTCTCTGCAGGCTTCCAGGAGAGCAAGAAACAGGTCTGCCCTTTACCCTGAGCAGCACAGGACACTCTGCAACAGCTTTTCACTCCAGTTATGGCCATGTCCATGAATCAAGATCCCTGATTCAACATCTTCCCAAAGCAGAAGTATGAGAGAACATCTTATTCTTGTCATGGGGCAGCCACAATTCCCTATTATGAATAAAAACATACAGAACTTGTCTGGCCAGTGGGGCTAAGCTGGCGAAGTGCTGACTAGAGCATGGCAAAATCAGCCGGAGGGCCTCCGGGGATGCTCATTCACTTGCTGGCCTCCACATTTTCTGTAAAAACTCAGGACTGAAAGAACCCTCCTGTGCTGTTGCCATCTTATCCCCGCGCTGCTCAAGAAGCAGAAATTTCTTGTGGCTGGACTGGTGAGTCCTTAGTCATGTCCCCGCAGAGAACACAGAACTTCCTTTATTTTATTTATGTTTTTGTTTTCATTGTCATAACTCTTCCCTTGAGTTCCCACCCCTCCTACTCCATATGGCATCTCACAAGGGAACAATAGAGAGCTCTTCAGGGGTTTGTACTATAACTCTTCAGAAGCAAAGTATTCTCTAAGGAGCTGGTTGAATTTTTCATCCCAATTATTTCAATATTTCTACTGAATTTCAAAACTAAATACATTCACAGAAGAATTGGCAGTGTTCGAGTGAATATTTTTCATTTTTACTTTCGACCAACTGCGGAGCTAACCAGAACATTTTGAAATTTGACTCTCTTGCCAACGCCTGCTGTAAAGAAGGGAAATTTGGGAAGGGTGGTGGCAGAAATGTTAGCTAATTTCCCTGTTTCTTCTCTTTTCAGTTCGGGGCCCGACCCCAAAACCAGTGCGCCACCTCCTCAGGCTAGAGGAATAAAAGTGTTAATGAGGAAGCAAATACAGTTTAAAACTTCAGTTCTTAGAGACACGGAAAAAAAGCAAGAACAGCCACAATTTTTCAGGCCAGATTAGTACGCTTTTCTTTTGCCAAGTTAATATTGTTTGCACGCCTCCTTGAAGGAGGGATAGGCCCTTCTATACTCTGCCGGTGCCCCTTTAAACAAACACCTCGTAACACTATAGCTATAAATAGCACGGAGGTGGAAATGGCTGGATATGTTTCTATGCCCTCCTTTGTATTCACATTTTTCAAACATACAAACCTTCTCCCCATTTCCCCCCCTCCTCCACAATGTGTGGTTATATATAGAATATTTATAATAGTCCTATTTCTAAGCAATTTTCACCACTGACACGCAGCAGGAAGAAATTGAGAAATTGCCGGTTGTTTATTTATTTATTTATTTCTCAGTGGAACTATGCACTTAATCCTGCACAATGTGGAAATTATACTATATATATGGTGAGTATTGAAACACATACAGTATATATATAGATAGATGCATGTTTGTGTGTGTGTTTTAAATGCAGACCATATTGATTTCAATGTGGAACTTATAAAGATGGGAGATATTCTTATCTCTGCAGGAAATAAAGTGTTTTGGGTAATATTTATGGGCAAGATGGTGACCAGCCTATACACCCCATCATTCACAAAGCTTCTTATTTAAGTCAGGGGAGGTGCACTGGGGGAGAACCGTTTCCTAGCAAGAAAGGAAATTACAGTCCGAGTACTGAGATCCCACCCCTCTCCCAAAGTCACTGCAGACCACTTGAAACCAGAGGGGTATATTGGGGAAATACCAGCGTGCACTTACCCTCCTCTGCCGCCCTTTGCTAGGCATCTGCTGGTGCCAACTATTAATGGGATATCAGGCTTAATGGCTAATTTCTGCGTAGCCCTATTAGCAATGCCTCCTCCGTGTCACGGGAGAGGGGAAGAGGTTTAAGGAGATCACGGCTCATGCCAGCCTGACACCGTGGCACAGGCTGGCAAGGATTTCTGCGGTTGGGCTTTGGTGGGTTTCAGGGTATAAGGCAGCCGTGGATGATGCTGTGGGGCGTACCTGGGCTCCACGTGGAGTGTTTGAAAGATACGGCCCGTGTAAAAAGGCGACAGAGTTCACATCATTGAGCTTGCCTTGTGTAGTGCCTTGCTTCAGGCTTGCTCCTCAGTAGGGACCCACCCTGCCCAAAAATAAAGAGAGGATTCAGATGTTTCCATTTTTGAAATGAAGCCTGGCAGGGTAGGAATATGGGAGGAGAAAGGAGAAGAGCAAAGCTTTGGTCGGTAGTTAAGGCAGTCCTGGGTTTATCTCAGGCCTGCTGTCCTCCCAACCTTTGTGGGCACTGTATGAAAAACCATACAGGGTTTAGCACGGTATAATGCGTGTACGGAGTTTGTCCATGAGGTCACCTGTGGTGTGCTCAGTTCAAGGTCCTTCTCAGCCTCTAGCAGGAGCCAGTAGCTGATGCTCAGAGCTCAAGAACAACGCCAGTAATGCCTGCGCAGAGTCCCAGAACGTGGTGTTAGCTTCTGGCAACCTGGAGCTTTTGTGTTTGCTAGCTCAGGTGGGCTTTTCTTCTATTTATTAGTCTACATGCACTTAAAATTCCTTTTCATCAATGGACTTTGTAACCTCCCGTGGCAACGAATTCCCCAAATTCATTGTGTGCTGTGTGAGAACCAGGTGTGACTTTTGTAAGATTTTTCTAATTCAAAGTGGGAATTCTTTAGGACTGGGACTTCCCTGCTACACAGAGAACATGAAATATGTAATAGAATAGTAGCAGGTTTTGAGCTATTTTTTCTTGATTGCATTTGACAAGTCCTGTCTATCAGCTTAGGGAAATGAAAAAGAGCAAGCATCTATCTCAGCCCTGTTTTCATCGGTATCAGGCAGCATCTGAAGGAAAGCACTATTATTTGAAAGGATTAGACCCTGAAGAATGTGCATGGGACATGAGAAGTATTGAAGCACAGTGGGTGATACCAGCAGCATCTGTGATCTAAGAAGCCCTCAGAAAGGCGAGGAAGAATGTGTGGCTGTTGCAATGGGTTCCCTGGAATGTCAAATGAACATGTGGGTGCCACCGGGTGCTGCCGAGAATGCGAAACTGTCTAGGTGGGCGCCAAGATATGCACTAAACAATATGAAACATGCCACGCGAAGCCGCTGCGACAAAGGAGAGGGGTGGGGGTGGGGAGCAGGGTGCTGGAATTAAAACATAGATTAAGCTCCCAGTATGTTTTGCTCTCACTTCTGAAGTATCTGTCTCATGCTGTTCTCCTCTTAATCTGTCAGTTACAGTTAATAGCTGATCAGAGCAGTACTTTAATGAGTCAGCCAGATTGTTTGCATAAACAGTTGCTAGGCTGATGTAACCAACAGCAGTTTGATACCAAATTCTCCCTCTATGACTTACACCTGCACTCTCCCCTCTCTCCCACCCTCTGGGTTGTTTTCTGCCTGAAGAGCACCTGAACAGTGTCGTGATTTAAGCACGGTTTGTTCTCAAACCAGGACAAAAGGGCACAGTTGAGCGGTAGGTTGTGTATTAAAATGTGTTTGCGTCCATGCAGCATCCTTTTCCTTACCCATTGCCTCCTCTGCCACCACCAAGATGAGATTTTGTGGCTAACGCGCTCCTGGACGTGACTTCAGGTGTAATAATTCACAACTAGTGCTTTGCCTGAGTGCTGCCTTCTGCAACTGGGTGTGAATTATTAAGCTCTGTTTCTCACCTCCCAGTGCCTTTATCAAGATTATAATAATAAAAGCAGTACAAGAAGAGCTAAGTGTGGAGCACAACTCGGGAGATTAAATTCAAATGTGTTTCACTGTGCTCTGACGTATTTACAACTTAAATATTTTGCTTTGAAGTGATTTCAGGCATTTCACATCCAGGTAATAGTTCTGTCTGAAAAACAAATGTTTGCAGTCTCATTCATTAATTACTATTATGAGAGATTCAAGCAACCCAAGGCTTAGAGCTCTACAGGTTCTGATCCAAATCTGTTTCCCTTGGCCTCACCTCAGCACTATTAAAAATGGCTTTCCATTTATGCGGTGCCTTTTTCTGTGACATTCTGAAAGCCCTTGATAAAAATTAATTAACCCATAATGCAAAACTGTCAAAGCTGGAAAAAGAACCCCTGGCTCTCGAAAGGTATTGCTTTGCATGAGTATCTGGGCAGAATGACTCCCAAGATGAAACTTCCGATGGTGCTACCACGCTTGAAAATGTACCTTTTAAAACAGTTTTTCGTAATTCTGTGTGGGCAAAGTGAGCATTCAATATTATTCTCTTCCACAGATGGAGAAAACAGTCACCAAGTGACTAAATAATTTGCTCGTAGTCACAGAGGAGAAGAACGCAGTGTTCTTCATTCAAGCCACATGCCTTTCTTGTTCCCGTTCTGCACTCCCAACATGGTATGGGGAATCTAAAGGTTTAGAACCATGTCTTTTGCAAAAGGTATAAGGCAAACACCTGGACCTCTTTTGAGAGCTCACAGTCCCGTGCCCAGTTCCCTTTCACTGAGTTGTACTTGTACCTGGCTAAATTTCAATTCGTCAAGTTATTTTTTGAGTTTCACTAAAATTACACTCTTCTTGTAGACTAGGTATTCCTTCCTGCTTTGAAAGACTGAGATTCTCCAGGGGATATGGAGCCACAGAAATGCCATCAAGTTACTGGTACTAATGAACAGAGAGGATTCCTTGCAGCTCCTTTTAGGACATTTGGACATTGTTCAAGCACACCTGAAGAGTCAAAACCCAGCAAGGTCACTGTATGTGGCTGCTGGCCCAAGAATATTGGCACCATTGTGATAGAACATGGACAGGGATTCACTTGACTTGTGCAGTAGGAGGGAGTGTGATCAATGCCATGTGTGATTTACTTTCAGAGAAAGATGCATAAAGAATATAGACTAACAAACCTATAAAAATGGATTATTTAAGTGTTGGTTTTTAAATAGAAAGTCACTTACACCACAGTCAACAGTATTTTAACGTGAGTCTAATTCATGTTCCTTTTGTATTTTTGATCCTGTGTTATTCAGCATGATGACAATTGGACTTTTTGCAGCTGAAATATCAGATATACGTGGACATGTCTCCAAAAGTTGTCTCTGTAATGCTGCTTCTATTCACAATTTGTGATGTCCCAGGCCTATCGTTTAAAGATGCTGTAGATTTAAAGTGGCATTTAAAGTACACAAGACGTTTCAGCTTCTACAGGCGGCAAGCGATGGGTATGTTTGGGTGTGGTTATGTTTTAAGGATAAAAAAAAGGAAATTTCATCAAACAAAAGCAAGTACTGAACATCTGCTGAAATTCCCGTTGTCTTTTTTTCTTTCGGCCCGTATAGATAGGTGCTGAGAAACCCTTTTGATTAGAATTATCTTTCCAATGAAGCACACATTTTTTGCTAGCAGTCCTTATTGGATGATAGGCAACAGCTGCTTGCCTTGAAGAGCTCCTTCAGGCCAGCTGGGGCTGGTGGAGGCAGGGGTGGTGCTGTAGAGGATGGGTGGTGGGGATGGCTGAGGAGAGGAGCGGAGCCGGCCAGGCCAGCTTGGCTCCTGCAGAAGTACTTCAAGGCCTCAGCGCAGAGCTCCTCCTCGCTTCACCAAGGTAAGCCATTCTGGTTTCTCCTAAGGTAATTTTGATGGTGTTGACTGTAAAACGTGTTCAAATGAATGTCCTGGAAGTTGATTCGTACAAGTGGATTTGCGTGTTTCTGTGACTTCAGAGGTGTAATTAAGGCTCCTTGGTCTTAATTTTCAGAGGACAGACCTGCTTGTCTTCAAACAGCTTCAGGGAGAGATTGGCGGCACTTGAGAACCGTGTAAATCAAACCAATTGTTATTTATTTCAGTTTTTTAAAGTCTGAATTACACCAGCACCTCTTTGAGAAAGTTTGTTACAGTAGTTCCTAAAGAGCTGCTTGGAAAGGGTTTCCCATGTGGATGGGAAGTGAAAGTCTTCCTCTTGTTGTTCCCAGTTTCTTCCCTTTATGAGACAAATTGAAGCTTTTCCCTGTTCTGGGCTCCTCCTTTGTCCCCAGTTTATCAACTCTGTCTGTCGCACTATTGTGCTTTTCACACCTGTTGGAAATAGTAGCGGAGACTGATTTCCAGCACCATTTTGTGTGGATTTGCTAATGTTGAATTAAGAGTGAACTTAGTCTTTCTCTCAGTGGTGACTTTCATAGGGTTGCTTGCCTTTATCTGGTCCCTATTTTATTGAAATTTGGATGGAATTAAGGATCTTTCAGGCCTCTACTGTGTGTTCTTGGTTTGTTTGAAATTAGCCAGAAAGTTTAAAATTTGGGAAGTGGTAGGAGAACACAGACTGTGAGAAACCAATAGGTATCATTTTGCTGATAAACCAGGCTGGAAAAAAAAAAAAAAATAATGTTTCTCTTTCACTGTTTGTGCTTTGCTTACTTTAGTGCTGGTATTTGTAAAGAGTGTTTTGCTTTTATTTTCAATGTTTGTTTACAAAAGGAATGCAAAATGATAAATAACCCAAATTTACGCTGTGTCTTGGCCATGTCAATTTTATTTTTGTTTTTATTGGTACCAATAATATACCTGTTGCAGTTGTGTATGTAATAGCGTTTCTCAAACTTGTGGTTCCTTACAGAGTTGGGGGAGGGGGGGTGGGGGTGTTGTTTGTTTTTGTTTTTTCTTTTTTAATACAACCCCTAATTGAAATCACAGTAAAACTCTTATTATTTGCATAAAAATAAGATGAAATTGTATTTTGTCTGTGTTTGTGATTTTATTTTTTTGGGTGTAAGAACTGCTGGCCCATAGGCAGCAACTAAGATCACGTCCCCTCCCTCTGGCTATATTCTCGATAAATACATAGGGGGAGGTCGTCCCTGCTGGAGTACTTACAGTCTGAATAAACAAAGCAGAGAAGGGGAAACAGGCATTGGCGAAGCAAGGTAACACACACCCACCCCTAGTGGCTGGGCTCAAAGGACAATACGAATCTCACGATGCTTAAGGCAGTGCTGCAACCTCTGGTCTGGGCTGTCCTCCCTACAGGTGCCCTATAGGTACTTCCTCCACCCGCAGTCGGGCTCACTCCTGCACTCTCCTTCACACACACGCTTCTGCTAAAATATTCACTGAGAGCGTGAAAGCAGCTGCTCTTGTAAAGAAGCAGCCTTGTACGTTATTAAGAAAGCGTTCCCAGTAGTTCAGGCTTAGGCATGATGTTGTGAGTAGCCGCTGCTATCTTCTGTAAAAACTGCCCAAAGGGAATTAGGTATCTGGGCTCCCTCATAGTACTGTTGTGGGTTGGAGTCAGTGTGCAAAGGGTTAAAGATTAATGGGGCTGGATGTGACAGGCTGATGTGCTTTCCAGGTAATCGGGATAAACTGAAGCTCATTATGAAAGGGATGAGCTTGAGCCGTCTGTAAAATATGAGTACCTTAGAGGAGGGTGGGGCGGCTTTCTTAGAGAGCGTTGAGGAGCGGAGGCAGGAAGGAAAGCGGGAGGCTTTATTCCTCCCAGTCAATAGGTCTGAGGATGGCTGCTTGCTCATTTATTATTTCTTTAGCGAGGCTATACTGGATAATCAATATGCTGCAGAGGAGGTTTTGATAGCGTTCATGCATCCTGGGTGTGGTATACGGGCTAATCTGAAAGCGCAGCTCCAAAGCTGCAGTGCTTTTTGCTAAGCTGCCAAGACGGATCCCTATAAGTGGCTGGGTTTTTTTATTTATTTTTTTTCTTCTCTTTCTTCTTCCTAAGGCAGGCAGTGGGAAATGGCTGACTCGCTGAAAGAGTCTCATTGAAGCTTTGTGCCTTACATCTATCGTGCTTATTTTCTGCATCCAGCCTATTCAAAAGGGTGAGACTCTAGAAACAAGCATCATGTCTGTGATGCAGAGAGGCTGAGCATTTCTCTCCCTGTATATAGGAAGGCTATAGACCTCTGCCGTATATCTAAGCATATCTGCCCTGCAAAGCACTGGGCTCCTCAGCCCCCCCTCGATATGTCAAGTTTAAACCTTTGAAATACATTATTTTCATGCTCTGCAGGGACTTTTACAAGAGGATTAAGATACTTCTCTAGTGTATTATAGGAAAAGGAACTTTATTCCCTTTAAAATAAAAGTATTGGAGAAAAAAATGCTTACAAGTGCACTACAACTAAGTGTCATGTTTCCTAGCCTAGTATAAGTGCTCTTGCAGGCA
>NW_009649724.1:128525-151016 GCF_000708025.1 Charadrius vociferus | reverse complement strand
AGTTAAAGATAGGGTCCAGCGGATGATACATCTTCCAGTTAGGCAGCAAACACTGCAAAATGGGTGAGCTTCAGTTTCCTTTCTATGCTCACCTTGTGAGAAACTAAATGGGGAATAGCTGGCACTGGCAAGTATAGCAGAGGCCACAATATACTTTTTTTAACGTACTGGGTGCAGCATTGGGATGACAACTGTAATGGTCCTTAGATGTCTGTCTAAACTCCCTTTTCTACGTTTCACAGTCAAGTTCTAATTGGTCAGAGCCATGAGAACTCTCTGGTCTCACCCGTCTGTGAGGAGACCTATTCCTGTGCCTCAGTCTCCCAGGCAGAGTATTGAGGAAAGAAGATTGCTGGCGTTCTCTGAGGGACTCAGAAACTGTGTAAACGCAAAGCCGAATCTATTATTACAGTATATTAGATCTTTGCAAACCTGTAAAACAGGGTGGGGAGTTCAGCTTAATAGAAAATTTCCCATGGTCAAAATAGGATTACTAATGGTTTTGAGACTTTTCTTTAAAAAGAAATAAAAATTAATAATATTCCCCATGAAACAGGAGCTATAAATGGCTTCCAATACCCACAATCCATACACTCAGTGTAAGGATGTCCAAAGTAGCTCTGCTCTTAGAAACGGAGATCACTTACCTAATGTTGGCTTTCTTTTGTCTTTGCCATTACCTCCAGATACTCACATGAAGAAAGCGCAATTTGCTGCTTCAGGAAGTCAAATATTAGGAATGTCACACTTTTAAAAAAATAAGAATCCCTTCAGCATTTCCTCTTAGATTTTCCAACCTCTTGGCCACCTATCGTCTTTCTCCTTGCTTGACTTTGTCCTAGTTAATATTCCAACAGGTGTTTCCTTTTTCAGTGGAATTTTTTAGGCCGATGTCTCAAGAGGCCTTCTGCATAATAATACTGTGTTCATTATGTGGCAGCATTACTGAGAGAGAACTTTATTTTCTTAACCCCACCATTTCCCCTTCTTTCAGTGAGTGCAGGGGGTGGAGGAGGGAGAGAGTTGTGATTTTCAGCATCTTCTCCTTCTTCGTCTTTTTATGAGACCACCGCATGGTACCATTTTGGATAAGCCCTGCCTGGAGGGTGACAGGGATTGGGGTAGGTAGAATTGAGGCAGAAAGTCTCTTTCTCCCACAGATTGCAAAGCATCTCGGCTTCTGCTGCCTGCTTTCCTGTTGAGAGACTGTTGGAAATGACAGCGTTAAAAATAATGAAATTAAAGCTTGTAGGCAAAAGAGACTCATCCCTTTGTGCCTCCTGGTGCTTTCTGATATTGCTAGAAATTTACTGTGGTGACATTTTGGTTTGAGGGTTAACAGGAGCTGCTCGTCAATTCCTACAGCAATTTGAAAGCTGCATTGAGGTGACTTCTCTGCCTCTTGTGAAATTCACCCCTTTCTACCTCTGGATGATGCAGAGCCATCGCTGCCAGAGTGTGATGATGTTCTACGTGAACATAATACTAAAGAGCAAATATTTTCTTTTTCAAGGTTTTACCAAGTTTGATACCCTTTTAAAAGAAGGATGGAGGGATATAAAAACTATGTGCCAAAGCTTGCTCGCGTTTCATCATATGTGAAATGCTGGTCTGTACTGGTGTTGCGCTCCATGCAGTAGTATGGTGCACAACTGAGGAATATTTGCAAGTGCGTGTGGTAACTACGAGTTTGGTTCATTTCCAAGAAAAAACCCAGGAGGGAAGAAGAATAATAAAGCAAATTTGTAAGATCCTCATGTTATTTGAGGACTAGCAAGATATGATTTTTCCCAAACTGACCAAAAAAAATAGTATTTCCACCAAGCCAAATCAGTGAAATGTGTTGCCGTGTGGCATCACCAAAGCCCGAGGGCTTAAAGAGTTTCAAGAGAAAATGTGGCATTTGGAGGAATATCCAGAGATGCAGTAGTAAATGATCATGTATACACAAATTTGGAGAGTGGTATATACCATCACACTACAGGACATGAACTTGACATAAGAGGTTTCAAAGTTGTTTATTTCATAAGTACATTGGTAACACATGGGCCAACCTGTAGAGCTTCATGTCTAGAATAAGCAGGATGAATAATGAATTCTTTCAACCTAGTAGATTTTGAGTTTATACAAGTATATTAAATACTTGTCTGTAGAATAGTATCAATCTGCATCTATCAAGAATATTAGAAATGGGAAAAGACTTGTCGGTTGAAGTTTCAGGTTAGCTTCAAACCACCTCGCTTGCCCTGGGTTTGCTTCTGTTACTCACTCCATTTCGAGACCCCTAAGGCATGTCACTTGCCTTTCTTTCTCTGTTGCCTCTGCTATCTATCTGGAAGACAGAGTGAACAGCTTTTACTTTTCTATTCCTTCACTGATACTTTGATAGTGAACTCTTTGGAGCAGAGACTGAATTTGGCTGTGTGTGTACCCACCAGAACAGGGCACTACTTTTGTAACTGACTGGTGCAAACGGCACAATGGTCCACCACTACCTGCTGTTCTGCATGCTGCCGATGGATGGGTTGCACAAAGGCAAGCTGAATTTCTTCTCCTTTTATAGTAGTGATCCCACCTCTTTTCTGAAACAAGAGGGTCTCCCCATTAGCTGGGTGCCATCACTTCAAGAGAATTGTCTTGGTGGTGGTGCACTATTCCCTGTCCTATATGTGAGATAATACCTGTTAGGGGTTAGGAGACCTTGAGGGATGAAAATGGAGTTTTGCTGCTGTATGCAAAGGATTTTTTTTATTTTTTTTTCCTCTCTAGTAAAGTGGCCAATAAAGAAGTCCTGGCATTCTGTGTGTTGGGCATTGATTAGTGGGAAAAGGAGCTCAGATAACCCTTCCAACCTGAGTCCCTAAATCAGGTCCATATGTGCCAATATTTTCTTGTATACCATAGATGTATCATATCGTGTAATTATATATTATGTATGGCAGAGAGGGCAAGGGAAGAGGGATGCGAGTGCTGAAGCAATATAGACTATGAATAGATTAGGTTCCTCTGTTATAACTCCATTAAAAATTGAGTGCACAGTAATGTTGTGCTATTCTTAGTACAGATAACTTTTAAAAAGGTTAAGACCAATAAATTTGCTTACTGTTGCAGAGCTCCTAATTCTAGGGGTAGGTGACCTCAATATGATGCTACAAATTATTGGAAATAAGACAATTGCAATTCTTGGAACCTTTAATATTGATTGCCTAAGTAAATAATCTGTTAAATGGCAATGTAATTTGAAAGGTATACATTGAACAGAATTAATAAGTGAACTGATCAAATTCAGATGTTTAAAAAAACCACAACACTGCTCAGTTTGGTTGATTGCTTATAAACAAATGTAGAAGTGGGAGATGAGATTACCATATGTACTTAGGGTTTTTTTCCTCATATACTGTGTTAGCCAGACATTAAAGACGGGGTCCTCCGAGAGACTGTAGCAATTGTGGCTGTAATTTTTTGCAATGGAGTAAAAAATATTTTAACAGCATAACTTTCTTTCCCATGTTACAAATACGTGGAATTATTAAATCCAGAAGAACTGTTAAGCCAGATGAGATTTTACTTGTTTACCTGGACAAGAGAAGTTATAATTTACGCTCTTGACAAGCTTATCACAAATTCCTAACATACTGATATATTATTTTGGTGTTTGGATCTCTAACTCTTTAGATAGATGCTTTTTGCTGGGTCATCCTTGTAAATATGCATATGAAAATCTTCATACGTGGGAATAGCCCTTTAGAATTCAATGGAGCCACTGAAGTACCTATCAGGAGGATTCAAACTATAGACTGTGGAATGCTCAGAATCCTGGCTGCAACTTATGCAGTTTGATAGGTACAAGTACTTCATTGTACTTTGGGGAGGTTTCGGATGGATATTAGGATAAATTTCTTCACCAAAAGGGTTATCAAACATTGGAACAGGCCGCCCAGGGAAGAAGTTGAATCACCATCCCTGGAGGTATTTAAAAGATGGGTAGATGTGGTGCTGAGGGACACGGTTTAGCGGTGGTTTTGGCAGCATTAGGTTAACGGTTGGACTTGATGATCTTAAAGTTCCCTTCCAACCTAGACGGTTCTATGATTCATATGTTTACATGGCTTGTACATACAGTAACATTAAAGAAATTTGTCACAAGTATAAATATTTTCATAGTTTAAAAACATTGATGAAGTAAAATGTCGCTATGGCAAATTCTTCAATTGGAGAGTAATATGCTCCTGTGTCTTTAAGGTGGGCTTTGCGTTATGCAGCTACTACAAATGTTTTTCAATATTTCGAATTATGAATAAATATAATTACTTACTGATTCCATCCTTTGTGTTTACATTGCATAATTACTAGCCACTCTTGATGCTTCATAATAATTGACTTTATATTGATAAATAGATTAGCTAATACAGTAAATGATTATTCCCCAGTAAATGAATCAGTATGCCTTTGACTTCAAGTGCCATTAACAATAAATGCATGGATTCAGGACAGCTTATGCATTTTACATTAAGCAGCCCCTGAATAAAACCCCAGAAAGCAGGGACCAGTGCTCAGGGTTGTTCTTCCTTCCCTGTTGCACGCACTAACCACTTGTTCTGCCTCTCCTGAACTTGCTCTTGTGTTCCTTGGTTCTTAAAACTGCTGCTGTACCTACAGCATGGACAGGCTTTCCCAGAAGGCTCTGGGGTTGTTTAAACTCTTTGAGGCTGAGGACAGATTAAAATGAACTTCTGGGTGAATGCTCTATCCACTGTGTCACTGCATAAAATGTAGATGTCACTACCTACTTCTCTGGCAGCGTTTTTTCCAGCCAATTACTGTAGAATTGGTACAGTCCAAGCACATCCAGGGAAATTAGTATCCATTGTAGCATGTAGTTTCTGGATCCTACAACAGATCTTGAGCTTATTGGACCCATTTGAGTCAATTCTGGACACTGGCTCACCGCAGAACTGAGACGTGGGAACTTTCAGGTAGACAAAGGGGATTGAGGCTCCTCCTGGGAACAGCTGGCTACTAACCAAGGCAATTCGGGATCCCTGTTAGAGACTTTGGTACCTGAAGACCCCCTAAGTCTTTTCTGGGTCTGACCCAATCTGTTGAAGGAGTTGACAGTCAAAATGATTTATGGGAGTAAATTCTAGACCATATGTTGAGTGAAATCTTGGCTCCATTGAAGTGAGTTGTGGGGAGGCAGGGACACTGCCCTGGGTTTCATGGCATCAGGTTTACAGCTGCTGTCTGTATGTGGGAAGGGCAATGGGATATAGAACAAATAACTTTTCTCACTGGCAAGGAGAATGGAGCAAGCTCTGAGCCTTAATTCCACCGTTCATTAAGCCAATAGTAAAATCACTGTTTTAAGGGAACTGAGGATTGAATTTAGTCATGACAATATGATTCCCTGTGTCTGTCACATGATCTGGGTTTATTTTAGTCATTTAAAGTCCCGTTACTTTCCTTTCTTTCCTCTTTTGCAGTCACTTTATTAACCATAATGCTGTCTAGATGATGTATGAGACCTCAAACATCAACATACACCGTATAATACATAAACATGTTATTCCAGTCTCATTACAGCACCAGGATTAAAAAAAAAAAAGGCGGGGGGAGGGGAAGCCAAAATTAATGCAACAAAATTGGAACCAGCCCTTAAATGAATAGGAATTGTAACCTGACGTTACAGTTCTATAGCATCGTGTCCAATTTGTTGTGTGCCTGCAGTTGCTTTATATTAGGGTCCCAAATCCTGGAAATGTTTTAACATGTGCTTAACTTTAAGGTAAATCATTCCCATGGCAACTCTTTCTGGCCTGTGACTGTTAGGGTGAATTTGTAGCTGAACTCCGAATTCCCTAGGCTTCCACTGCTTTGCAATGCATTTCAACTTTTCCAGTTCCCAAAATTAGTACTAGGTGCATGTGTGAAATTATAAAGATCCTTTCTGGTACTGTGAGGAGATATCTTTCTGCTGAGCTTCAGAGGATGGAAAAACTTCTCATTGTTCTTTAAAAGGATGAATTATTTCATGGATCAGGTATGTAGCTACAGGATCAAATCTTGAGATCTTGGACTGTATTGGAAACTTTTCCTTTTGCAAAAATGCAGTACATCTAAGTCACGTGAATTTCTAAAGACATTATACAACTTTCATGTCGAGAAGGAGTTTCCCTTGATGCTAACATTTCAGAATTTTTATTAAAAATGTTTTGCTAGGTAGTGCAATTTTATCTATTCAACCAGGCTGATGGTTGCTTTGTCTCAAGCAAACAGCATGTTTAGTTGTGGGGTTTTTTTTTTTCCCTTGAAATACTGGCATTACCCTTTTCTCCATTTAGTTCAGTTCTTTTTTTTTTCTTTTGCCATGTTTGATTGTTTCATTTTCTCCATGCTTTAGATCAGCTATCTCTTTCAATATTCAGTACTGGTAAGTCAAAGAAATATGATGTCTTGGTATGATATCGCAATGTTATAATTCAGCAATTGTCCTATATTGGTGACTTTTCTCTACGTGCTTAAGTGAAAATGCAATAAAAGGTTATGTGGGTATGAAAGATGAATGCAAATTTGAATGCCAGTGAAGCAGACAGATGTTGGAACTAAAGCTGGCTGATGACAAAGCAGGACTGGAAGGAACACAACAGTCCATCTGCTTTGCAGCACAGAATTGGCTATCACGGACCTCAGTAAGAACATAGAGCTTGTCTATATGTGGCAGCCTATTAAGTTCACCTTGGTGATTAGTGTCGAGATACTTGTGAGTACACCAGACCACAAAAGCCTGGTTATGGTCAGGTGAAGGAGGATTGTGGAAAGTAGGATGGGTCCAGAAAATTTTGGGTATAGGCATAGAGAATTAACCTGCATGGACAGAAATAGGAACCGCTGTGTCCTCCAGAGGTAAATGTACTGCATATGCTAATTTACCCTAGCTTTGTGGGAGATCTTTTTTAAAGCACAGCGTGAGAGAGTAAAGCGATCCAGGATGGACAGATGGTATGGAGGAAATAGTTGCCTACAGCTGCTGGGAGCAGCAAATAACAAAGCAATAGCAGCCAAAACACCGGCACATCCAGCTATGGGACAGGGAATGCACAGACCTGGAGTTTGGGCAAAAGTGTGAGAGGTGGGAACAAGTTCAATTTTCAACATTTGGTCAATGATGGGTCTGTCTATAAGCTGAGATATCATCTTGTTGATTTTTATGATCCCTCTGTGCTGCATCTTACAGAAAATCAGCTAAGAATTAGCAACTGTGAACTGTTGTGTTCTAAATTTCAGCAGAGCAAGTTGACTTAGACCTTACTTCTCTAACCAGCTAAACAGGATTGATTCCTAAGAAGTGTTTCTGTGACTTCAAGATTTAGTATGAGCTGTTGACTCTCAACCAGAGCAGAACTCTGTTCTTCACTATCAACAAAGCTGTTGTCAAGAAAGATTTAGGAACAAATGAGCTTGAACCTTAATCTCTCCACAGAGGTACAGTAGAAAGCATACTTGGTCACATTTCCCCAGTGCCCACCTACTGTGGAGTCCTTGAGCAAATTAACATTTTAGAAAACAAAGCCTGCGGTTATGATATAACCAGTGTTTTCTGGGTGCGGACACACATGAAATCAAGACCCCTATGGAATGATTCTGTGACACTTAACAATAACAAAGCCAGTGATGGAAGAATTTATTGGTGAACCTAGAGTGCTTACTGGACAATAAGGTTATTTCTTTTCTTGGACTTTTTTTTTAGCTATCTTCTAGAAATCTGTAGCAAGACTTTGATTGTATTAAATTACATAAAATGGGTAGATCCTTAGACAGATGATCATTCCCAATGAAGATTAGAAATTTCTGTAATTTGGGGGAAAACAAAACATCTGTAGGATTTCTGTTATGTCATAGAAGCCATCCAAAAGGCTTCTCATTTGTGTTTATGAAGATGAAAAGCTCACCATGTGGGTAAACTCACTTAGTGAATGCACAGGTCAGATACGACACATTTTTTATTACAGTGCTGCACTGAACCCTGACTTGGTGGTAACTTGGAATTCATGATACTTTGGTCTACTGAGCAGGCATAGTTAAATTTGCTCATTGGTAATAAAAAAAACACGTATGATGCCTTTCTAAGGAAGCAATGTCTATTTTGCAAACTGAAACTTTGTTGTGGGGGGGAGGTTGTGCAATGAAGTGCAAGCATGAGCCAAAGCCTTGTGAAATCCAGCTTCTGCAAAACTTCTTCTGGGGACTGGATGCCCTTCTTGCCATTAAGGAGAGTGATGGAATCTCTTTGTCTTGCTGTACGTTTTATCTGGGAAAGAAGTTATTTGCTTTTCCTCAAAAGCTTTGAGTGCTTTTGGGAAATCGATGGGCAGGTACAAGTATTGTTAGTTCCAGCAATTGTGAAACGGCCTCATTCCAAGTTTACAAGGGTCCTGTTTTCTCATGTAGCCTGGAGGGGTCCTGTTTTTCTCAATTAGGTTTTGGAGGTGTACATTTGTTGTCCTAATATTTTAAGAGTCTAGAGCATCCTCTGTGGTGGGATTGTGAAAATGTCTTACCTCAGGGCAACCAGAACATGGTGAATCTGTGAAAACTTAAGAACTGAAATAATATATATTGATTACTTCTCTCTTTTTACAGCCAGGGAGCTGATAGAGAGGAATTAATGGGAGCTAGAAGCTTATGACAATGAGAAAATCCCATTTTCTAATGGCATTATTCTATGCATTCCCCATTATATTATGTGGTTTTGTCTGCATCTTCGGTTGTTCTAGATAACACAGTCATCCCACATGTGGTCTCAAGATAGTTCCCTGTGTCATACAAGAAGTTTAGGACTCAGCTTGAAAAGAGATTTGATGCTCTTGGATCAGTGAGTCGAGTTTTCAAAACAGAATTATCCCTTCTTTGAGTACTTTAAAAATTGTGTTTTGTAGTGAGTAAGAGGTGGATTTATGACTTTACGGACTAAACGATCTGTACCTTTCCTTTATCACTAGAATCACACTCTTCAGCATTCCTCTTCTGCTCTTCTCACTGTGATCATCCTGGCTGCCCTTAGTCATAGCCCACATGCAATATCATGGGGGCAATGTGACCCATTAGGCAGTAGACCTGGCAAACTGGATACACAACTGTTCTGGCTTTATTCCCACTGCAACTCCACAGCCCATTAAAAGGGAGAACAATTAATTAAAAAAATAATTTGCTGCTCTGATAGGATTCATTTGACATGTGGCAAAACTCAGGAAGAATTTTGAAAACCAAGATTATTTTTTTTGGTCTTCATAGAAAATAAATAGTTTATTTATAAAATCCCTCTCATTTGAAGATGACCAGTCTTTAAGATACCAAATGTCCTGCATCTAAAAGATTCCTCCTTTGCTTTACAAGCTCTGGGAGGAAAGACACTCTGGTTCAATAAGAAACTGAGTAGAATGACATATTTTGTCAGTTGGGTGTCTGCATGTGTTACTTCTATCGTGTGTGTTTTTCTTAGTTTCAAGATCACCTACTTACGCCAAAGCAATTGTAGCCTTTTGGTGTTCAATGTAGCAGTAATTGGTACTGGTCAGACTACCAAACAATAAAAAAGATATTTTTTTAAAATAGAAGTAGCACTATTAGAGAAAGGAATTTTTGGGGATCACCCTTGCTGCTGCTATTCTTTTTTCTCTGTTCTGCAGTATCATAAAGAAGTCTTTCTAAAGGTTGTTTTATGAGATCATTTTTGGACAACGCAGCAACAGCAAGGTACCTACACCTGCGTTTTCAGTTTCTAGGATATATTGGTGCCAGGTGGGAAAAGAGTGGGAGATCGAGTCCTTGCAACAACCTTTGCAACTGGATCTTTACAGCAAGCGAGAGAGACAGCGAAAAATAGTCAACATTATTTCAGCACAGTGGGGAAGAAGGGATGAAAGCTCTGCAAATGAATTCATTGTGACAACCTTTGTGAAGAATCTGAGTGTTTGATCTTTTAAAAGATTTAATAATTCTTTTGATAGATTAAAGAATAAACTGGGTGGGAGGAGGAAAGGAAGTTAACTTTCTTTCCCTGATTCTGTCAAAATAGTAAATAAAAAGAGCAAATCCTAAATTTAGTAAGCTTCTTCCCACACCACCTCTTTTTTGGGTGCTGGATACATGTCACGTTATAGTTGAAACATTAGATAAATGCTTGAAAATATGACCCATTAGATAAAGATTGTGGAGAATGATCTAATGTGCTAATATCCAACTGAAATTGATCTAAAAAGCAAAGTATCTGAATGTTTGGAAATCAGTACTTCCACCATGTAGCTATTTATGAAGTTGTATGCATCTCCAAAAAGCCAGCCCTTCAATCACAGCCAATTTGGGGTTTGGTTTTCTTTTTTTTTTTTTTTTTATTTGATTTTTTTCCTCTGCCTTACCCATACATTCTATCACTTGCCAAGGCTTTTAGGTATCTGAGCCATGCAGGACTTCCCCTGGAAAACGTCTTCAGATGGCCTCCAACTGATGAAGCCAAGCTTTTGAGGTCTTTGAACTGATGCTACTGAACTGTATCTTAGGACAATTTTTGGTATTTTTTTAGCTTGAAAAACTTTGTGTCTCAGACCTTATTCTTAAAGCTAACTCAGATTCATGATGCTGTGATGCAGAAAGTAAATCCCTGTTAAAATTTTTTGAGTTATTGCTTAAAAAAAACCCCAAAACACAAACCCCCAGATATTTAAAATGGGTAGATTTTTCTATTAAAGGACTTGTTACTACTCCTTTAAAAAAAAAAGAAATTATCTGTTGTAGAAAAAGATATTTTGGGGGGATCAAACCCCTCTCATTGGAAGAAGTATTTGTTCCTAAAAATTAACAGGATTTTTTTATTTGGGTAGCCATTAGGCTACCTTTAGCTAACAAACAAACAAACAAAAGTGTGTAAGTAGGAAAGGGTAGGAAGACTATATAAACATTTCCTCATCGAATACTGAACAGCCTTTTGTATGATAAGACCCCAGGGTCCTACGCAGTGAGCCAGGATCTCATCTGGACCATAGCTGAACAGGAAGGGAATTCAATATAGGCATCCATTTCAAAAGACTCCGCATAATGAAGATTAATTAGACCTTCTTTACCGACCAAAAGTTAAATACACATACCCGAAGCCTTGGGCTTCCTCACACTGCTAAAGTGTTTCCATGGAAAGCCAAGAAGAATAAAAAGTTGTAGACAGAATAAAGGTGATCAACTCCGCTGTAAAATTACTTTTAAAATGCACCAACGTTGACTTTGTTTATTCACATACAAGTACAAAATGCTGTGGAAGGCACTTCCAGCACAAAGCAATGTAGGAATAAGATTATACCTCTGTTTGCACTAATGCACTTTGCTTCTCCGACCACATTATGTATAATCTTCTTTTCGGTGTGTGAGGGCATAACTTCTTTATTTCATGTACACCATATCACGCACATGCGATGTTATTCCTTTTGCTAGCAATAGGGCAAATTCGCATATCTACCTCTTCATTTTTTCAACTGGAGTCTATACTGTGAACTAGGTTTTGGTTGAGAGTTTTGCAACGGTAGCTTTTTTTTTCTGATCTGTTTTCCTCTGAGGCATCGCTTGGTCTATAGCTCAAATGAAGTCTGAAGTGATCCTGTTCTTTGATCCTGCAGTTTCAGGCCTAGGATCTAAACTAATCTTTCAAATGGCAGCAATGGGAAGTAAGACACCGATGCAGCATGTACTCAAATTTGAAGGTGTTGGAAGGGGATGGGAATGACTTGCTTGTATTTTTCCAGCTGAAGGATGTGTTCAAGTGGTTGGTGGAATGAGGGGCTATGCCTAATGCAATCAGTAGCATAGACCATTGTAAAGGCAGAATAGGGGTTTGACTTCATAAAATACTTATTAGGTATAGACTGTCCCCACTTGCTGCTTTAGAAGAAACAGGCGGTTTCTATTGGCATAAAGAAAACTTAGGTCGTGAGTGGAAAAGGAGCTGAGCCCTGGCTCCTCACGGAGTGTCTCCAGCACCTTTGGGCATGCAAAATCCTTGTAGTGTCTTATTGTCAAGGCTGCTGACTGCTCTCATTAACTTCAAGTGGAATTGAGTGCTCAGCACAATGGAAAACCAAGCCCTTCACTTCTTTAAAGTGATCTTTTGGGTTTCATATTTATTTGCAAAACAGGGTAATGTGTCCTGAAAAAATGTTTTTCTCCTCACAGAGTTTAAGGTAGACACATCTAGGAAACGCATGTTCTTCTAGTACAATAGCAACTTATGAATAAGATCATACTTGTATTTGCATTAACACGGCTGGCTTCTCCAACCAGTTTTACATAATCTCCTTTTCAATGGGTAAGGGTGTCATTTCCCCTTCATTTCATACAACTGTGCTTTGAAAATGTAGGGAGGAAGTATTTAAAGAAAGTCCGCATTTTATGAAAGGGAAAATTGCCGGCGTTCCTTTGTG
This sequence comes from Charadrius vociferus, assembly GCF_000708025.1. Classification (NCBI taxonomy): domain Eukaryota; kingdom Metazoa; phylum Chordata; class Aves; order Charadriiformes; family Charadriidae; genus Charadrius; species Charadrius vociferus. Next base: position 138,555 of record NW_009649724.1, on the reverse strand, counting down.
TGTCTCAGTAGGATTTGGATAGATTACTCATACTTAAAAAGGAAGGGAGCTTTTGCTTTCTCTTCTCCTTTTTTAAAAACTTGCATTAACATGATGTATTGACATATTACAAAATCCAAGGAATGTTGGAGAGCAAATGAACCACGACTTTGTCCACAAGTTGCAACAAATTCTTAAAACGTCGTCACCTTCTGAAATAAAATTGTCACATTTTGGATACAGGCAACTTTTATAAGGACTAAAGCTTCACATGTTACATAGGGACAACAGCACGCACTCTCTCTCACTTTCTCTTTCTTTCTGCTTAAAAATGGATTCTGTTCCCCCCCCCCTCCCCCCCTTTCTTTTGATCCAATAAGCTTGGTACGAATGCAACACATTTTAACAATTTTCATAAATCAAGCAACTGGAATAGATTTTTAATACAGAATTGTATTACTGCAAGAATGCAAGGCATGCAAGCTCTAAGCACCAACATTTCTATTAGTTGAATGGAAGCCAATACTTTAGCTGTAAGCATGTTAAAGGAAAATAATTCTCTGCTACGTTTCTGGGGTCTGTGATGTCAAAAATCCTCCCTGTAAGTAACTCGCAACTTTTTCAAAGTTGTCCTTGTCTCATGAGTGTTACGACTGGCCAGTCAGTTTGAAGAGTATGTTTTATTCTTCACGGCCAGATATGAAAGTCTATTGAACTATTGTTCTCTCTCTGGCATTCTTTGATTAAAAAAGTCATGTAGGAGTGGAATATCAAGTGTTGCTGTAAGGAGTTATTAGTTTAGAGGTACCTTTTCATAAAGGTTTGCTATACTTTATAGGACCGTATATTTATAATTGCTGATCACTCTTTGTTAATTTGACACTTGCTAATCAACCATTGATCATAATCATTCTTCCAAAGGACACTTCACCTTATGAGGTCATAAAGGCATTTTATACACATAAGTGCACTGTCTGCATAAGTGTGTATGAAGCTCTGTGCAGATTTTTATATTTACAAGACAACATTTGTGCTACCACTACTTTTTTGGCATACTATTTATATTTCTCTTCTTCCTTCTCATTTTTGCTATTTTTTTTTCATACCTCAAATGCTGCTCATTGTTTACCATAGTTTTAAAGGTAGAGGTGATTTTGCTGCTTAAAAAAATACGCAAGGAAATTTTAAAGGTTATTTTGTGAAAACCTGTTGATAAATGTTCAACCATCTTTCTCTCTTTTTTTCTGAAAAAGAAGGGTTTTTTTTTGTGAAATCAGTTGATGACATTTTCATCTAAATCCATTTATCATCTTGTATTTGAAAAGCACTTAGCTCAATAGGGCTCTGTACCTTCACTGAGATTTCTAGGTATCATTATATCAAGCATCCTAACTTAAGCATGGATAAAAGATAACACTGTTAATGTCTCCCTCAAAAAAGAAGGCAAGTAAGTTAAGGCATCTGACACTGAACATGTTGGTCATCAAGCCAATCTGAAGGCATTTCAGGTCATATTTTGGCACTGAATTTTATTATTTTGTCTTAACATTCCACAGGTTTTTGATATCTTAGGCTAGCTATAGTCTACATGTCTGAAAATTAATCAGGCTTTGAATTGTCTTTCAGGGCACCACATTTGCTATTGATAGTACTTGAACATGTGGATTCCTGAATTTGCAGTTTGGGTTCTCAACTTGAGAAACCAAAGGAACAGAAAAACTTATTGCCATTTGCATGCACCATTCTTCGAAGAACAGCGTCCTCTTCTAAATATAGCAACATGTATCTGTTGTCACAGGGCAATAAGATAGCTTGGGCACTGTAGATTGCTTTTCTGCTGGAGGGGAATACTGGTGCATTCTCAGTTTAATTGCCCTATTTAGACTGGTGTACCAGTCTTGGAGCAAGAGTGGTCAAATAATATGCAGGATAATCCCTTCTTATAGGAATCTCAACCTAACCTCAGTGACTGGTACCCAGAGACTGATTCTGGCTCAAGAACTGACCTCAATCAGAGAGCAGGGCAAATGCAGAAAGCAAATTATCTCACTGCTTCCACAATTTGCTCCCGAAGGACTACAGAACCTTGCATAAACAAAACTAATTATAACACACAAAAAAATTCATAAAACTAAACCTTTCCTTGCAGGCTAACAAAAAAGAACCTGGAAGAGTGTATGTCACAGTGCCATCTACTGACGCCAGTCACAACAATATACAAAGAACACCCAATTACAGTAATAAAATAAATAAATAAGGCTTGGAGTCTTGGAAGCATTGTAGTCTTCTGTTTAAAGGAAGGAGATGACTGATAATTAATCGAACAAAAGAGAAAGGCTCACCTACCATCAGGTTAGTCACCCACAAAATGTCAGATTTCTCTTCAGTGCAATATGTTGGTTCTTGTAGTTCTTGGAAAGAGACTGTTGCACTGGAGGAACAGCTGACCGTAACTCTTAGTGCCAGCTCCCATATTTCCATTTTGTCTTGATGAACGCTTTCTACTGTACGAGAATTACAGCCTACTCTGGCGAGCAATTTGAAGACATAAAGGAATTCCATAAAGGAATGCAATTGCTGAATAAAATCTGTTCAGTCTACTGTACAATAACTATCTGACACAGAAAATAAGCAGTAACTTGGAGGCAGGTAGGAGCAACATGTAATCCAGTTGACATAAATGAAAAGATGATACTGGCAGAAAATTGGGCTGCATATGAATATAAAGGCTGTTGAATAACAGGGAATGGAAAATGACATGCTTAGCAGCAGTAAGGTAAAGATGAAAGAAGTTCAGAAAACATTTGTACGGGAGAAGATAAATACAAGTCAATAAAGACTGAATTTCTTTGCTCCTAGAAGCAGAGTTGAATGCTGAAGCCTACGGTCCTAGCTGTGTTTAGGATTGCCAAATGGTAAAGTGTCAAAACAATTAGAGTTTATTCTCCGGTTGCTAATGTGCAAACTAAAGTGCTGGCCGAGTTGTTCAGCAAAATGTTACTAAGCAAGATGATGTATCTTCTTCTGTATCACTTTCAGTAATTCCAAGGTAAGAATGAAATGAAGGACGGGAAGAGAGTGATTGGGAATTGAGGCAGACAAAAAGAAAGTGAAAAGGTGAGGAGACTGCGGAATGTTGATTGAAAAAAAATTTATATGTATTCTTAAGCCTTATGTCAAGTATAAGAATTCAGAAGGAGGATAAAATTGAGCACCTGAACTGTACTTGCTAAGATTCATTCTGATATGTTGTGGCATATGGAGCTGCCATCCTGAGACAGGCTAAGAGGTGAAAGTAATAATGAACAATCTTCACAAAGTAAAAGTAGAAGAGATATTAGAGCTGTTACAAGAAAGCAAGCAGGAGATGTTTAGATTTATGAGTTCTTTTGGATAACAGCCATGGTTTGTCTTTATTTGCTAGTAACTGCTTCTTGGTTTGAGCCTCATCAGGTCATCAGATTAGTGCCATCAGCTCTAGAAGGTTTTCAGTCCTTTCTTTGGATCACCTAGCAGGCAGGGAAGTAACGTGGAGTGCAAACATGATATGCTTTTGGGGGAGCTGTCTTGGTAAGTAAAAGTAGTGGAAATAAGTAAGAATAGAGAGCTGATTTTATTATGGTGCCATCTGTCTCCTAGCTGTTAATATTTTTTCTCAACTTTTTGCAATGATTTTGAAACTTGGATTTAAGGATGAGTGTTGTAGTTCAGAACTTGCTGCTGCTCAGGCAGGATGGTTTCAGAAGGGAGACTTAAACCATGATAATATGGTTTATCCGCTACAGCAGAAAGCTGGCATTTCATTGAAGTCAACTGGATGACATTGATCTTTAAAGTAACACACACAACTGAGTCTTTACATGGATCAGGGCCAACAAGTGAATTCTAATTTATTGCTCTTCCTGGGTCTTGGTGTAACCCTCATGCAGGGCATTTCTCCTGGCACTCCTATTTCTCATTCCCTTCTTCTCTGTGTTACTTCATTTAAAGTCAGTTAATGACAGTACAGACCTGTCTTGAACGATCTACATTTATACAGCACCCAGCACCATGGAGCGGTCAGCTGGGGCAAACACCCGCTGAATGTTAGCGAACCTTGGCAAGTGCTTTGCTGTCATATTGTGAGGGATTTTGCAGCTGATTCAGAGATTACATTTTTCATTTTTCAATTTCATTGAAGAAAGTTAAAGGAAGCTTCTGATTTTTACTGGATTTTTGCTGGTGGATCCTGATGAGGACTGAAGCAGTTTAAACTTGACTGACCTTAATCATGCAGGTCGCCCTTCTAGAACTTTTGTTTACCTCCTGTTGAGCTGCTGAGGAGAGGAGGGGAGAAAAACAAAAAAAGGAGCAGCTTTCAGTTACTAAACCCCCTCGTGGTATTGAATTCTAACCAAGTACATCTAGCCCTGCCAGCCAGAAATGCCAAAAGGAGGAAAGCTGCTGAATCAAAAGAAAATTGGGATTGGGAGGATGGTAGGGAATATGAGAGTAGCACTAGGTGAATTTATTTGATAGACTTACTGCTGTTTTGTATTTGTAGATCATCTGGGAGTAGACTTGGGGGTTTTGTGTTGTTTATTATTACTGATTTTTGTTCCTAAATTATTTAGCAAATGTTTTATGAGAGCAACTTTCAGCATATATATTAGTTATCAGCAGCTATTTGTTGTTCTTGAATAAGTTTTGCTGTTCCAAACTGAACTCGCAAGATGCCAAAAGCTTTTGAATGCCCCAGGCTATGGTCTGAGTAAATGGGAGTTCATGGTGCGCTGCGCCTCTCGGGTTCAAATCCTATTTGCATGGTGTGGAGTGGCCACTTAAATCATGTGGTTTTCTTTCTGCTACCTAACTGAGTGACTCTCGAGGGCTTTTCAAATCATTCACGTGAAAGCTCCCAGCCACAAGTACTCAGGCAAACAGAGTAGCCCTGGGGCTTCCTCCCTGTCTGCGAATCCCGTCATATGGCCTCATGGGCCAGCAGCACGTGGCGTGGCTGTGGGACGTGATGGACAAGAAGGCACAGCAGAAGGTCACAGCCTCTGGTCTCTCACCTCTCTGAACTGCAACACGTCCTTCCTGTGGGTCTGCAATGCGGATGCTCTGTGCCCCTCTGGTACAGGCCATCAGTCGGTCACCAGCAGTGAGCTTGGGGGAACAATCTGGAAAGTGAGCACTGCCTTAAATGCTTGACTGGACAGACAGGATGGACGAATGGCCCTACCTTTGCAGCTGTCGTACGCTGTGATGGAGCATCTCCTCACTGTGTGCCCACCAGTTTTAGCATGCAGTCATTTCTCTAATTTTTCAAGCAGAGGTGGTCTTTGACACCAGTGTAATCATTTCATTGTGGGAGGTGGCAGCGGCGGCAACTCCAAGAAGGTGCTCATTTCACTGTAGGCTATTATATCTGTTGGGGTACCAACCCAAACCCAATTTAGCTGCATCTTTGACTATGAGACAATGAGTGGCCCCTGTGGTATATTCTCAGCTTGCTTATTTTTTGGAAAACTTGCTTCCTGAGAAGTAGGGTGGCATTATTAGGAAACCTAGGAGATACACCACGCTGGCCTTGTGCAGGAATGTGTCTTTGCATGTGGTTTGCTACAGTATGCTATGTAGTCATCAGCTAATAAATGCCAATTTATTTAGATATATAGTCTAGCCATGACTCTCTGCATCTCCAAAAGATCCTGTGCGTGTCCTTTCTCTACCACACTCGATGGAGTATGTTTGCTGAAGCTGCCGTTGCATACACTTAAACAATAAAACATTTATGGCTATTTCAGAAATTGTTGCAGTAGGCAATTTTCCTCATTAATTTTACCATTGTAGAGGGGATTTCATGGGGTGTGAAGGCATGCAGAGTCATACCTAGTACTATCCCTGATCCTGCTTGTAACACCCACCTTTTAAGGAAAAATGCATTGAAATTAGAGGAATATTTTTGGGGAAGATGGAGCAAGAAGCTCGATGGGCGATGAAGGTAGTGACACTTGTGCAGGTCCACATCTAGTGATGCGTGGTGACTTCTGCTCGTGCTCTGCGTTGTTACGTTGATTGTTTTGTATCAGTCTACCAATTAGTGAAGTGCTATCTGCCAGTCCACTTGGAGATGTTTTAAAGGGTGTGTTATGATTAAAATACACTTTACTGCAGAATGAAGGGTTGTGACTTAGTAGGCGGTATAAGGTGGTATAACTGCAATTGCCACAACCAATGGAAGAGCCATTCTTCTACTGAAAGGTAGAAATAAGCATTTATCTATCAATACCTTTCAGAGTAGGGAGAATTTGGTACACTTGTCACCTAACAGTTTGGAAGATGGTTTGCTCAAATTTCACTTGTCCTAATTACATATATCTTTCTCCTTTGCTCCACCCTACAAAATTGTTATTTAGATGTGTATCTAGAGACCATGTATGTTTACAGGGTTGCCATCTTGCACCCGGGCAGAGTATGATACGCTAGGGCACTCTTCACTCCCTCCCACCCAAGACTTTATAGAGACTTTAAAATACCTTTGGGACCCTGCAGGAAGAAATGGGCTACAAAAATATAACAATAATGATTTCTTTCTAGCAACCTCTAAGCATGTTTCAAATATCAAAGAGCAAGAAACCTGTTGTAGTACCGTCCCCTTGGTATCGGTGGGAAATGGAGGCCCTAAGAGGTAGAAAGAATTGTACAAGGCTAAATGTAAAGCCAGAACCAGAGAACCAGATCTGGAGATAGAACCTGTATCGGGCCCTCACGTCTGACCCTTGCTGCAGGAGTTGTCCCCATCTTGCCCTCTCTATTGGGATAATTGTTTAATAAAAGTACATACACAAACAAAATGTCTGGTAAAAATTTTGATAATTCTCGCAGAAAGAAGGTTTATCTTCCATTTTAGAAAAGATAAAGTGATGTCTATGTCTGTGCAAACTAGAATATAACTAGCAGAATATAACAAATTGCAGAATGCTCTACTCCATCCTATCAGTTACAGAGCTGTGTCTCTGCTTGACTCTCCTGTATATATTAAGATACATGGTAGATAGTGATAGGTGAAAGTGGAGAACAACTAGAATTATTCTTTTCATATTCCAAAAGAATGAGCCTTTGTTATTTCTTGCACTTCCATATTTGCCCCAATTTATGGGGCAGATAAGGCTTGAATTTTGAAGAATGACATCGTGAATTGCTTTTCTTATTGATCTAGCTTTTAATGTGCAAACAATGAAAACAATAAAACTTGCATTTAAAAACAAACATTTCTAACACAGGAGCTACATTAAAATGACACAAATTGCTTTTGTGGGCTGAATTTAACAGAACACCCATGAGGTTCCACTTAAAAACAAGCAGCCAACAAAAATCAAATTGCATTGTTTTACTAGCAAACAAAATGGTGAACATGCCTTGGGCTACGTTTTCAGCATGTTTTCTTGGAAGATCAAAGCTTAAATCCCATTAACCCTTCAAATGTCAGTCTAGTGAATTCGTTTCTTTACCTCTGGGCTTCAATGCTCCCTTTAACGTGAGCAAAACTCTTTACCTACATCTGATCCTTTTCCTCCTCCTCCTCCAAATGCAGTCAGTGCTTCACTTGTCTCCCCCACCGGCATCTCTACGGAAGCGCCACCTTGTAAGTGGGCAGAGTTCAAACAGACGGTGATCCATCCCACATTGGTTTCCCATTTTACTAACTTGGAGATCTGGATAGAAGCCAGAACTAAAATAATTTTTTTACCATTCCCTGTGGCACTGCGTACCCCGCTGGCGAATGGTTGAGTAAGACTCGTTTTGTTGGTGAACACACCCATTTTTAGAGCAAGCTGGGGTCTCAGTTTGACCCCTCGCTGTTTGCGATCTCCTCCTGGACACCAGGTACATTGGCACTTCAGAGTGTCTGATGGTTGGTGGCCCACAGTGAAGGAAACCTGATTTGTGTTGATGGATGTCTGTCACAATTACTGTCCCCTGTTCCAGCAACCACTGGTCATCTTGCATGCCTCCTATTCATACGAGTGAATGCACACAACGTGCCGCCTCCTGAGGGTTAGCCGCTTTCTCAGCGACAAGAAACTAATACCTTTGCACAAGCATCCCTGTTTTGATGTGGTAGGCCGTTTCCTAATCTGACTTTACCCTTATTTCACTGCTCCGCTGGGACGCTTTCGTGTATAAATACAGAATCCTCCAAATAGTAGTTAATTCCAAATATCTGTGTGTCCGTGTACATTGTGTAATGTCAGGAAGATTAGGAAGATAGAACAGATGCACCCTTCTGGTATCGCTTTTCCCTTACAGGGAGGCATGGAAAGATTTAGATGCACTGGAGAGCAGCAGCATTCTCCCCCTGAGTGCTTGGGAGCTGTAGGCTTATCTATTCCAGCCCGGGATGATACCGACAGTCCGGTCGGATCCTCAGAGTGTTTGGAAACTTGCCAGAAGGCAGGGGTCAAAAGGGAGGATTTTCTTGTGTGTCCAAAATTAATTTAAAAAAAAAAAAAAATAAAAAAAAAAAGAGCCCCAAAAAACCCCACGAAAACAAAACAAACAAAAAACCTACCAAAAAAAACCCACCAAAAAAACTCCCAAACCAAACACAAAACCAAAACAAAAGAGTTTTAAAAAAAAAAAAAAGAAGAGAGAAGCAACCTGCATGAATTTAGTTCCAACCAGCTCTGCATTCGTTAACTTGAGCTGAGCGAGAAGGTGAATGCATCCCAGCTCATACAGAAGCAAACTGTACTTTCTGGCTGCGCTACCCTTCTCGGGCCTCCCGTCGACATGCCAGAGTTCACTCTTAAAATGATTCAGTTACAGTACCAGCCCCACAGCTGTCTACAGCTGTATGCCTCCCAGCTCCACACAACTGGCTTTTCACACAGAAATGGCCCCTTTTAAAAGGGTTCACTCCAACAGATTGCTTCAGTCTAACAATGTGTAAAACATGGTACTTCAGACAGGCTTTCCTTTTTATTGTGTGGTCTTTTTTTGGAGTCTTTTATACCCCCAGATGAGAAGAGCTATTGCCAAATAACTCAGCAGCAGGTTTTTATTCACCTGAGTGCTTCACAAGGAGGTCCTCTGCCCCCCCCTCTCCCCTCCCCTCTGCCCCCTTCCCCTTTAGAAATGCCTCATCCTAGCTTTGGTTCTTTCGAAGAAAAAAAAAAAAAATGAAAAACTAACCCCACTGTCCTTTCTTTTTGAATGATTGCGATGTAAAGCCCTGCAAGGCCAAGTATACAAATCAGACCATAGCCCCAAGGGCTGTCTCCTCCTAAACACCTGCAGGGACTCTCTCCCGCGGGGCAGCCGAGTGCGTGTTTGTCACTGTACAGCACCGGGCACACTCAGGACCATAGCCCATGGCAGAGTCCCTGCATCTCTGATACAAACCGTAAGCACGGAATAAATCCTCCCTTCTCACCCTTGATGTAGATACTTCACAACAAATGCCCTAAATCTGTGGGAAGTGAGCAAGAAAAATAACTGACAGCAGTTTGTTATTATTTTATTTTAGAGAATACCTGAAGTTTGCTCGATGTCGCACAGACTAGGGTTAAAGGATAGTCTCTTGCTCAGGAGTGTTTGTAGCCAGAGCAAAAGGTGCACGTTTGTCATCTGTTCTCCTACTTTTACTTGACTATAAGTCTGCGAGGAGGAAAACTGCATTTTATGATAGGCGGGTGAAGGAAAGCATTTTCTGATCTCTATTTCTGGCAGTTTAGGGATATCTAGGGGTAGGGGGGTTGTTATCGCATATAGGAAGGCCATTATTGCTTTCCCTTCAGTGTAAACCCAGGTTGTGTGTCTCTCCTTGATTTCCCTTTTTCCTACCGGGATGAGGAAATGAAGAGCAGGGAGGAAAACAAACAAAAAAGCAGCACTTGTTTCCCTTCGTCTATCACTCCAAACTTGTACATGTGTTTTGGGGGAGAGAGAAAATTAAAAATTATCTCTAGACTGCTGATTATCCTTTATCAGACATCACTCGCGAGGAGCTGTGGAACGAATTGCCTTTGCCACCCTCTGCCAGTAGTTTTCTCGCTCCAGTTCA
>NW_009649724.1:105723-128510 GCF_000708025.1 Charadrius vociferus | reverse complement strand
GACTTGTTCCGAAACGCACGCATACCACGGTGATACCTGCCAGGAGGTTGCCTTTTCTGTCGGGCTGCAATTTTTCTGGGGATTTCATGAACGTGGGGAGTTAGAGTAATGCTGTGTTGGAAACCCAGATTCCAGGGAGAATTACACAATGAATTGCATTTAAAGAGGCTTGCTCCAAACAGAGTGCGGTGGCTGAGTCCAATTTCCAATGTGAAGCGAGGTGTGATTTTTAATTTAGTTTTTATGAATTCTTTTTTCCTAATCCCATCATCATTATTCTGTTCTAAGGTTTTTGCCAAATGCTGGCGTTTGGTATTGATTTGAAATACAGCTAACTCCCTTGCTGCCAGCTTGCATGAAATAAAGGCTGACCTGGGTACCGGGTAACTGTGGCTGGAGCTGGTAGTACAATGACAGGGCTCTTGCTGGTCCCTAGACAGTTTAAATCCGCTCCCCCCTCTGAATCGGGCTGCTTTTCAATTAGCTGGAAATACACCCGTTTTATACTAGCTGTAGAGATGACGGATGTAGTTTCCACAGCGGAGAACTTAGATGAATTTAGTTTCCATCTGAGGGCAATGGGGTGGCCTGCGTGATGTAGCGCAGCAGCCTCCCCTCCTTATGGGGTGTTGGCAGTGCCACCGGAGGGGGACGTGGGGTTCCCACCCCTCCGGTGCTCCCATGAGGTCAGGGCTGAAGCACGCCGGACTCTCCTCTTTGCCATACGGCAAATGGAGACGCTGAGGTTGGTCGAGCTGAAACTTTTCACTGGCCCTACGTTCTCACAAGCCGTTTTTGTAAAGGAAAGTTAATATCTTGGCTCTTTCCTTTGGGAAGTGTTGTGAGATACCCAGGAAGTGAAGGCATCAAATGAGCAGGACCTTCTGGGATCAGAAGGCATCCTGGAGGCATTAGATATGGATGGTATTTGATACAAGAACTGAGGTTTTTCTGTTTTATTGATTTAACCTATTTGTGGTTATACATGCACAATGGGCTGCATTATGAGTGCCATGTGGATCTGCGCTCCTGCCAATAAACCCAGAAACCCCCCGTGAGTGAGCTGAAGGGCAGATGTTTCCCACCCAAATGTTCATTCCTCTAAGGGTGAGAGAGGGAGAAGCTGCTCCCCAGGACCTCTGCAGCAGAAGGCACGGAGGTGCACATTTCTGTGTGTTTGTTCACATTTGCCCCTTTGGCAGCAGCAGATAACTCCCTTCCTGTGCGGTTTGCTCACGTTCCCAGCAGAAATAATGCTTGCAGGCTGAGGGATGTCAGAGGAGAACGGCTGCTCTCAGCTGGACTGTGGAGCGTGGCGAGGGGTCTGTAGCATGAACACACCTGTACTTTAGGAGCATTTTTTTTTTTCAGCGTCTCAGAACAATTTACTTATTGTTTGTGCTTGTGTTGACGTGTCTTTGATAAAAATGCTTTTCGAGAGGATGAGACTTTATGCTTAAGTTTTTGAAAAGGGATGTCTAGCTTTAGACTGGTACCCAGAATGGGCACATGGTGAAGGTGGCAGGGAAGATGGTGGGCAGATGTGAAAACCAAGCCCTCGCAGTCTAAAGCTGAGCCCCTCACAAGTGAAGGTCAAGGATCAGGAGAGATTTAACTCAAAACCAGCAAGTGCTGCTGCAAATGATTGGGTCGTGTGGTTTGTCTTTCCATGTGTAGATCTTTTCAACACAAATCTCGGCTCAGCCAGGCACAGTCCAGTCGAAGACACATTCCAGGAAAATACGAGAACTGTAGAAAACCCAGGCACTACATGCGTTGGTCACTTGCTATATAAGCGAGGTCCAACCTCGGGGTGCCAGGGTGATAACAGGTGTTTAACTCAGAAAAGCATAGCAGTGGCAACTCTAATAGTTGTTTCCTTAGGTGATGGAGGGAGACATCTTGGACGAAAGGCAAAGCCTTGTATGTGCTCAGTTCAGACAGCAACGTAGGTGTGAGGAAAGGGAATGCATTCTTCCACAAGATTGCCGTGAAGTGTCCTCCTTCACCCTGCTTGGAAGCAGTCTCTAGATGTTAAGCTGCTGAGATTTCTATGATGGGACGTTTTTCATTTAAGATGTTACCTTCCTGAGAAAAGACTTTGTTTTGAAAAAAATAGTTATTTACTCTGTTTCGAATCAAGATGGAGCATTCCATTGAAGCTGAGACATGCTTCCCATCCTCGTCAAAATTAAACGCTTCAGTTTTCCATTTGGAAATGACTTTTCATTTCCATTTTTGTATAATACAAATTATTTTTTTTTTTAAGTCAAAATTGAAATGAAGCACTTCAGACTTTGTTAAAGTGAAACCATTTTGAGCTGTGGAGGAAATGTTTTGTGCTGGGAACAGAGAGAATCTTTAGGCATTTTCAACATTTGAGTCCTCCTTTTTCTGATTTTTAAAAAACATTAACATCAACAAAATGTGGAAAAATCAGAATTACCCACAGAAGAGTTTCCAGCTTACAAGCAGCCCCAATAAGCAGTTCAGTGTAAAGATTAGCTGTATATGCTCTCGCACAGCACGTACCAGAATATTTTACAGTTGGGACTGAAAGTCTGTATTTAAGTAGCAATAATTCACACAAAGAATTGACAGATTGGAATGCACCTGGTTCAAGCTGTTTGTTACTAATATCATTCCAAGTTTTCTCTGGTAAAAGCCAGCTAGGATACTTTATAGGTACACAGAGTCATACCTAGAGCTGCTGTACTTAAATATGCCCTTAAAGTAGACTCGTGCTGTGGGCTCCCAGGGCTAAATCTGGGAGAGACAGCTGAATTTCGGAGGCTCCCAATACGAAGGGAGCCCTATGAACGTGTGCACCAAACCGGTCCCTTTAAGGAGACTTCAAGCGGGACCCAGAAAATCAGAACCAACCCAAATCACTAGTTGCTTTTGAAAACTGAGGCCAAGCTACTTAGCTGCACTGCTGGCAATATTGTTTAAAAACAATGGGGCTCAATTAGATGAGAATTATTTTAACACTTCGGAAGGCTGCCAAGTCATTTCCTTCTCCTTTATTGATTTTTTCCGTTGCCAGTAAATATATATGCAGCAGCAGAATGAAAGAAGTAGCATTAGAGAAGGGGGAAAAGTTAAGTGTTAAAAAGGAGACTGTAACAAGATATGTCCCTTGAACCTCTGGGAAGGAGGAAGACATTTTAAGACAGAAGGAAGCAAGGAATTCATGGAGGCATTTCACAGGGTTAGATGTGGTAGCAGACAGCCCAATATTATTTTCCTTCCAGTGCTTGCCTGATCCTTTACTTAGATTGGCTCCTGTTTCTTCCCCTTATTGTGTAGTCCCTGCATGAGCTGGTCTCTATGTAAAGACATTCCACCTACATTCCTTTGCCACCGGGTGAGAGGAGGGGGGAGTGCAATTATGTGGGCTAGCGAGACACAAAAGGCTCCGCTCCAGAGCTAAAGCTTATAAACTTAACTTTTTCCCTTAAAAAAAAAAAAAAAAAGCAAGAAAAAAAAAAAAAAAAAGCGGTTGCCAACAAGGGTCTGGTTTGCTCCCCTCCTTTTCTACCAGCCTACAAGGGAAGGCTTTTGAGTGTAACTATCCCATCTACGAATATTCCCCTGCCCAGCACTCTGTACATCTCCACAGAATAAATACTCTTCCATTTTTTTGGCAATATCTGTGTTTGTCTTTGGCTTTTTTTATATGCGTCTTCTCTGTACTAATGGGTAAGGTGGGAACAGATCTAAACAGTCCTTGGATAAAAAGGTCCATAGCTGATAATTCTGCAGGGGTACTTGCATCACACACCTATTGGGGCTAATGGGGTCAACTATAGCATCTGTCCAACTAGTTTCCAGGCTCCAGGTGTGACCCTGCTTTTCCCCATCTTCACCAGCATCCTCTAAAGTCATGGCACTGTCCTGTTTATAAATGCTAGGTGTATTCCACTATACACACCACTGGAAGGAAACTCGCTGTAGAAGGAGGCATGGCAGGAGTTGTCTATAAAAGCACTGTGAGATGCGTGAAGTCAGTCGATCAAATTCTCCAGCCGAGTAAGCTGGAGCGTGGAATAAATTGTTTAGAAGTTCACATAAACTGGACCTTTTCCAGGTGAACATCTTCAAAGATGTTATCGGTGCAGGATTTGTTATCAGCGTTATTACACTTCTCAGCAGTGAACTTCATTAGCTATGCTTTTTTCCATGTGCAGTGCTTTCTAAATGTTACTGTCCTGCTTACCATATTGATTTCTGTGCCCCTGCACTCTTTCTTCCCATTTTGTCTAATAAGCAAATTTCATTACCTGACTTCACAATTTTTCCTCTGGGCCATTAGAATTGCTTGACTGTATTCCTGGCAGAGCCCTTAATTAGAGATGGATCAGAACTGATGCCATTAAACTGATCCATTAACCACACTCTTCCTGTGACTCCAAATGCGGGTGGTTCAGATAAAATGCAACCTGGATCCAAATCACCACTGAACTCATTGTGCAAACCCCCAAACTTCCTTAGGTTGCCAAAGATGAAGAACAAAAGTTAAATGAAGCCAGTCACCCCCACAGACCTTTCACAGAGTCTGCCTAAGTGGTCCTGACACAGGAAACATCTCTGGTTTTGTTCTGCAACCAAAGCATTTCTCATGTATAAATGATTTCATTTCTTCTTATTGCACTTTTTGGAAGGCTAGGTCCTTACTTCGGCAAAATAAAAATGTTGTCATTTTCCTCTGTTCGCATAAAAATCTTCTGACACAGACTTTCTTCTTTTAGCACAGACATACTAAGAGTGAATACACATCCCCTGAGCTGTGTATTCTGCCCACATCTCCAGCTGTCTCTGAGTAAGGGTCAGTCACTGTGCATGCTCTGGCACACTGCTTAGAAGAAAACAGGCAAGCTGAGCCTGGCAGGACCAAGCAGTCCTGCTGCGTTACGCTTCCAACCCAGTGTCCCAGCCTTTCTGAGGCCCCGGTTGCCTGGACGTGTTAACCTGTAACTCCCTCGGACGCCGGGGACTCTGGTTTCTGAGACGATAGAGCATGAAACCAGGGAGCCAGGTTTGGTACATGGAATTTCCTGACTATATCCATTTTGCTTTTGACAAAATACCCTTGAGAGCTCTCTGAAAGCTAGTCCAATTTTTAAATCTCCCTGTAAAACCCAATTAGGTTGGAATCCATTGGCTAAGAGAAACCTTTTGGTTTTTCTGTAGCCTCGTCAGCTGCTGCCTTGTCCAGCAGCTCGGTCGCTTGCTTAGAGAAATTGTTTTCTTTAAGATCCGCTTTCCTCCATTTCTCTGTGCATTTCATTCAGATTTCAAACATCTCCACTAGCTAGTGCGTGCCAAGACGGTCAGTGTGTGCTCCTGCTTGGAGGACCCTCCTGTACTGATGGCCTATGATCTCTTTTTAGAGCTAGGCGTAGCCAGAGGTGGACACAGAGAAGCAGAACATGATGATCTCAAAAGAGATGCTCTGAATTAAGCAGGACGTTGCTGTGCCACGAGGGTGCTGTAGTCTCCAACAGAAGCTACAGTGTTGAGTCCTGATGCAGAATGGGGTTTTCAAAGCAAGAGAGTCTGCAAAGACGTGCCCTTAGCTGGCTATGGTTGTAAAAAACCCTTTAAGTCATCTAGGATCTCACCTCATACCTCTTGCAGCATCCACATTTACCTCCCCACAAGCAAACCAAGAAAAAACCAACAGTCACCCTTCCCCCAAATCCTCGAGTGTGCAGAACTGAACTCTGCCTTGTTCTGGTGCTTATATTTCTTTGCATAGATATTACAATAAAATTAATACTTGATTCTCCCCTTTCTTCACTGGAATGGCCACCCCAGGGTTCCCCCAAGGATGGCTCAGCACATCTCTCGCATCATACATCTTTCTAGAAAGTTTTTCCCACCTCTTGTTCAGCTGCAGAGGGTTAACGTGGCCTTTCCCCGGACCGAGCAAGGGCAGCACCTGCTAGCAGGGTGGGGTGTTCCCTTGCACAGCTTGTCAGAGGCAGATTATTATTATTATTATTTTGTAAAATAACACGTTTCTTTGTCTGCGTCCCAGCCCGCAACCTTCAATAGAGCGTCGCTGGTCTCTCAGCCCTCGCTGCCAATTTTGCTGCTTTTCCTGTTTGCAGAAACCTTAATGCTCCTTTTGAATCGGCCTGCAGAATAACTATTCGAGGAGGGCGAGAGACCGAACAAAAATGGGAGGCTTCCCCCGGTCCTTCCTCTCATCCCCCCAAAAAGAAGTGTAATTTGCCTTTAAAGGCTCTTAAACAGCAAACACATTCTGTCTGATCCTCCTTAATAAAGTATCCCAGCAGTGCTACAGTGCCTTATTTGAGGTCTGTGCAGTCTCATTAAATTTGATGTGTCACAGAGGGCTTGGACATGTGAAAGGGAGGCTGCAGGAACCAGGATTGAAGTTTGCCAGATTTGCTAAGGAAAAATGATTCATTACGGCTTTTCAAAATGGACGCCCTTCAGGCTTCCCGCTCCATTGATTGTGTGCGCGGCCGAGGGAGAGACGGGCAAAGGGGCCATCGCAGCCTGCAGATTTAACCCTTATTAATAGCTGACTAAATTAAGGATTCGGTTTGATCTCTTAAGATGTGCGCTCATACTTCTGCGCTCCCAGTAAAGAAAAGAAAGGTTATTAAAGATTTAAGGGCTGGATGTTTCAGCTGAAAACTCGGGGCTTGCTTTCCCTGCCGCTGCACTGCTGTAGGGGAGGGAGGAGGGCGGCAGCTCTGGGCTTTGCCTTCCTACGCTTGGGCCATGCAAAGTCCTCTGTGACCCCCACCTGCAGCCAGAACAGCCTTCCAGCTCTTCAAACCAGCGTCCTGCACGCCTCGGGAAGGGCAGAGTCGGTGCCGAGGAGCATGTTTGGGTCCTGCCTTTGTGTAGCCCTGGTGCGGTGCTCCCAGACCCGAATGCGCCGGGGAGATGTAAGGGCTGTCGCACAAGGACCGCTTTGGTGGGGCTGTGTCCTCCTCCTCTCCACGCAGGAACATCACACTGGGATTTAGTTTCAGTGACTCCTGCCATATTAGGGGCAGGTACTTGGTAGATAATGACTGTCATGTGCGCTGTGGTCTGGGGCAAAAGGCACCGTCGACACCTTGGTTTCTGTGTGTCGGAGCTCGAAGCCTGGTCAGTTCTTGCAGTGGTGCAGCTGAGCGGCTCTGTCCTGAAAACCCCGGTGGGTATCTGCCCTGTGCCTAGCTGGGAGGAGAGCCAGTGCAGCCCCGCTGGGCATCTGCAGGGGGGTCTCTCTCCTGCGATCACTTACTAATGGTGGATGATGAGGAGGAAGGTGGCCTGGAAAGGTGTCGTAGGAACGGTACCAGAGCAGAGCGATGCTGTTTCCCTGGCAGGCTGCAGCTCCTCGCAAAATAAGGCAGAGGCAGGTTAAGCTGGACACCAAAAAGTGATGGGCCCAGAGGTAGTGAGCATATTTGGAGAGGGTGTCCTGGGTCAATGGCTCCAGGCAGCAGCAGGAGTCAGTGAATGAGAGGTGTCTGACAGCGCTAGCCTGCGCCGCCCTCGCCTGTGATGCACAGTGATACCGCCAGGTTTATGGGTATGCAAAGGGGTAAGAGGCTGCAATAGCGAGCTGATGAGCAGCAGGTTCGCACATTACTTTTCTTTCCTCTCCCTTCTCTCCCTCTCTCTCTGAGCCTACAGGATAAGGTTTGCAATACAGCCAAATTTCAATTCAAGACACCAGGGGGAAAAAAGTCAAGAAAGCTGGTCTGGGGGATCCATGTCCATTCCTTCGGATAGCAACAGAAAGTCAGGAGAAAAGCAGCAAGGGGGATTTCGTGATGCTGCTAAGATTTCTCCTGATTTGTGGCATCTGAGTTAGGGGTTTGAAAAGGAAAACATTTGTGCTTTTAAAAAGGTTGTAAATCATACTCTGAATGCTCACCATTTACATTTTAAGTGAAATAGGATGTCAGACCATTTTGCTTTATGTTTATTTTCAAATACTGTATGCTTTACTGTCCACTTTCTCTAGTGCCTGTGCCATTTAAATCATATTGTATATAGCCAAAGATGCAGGGAATATAAATCTCACATGGTATATGTATACACCAATTATTCCTGGGAAATGCAGCCTGGCAGCTAGAATTCGCAGTACCTGAGAAACATGCATCCAGTGGTCTATGCCATTTCTGCAAAGCTTTGGGCGTGATTCTTACCTAGCATAGATTTCAGAGTAAATCCACAGAGTTCAGTGGCATGGCACAGGTATAAAATGCATGTAAATGAGATCTTTTAACTTTAGACAGCAAATTTCAGCTGTAGACGTATACAGATGTTGTGTGATAAATACAGTCTCTCAACTGCATATTTAAACAAAGCACTAAAGCGTTCGCACTTCCTGTTGGAGAAGTATTTTATTTCTTTTCCTTTATTTATACAGCGTGGCAGAAAGAGCAGAAATAAATTTCATCAGCTTCTTACTGCCTCATCACCAGCAGAGACACACAGGAACAAGATGAAACATTGTTCAAATAAAATGTAAATTTAACTTGCATGCTTTGTCCAGTAAAACACTGTGAGACTTGGCGAGGAATAACACAGGGCAATATGGAGAGCTAGACGGGGCCACAGGAGGGATGGACCTGGTTGTGGTCCAGAACTAAATGAACTGAAGTAGTGGGGGTATCGGTATACAGGCTTTGGGCTCAGCTCCATCCCTAACATCCATGCTGGAAGCGCATAGACGTTCCCTGGGTCCTGGCACTAAGGAAGTTTGGTTTCTGTTGGAGTTGTGCCTCGGTTTTGCTTCGCTCGGCCTTGAAGAAGGTGAGAGTTCCCACTAAGGCGTTTGCAGTGGCAGTGCCATTTGCAAAGCGCTCTCAAGCTGTAGGTTCCCTGGCCTTTCATAAGGTGTATCTTTGCAACTTTTCCACAAACCGGAGGGTTTGCCTCTAGTCTGACCTGCCTGCAGTCACAAGTATTGCAGGGAGGTAACTCCTGTTGAGACAGCTCTGCCTTTGGTGACATTGTCTAGCAGGTGAGAGGGGAATTAGGGAAGGAGCCGTGGTCAGCACGACCGCCCCTGTTCTGCAGGAGCCCGTGCCAAACCCAGCAGCGCTGATGGTGCAGATAGGGCAGGATCTGTGCCGAGTTCGCGCTTTCTGGGCAGAGGAACCCGCTGTGTTCTTAGGAAAAATATTTCTCTATCAGCAGCGTCATGAGAGGTTTGGATTGCCTTGCCTTGAAAACAGAGACCCTCTTCCTCTGCCTTTAAGTAGCGCTGCCTGCCTGACCTTAGCGAAACCGCTGGGATTTACACCCCCTGAGTGCTGGGGAGCACCGAGCGGGGTGTCCCCGTCCCAGTGCACCCCGGGGGACACGGGCCGGGGTGAGGGGCACTGCCCGCGCCCGCAAAGCTGCACCTGCCCTGGAGTCGGGTCGTCCCCACTACTCTAGGAGCCCAGTTAAACGGGGGAGAGGAACCCGAGTCGTTGGGAATTCGATTTGCAATTACTGCTCTGCCTTGATTTGTATACGTTTTTCTCACGATGAGGCTGGAAACCCAGCTAAGAGACAGTGCTAGATCTTCCCTGAGCTGCCCTCCTGGTTAATTAAAAGATATTCTCCCCTATAGCTTCTAGCACAAATCCCATTTACCAGGCTTTCTCATGGGCAAAGAAAGGCTGAAATTCAAGCTATAAGGCTAAATAGATCCACATTGTGCTGTGAAAAAAAAAAAAAAAAAGAAACACCCCACATCACAATTCAGTTAGCTGCTTAAAAAGCTGCCTTGCTTATTGCCATTGTTATAAAACCTAATAAATCATGAGATTACTTTCTCAGGGTCCTAGAAGCTATCCTGCGGGTGGAGAGATTTAGATAGCATATGAAATCGGGATGTTGGCTCAGCACACGTTCGAACCAGCAGGCACAACAAACACCCCCACCCCAACCCCGAGCGGCGTGGCTTGCACACGAGGGATTTGGGCAGGCTAAGGGTTTCTGGTGGGAAGGAAGGCGCTTACAAAGCCTCCGAAGCATTTAGGGAGCTTGCAGGGCTCTGCTGCTTTCTGTCTTTTAGTTTACGTCCTCTGCTGCTGGAGAGGTTTCGCTTTGCGGTCACCCAGATCCCGTGATACTTCTGCAGTTTGAACACAGGCAGCTCGTACGCTGTTCCGCTTCACATTTTACAAAGGATATTCCTCAGCTTCTTAGTGCCAATAGGTCTGGTGGCCCTCAGGATTGAAACTAGAGTAGAAAAGATTGTTGTCCTGTTTCTGTGTTGGACTCAGTGTGTTTGTTGTAATTCCAAATTCCCTGGGACTGAGGGGTGAGCACTTAACGATCATACAGGTGCACATACCTAAAGAAATTGTGTGTCTAGTGCCATCCAAATCTGTACTTATATTAGAGATGACCTTATGGTAGATGTCTGCGTTTTGTCTATAGACAATAAGCTGTATTAAACTACAGCCCAGCCTGGCTTTACCTCGCAGTAAACCGGGACTGTCAGAGCAGGTTTGTGCTGGAGACAGCACCGTGCAGTGGATGGGACACCGGCGTTACAGTCAGAAAGTGCAGGAGCTCTTCCTGGCTCTGCCATTGACCTGTTGGGTGGCTGGGGCGAGTCTTTTAATCTATTTCTTCTCACTTTTATCTATTTAGATCACACGGGCTTTGAGGATGAAACAGGCTGTGTGTGCATGTACAGTGCGGAGCACAACAGGGTCCTGCTCCACGCGGGGACCGATGTACTGAGCCCCACTGCAATAGAGATGAACCCAGAATGAATTCACGCGGCTCCGTTTCTGTCAGCAGAGCCGCACCAGCTGACACCAGCCAAGCACCTGGTCCTAAATTTAGCTTAAGACCTGACACACTCTTCAAGTCAAACTGGGACAATCCTGTTCCTGGGTGAGCAGATAGCAGCAATTCAGAGATAACATATTCCAGGTCTTTCTCATTACAGTTCTCCTCATGCAAGATTATCTTTGATTTTTCCGTAGCTCCTCCACACTGGCAGCCAGAGGCTTTGTTTAAAACACATCCATCATTATCACTGTAATGTATTATTATTATTATTATAACTTATTCATTCATATAGCATTTTCCCACAACAACCTAGGAATCAAAGTGTTTTACACTTTCCAGTCTGAAAGCAATCTGAATTTTTGGGGGGGGGGGGGGAGGTTAAAAATACCTAAATAAATCTGTGAAACCGATTTGAGGTTCACAGTGAAAACTCCAGGTCTAAGTAGAAAGCTTAAATAATGGTGAGGAGCTGTGGGTAGCTGAGAGGGAGACTATTATGTTGTTTAAGGTTAGATGAAAGAGAATTTAGAAGAGACTTTGTCTCATTCCTACCTTGAAGGAAGTTCTCCAGATAGCTTTGTGATACACAGTGCCTCATCTCTATAACAGGAATCCAGATCTTGGTTCAGCATGTGGACCTGGGAGCTAAGGTATAGATTTAGCTAGACATAATTAATAACGATCAAGGATGATGCCTTAGCAGAACACCAGTGATACTAATATTTGAACTTACAGAGGTCTGTGCTTTTCTCTGCAGCGATCTAAAAAAAACCTCAAAACCAAAACAAAAAACCCCACAACCCCAAAAGAGAGGCAGAGACAAATGAACAAAAAGAAGGGACTTAAAACTGCATGAGGTCAGTGTAAACAGCTAACAGGGGGAGGTGAAACCTAAATGAAAGCCTAATTATGCCCCGGTCCCTTCTCAAAGAGTAAACTCTCACATCTGCATCACTCCAATGAAAGACAGCAAGAGACCCCGAAAGAGATGGTAGTGACATCTTGATTTTAGATCTGCCCAGACAGACTAGAGAACCCTGAAGCCTTCAATAATTCATTGTTTTCTCCTCTTAATTTCCTTTCCTGCTACAAACATGCACCGTGCCGCATATTTCATGCTCAAGGTTTTGCTGAAGGTGATTCTGTTTGTGCAGCTTTTAGATGCAGCTTCTTCCCTTTTTAATTTTAATGCAGCATTTTGAGGATGTCTCCTGAAAACCTTGATGTCTGCTTTGTGGAGTATCAGGAAGGCATGAAAAGATATGACTAAGGAAGATTATGATATCATTCTGGTTAAGTGCAAATGCATTTTATAAAATGCTTTGGCTTCTTACCAAGAGGAAGTGACAGATGATCTTCAGCAATTTTATTAATGCATCTTTTCTGTTTTGTTCTATAGATCCCTATTATTTTCTAGAAATGGACAAGGACCAGCATTGTTTTTCTAAATCTTTCCTGTCTCCTCTCAAAGAATCTTGCATGTATTTGGAAAATTGTATCCCAGATTCAACCGATCTTTTTCGTTTATGTATATATCTAAAATCCTTATCTGAATACCTGTCCACTGGTTATTTTATATTATCATTTGCATAGTTCAACTTCAGCCTGATTCCTCTGCGAGATTAAAGTATAACAGCCACCCTCTTGGCATGTATTAACAGGACTATTGCCTGTCTAGAAGTTCACCTAGATGTCTTTTGAGAGCTGCTATGTTTGCAACTAGAAAATAGGGAAGAGTGTTGCAGTGGCCAACTATTTCCTGGACACCTTCTGAACTGATGCTCATGACAGCCAAGAACGAGCTTCTCTATCACCACCACATCCCTAACGCATTCCCAGCCCTTTGGGTAACCTCCAAGCTAAAGAGGCTGGCCTAAAAAGTCTGTCTCTTCAGATGCTCGCTTGCTCGGAAGAGTTTTATCCTTCTTTTCTGCCCTGATGTTCTTCCATCACGAGTGCAGTGTCTTTTCTGGTGGGACGGGAGGCAGTTCAGCCTACCTATCTGTAGTGTAAACGGCATGTCCACAGAACTTGATGTCCATCTGTCCAGCAGTGCAGAATGAACCAAAGCGTCCTTATGTTCTGCGGGCCAAGTGGTGGTTTTGCCGCAGGAATAGACGGAGGGCTAATTACAGTATCAGGGAAATGCTGAGAGATGAGTCAAATACAAAATATTCAATTCATTTAATATTCCTGATGAATAGGCAAATTACTCTAATCACATTAGTTATTCTATTCATTTATTAGCTAAGAGTGATTAGTAGTGAATAGCTGTAAGAGGATCTTCCAGGTGCAAAAATTAGGCATCTATAGTTTCATGATGTTTATTTTCAGCTGAAGATAATTGTCTCTTTAGTTCGTCTCAGACGTACATACACACTGACACACACAGATACACGCTCTTTTGTCCAGGCATGGGGAAAAAAAGGTAGAATAAAACCGGGCTGGCACACAGGTGTGGAGAGATAAGGACAATTCACGGCAGAATTTAACAGGATTTGTTTAAAAACAGTTGGGGAGAGATTTCTCAAAGATTATGCCAAATTGAATGCAAAGGGATTTGGATCTCTGGTTCCCACAGAGCGCACTGGTAATGCCATTTTAAGCATCGAGCTCTACTACATTCATGCTTGATTTGATTGCACCAGTGACTTGTAGCTTGGCTTTATCCATAGCACAAATATGACACAGGTCCCTTGTGTGACAGTGGCACTGCTATGCTGCTCCACTTCCACCAGTCCTCACTGGTTGCCAGATACTCTCTTGGGCTGTTCCTCATGGGCTAAATGCATATGCTGCCTGTGTGCAAAATTGTGGTGGCTAATTTACAAATGACACACAAGTCTGAAACTTTTCCTTTATTAGCAACTGTATCAGTGTGTATAGATGGCTCCAGTACCTAAGGAAGAGCAAATGAAATGGCTGGAAGTCTGTCTGAAATGACTTAATTTGTAAAAGTCCAACAAATTCGCAAGAAAAGCCCATCACTGTGCTTACCCAGCTCTTCCTGGGATGCACAGTTAAGCACTAACAGACACATCCAGAGGGGGACAGGTTGCAGGACAGCTGAGAAAAGCAGTGGGATTGGCTTCGGGTAGTGTGAGAGACAGGTAAAAGGGAATTTCTGCATACTTAAACTTTGGCTTTCATGCTGGCGTTGTTGCCTTGGGACTCATCTTTCAGTTCATACCTTGTGGCTTGATGGATTTCACTAGGGCTCTGCACCAGTTTGTCTCTAGGCATTAAACTGCAAGATCAGAATTTGGATTGCAAGCAAGGCATTTCACTTATTTCACCATGTAGAAAATCGATGGGCAATAGTATTTGGTCAGTAAATTGACAATAGTATTTACTTCTATATTGCGCACAGTGTTACCGGGTTGCGTTAATTTAATGTTCTCACGCGCTTTCAGGATGTTATGCTAAGCAAAAGCTGAGCTGTCATTACATTTTTATGAAGTCAATGCAGTTTCTAACAGCTTAGAAAAAAGAATTTAAAGAAATTGATCAAATATCTCATTTTTTCTAAGAGAATCTGTTCCTCTGGATTTCCCTGAGCTGTCAGCTTTCATTGATATGATCTGATTGATGCTGTTTGCCACATTAAGAAACGTCGGAAGCTAATCTGTTTTAATCCCATTCTCTGTTTTTAATATAATACTCTTGAAGGGAACTGAAGGTTATTACTTATTTTAAATAGCTTAAATATTTGTGTCAAAACATTGTCCTGAAAGGTTCAAATCCAGCCTTTGCCACAAGGCTGGGGATAAAAAAAAAAAAAAAAGAAAACCCCTGAACCACCAATGTTGAGACCATTTGGAATGATCTAATCCATGCTTCAAATCCCTTTGTTCTCCTGTTCCCTTGCAGTGTTGGAGAGTTTGAGCTGAATGCTATTTATTAGACTGTTAGAGGGTGTGCTGGCTGCTAAGTCTCATTTCAAAGATTTTCTTCTGTAGGCTGTTTTGGGAGGCTGCATTTTTCAAATTCACAATTTGCTCCCAGTTTGGATGAGAACTGCCGTATCGCAAGTCATTTTCTATGGCAAGGACTAAGAATCCATCACCGCACTGCAGGGAACGCTGCGTTATATTAAGCTGGTACCTTTATTTCTGGAGGAGAAAGCTGTGGTTTTCTGGGACTTTAAAACCAGTATTTGGGGGGATTGGAAAAAGTCCTCGGGTAATGAGAGTTGTACATTATCTTAGAGGAATCATTTATCTCTATGCCAGTTGTTTAGCCGGGTTTGCCAAGCTTGAAAATTTAGATTTATTGGTGCCAGAAATAGGAATGGAAGCATTTAATGGGCTTGCACTCTGTGGAGGTGACAAGGAAAAGCAAAGGAAAGTCAAGAGGTGGCTGGAACTGCACATCAATGACTTTTTCTTTAAAGAACAAATTCTGATTGCTGATAGAAAAGGCAGTTTTTAGGAATATGCAAGATGTAAGATGCTGGAGATGCTATAGGCAAAACTGGTCAGAATTCCAGCATTTCAGCAAGGGAATTGGTGTCATGACTTTAAATTCTGGACAAAACATTACATTTGAACTTTGAAGTCACACCTTTTGCCATCTGACCGACATTGCAGCGGTTTGCCATGGCCAGTCGGCCTGAATGACGGCTGTTCAAACCCTGCCATTTCATAAAGCACAGCTTTGACTTCCCCCCAGTCCCCAGGGGAGCGCGTACTGCCTCCCTCTTCGCCGCAGTGAATGCACCCAGGGAATAACCAGCACTCTCCTGCTGAGGAGCCGGCCCTGCGCGGGAGCCGAAACGCCACGTCCCCTCATTCGGAGGGCAGAGAAGGGGCAGGGGATGCTGGTGCGGGCATCCTCCGTGGTGGAGGTGGGGGGTAACCTTGGCACGGGGCTTGTTTGGCAGAGAAGGGACACAGATCCAACCTGCATGAGGGGCAGGGGTTGTGTGTGAGCACGAGCCCAACGACCGGTGCCTTTGTCAGGGCTCGGTTCATTTTCTCCCCCTGGGTAAAGCTTCGCTCACAGCATCTCTCGCAGCCCGGCGCAGGAGGCGTTTTCTCCTCCCCAGCCATTGCCAGACGAGGCGCCTCTCCATTTCCGAAGGTGCTGGGCTCAAGATGGCCCCCGTAGCATATGCACGTTTGCTTGTGCTTGTGTTTCACTAGTGATGCTGTTGTTTACACTACATGCTAAAACAGGGCTTGCACTGGCTTCGCAGGAGCAGATGTGAAGCATAATCTTGGACGCTTTCCCAGCCCTCGCTCAGAGCATCCAAGTGCTCAGTATTTCCTGCACGAAGCGAGTCTAGTCTGACACAATGCCAGCTGCACTAAATGTGCTCTCGGAGTGAATGCTCAGTGTCTGGGTGGCTGATAGCTCTCACACAAAACCAGCGTTTGCCGTCGGTCCCATTTCTAGCTCATTTGCCTCCCGCTCAGCCGAACCTTAAAGCATCGCAGCGCTGCTTTCGCCACCTCGGCAAATGTCGGTGTTGCTCCTGCCCGGAGTATCTCTGAGTGGGATTGTGATGGAGGAGGCAGTGGTGGTGAAAACACGTCCATTGTGCCCGGGGCCTTGCCTGTGCACCTGCTGCACCTACCGAAGCGGCTGCCTCAGCTGTCCCCAGGGCTGCCGTGGTCCAACACCACCCCGCAGGTTGTGCCCGACTGTGGCTTTCTGGGGCAAACCGGTCTCATGGAGACACAAACTGTAGCCCAAAGAAAGGAGTTTGCTCCTGCCCCCATGACCTGCTTTTGATTATGTCTTCAGATTTAGAGCTAGCAAATACACGTGCATTTATGTTTTATGTAGATCAAGCAAAGCGGTGAACATTTAGTTCCTTCCTGCCAAGTTTTTCGCTCGCTATAGTACATAGTCCACTTAAGAGCTACAATCTGGTTGCTTCATTTGCTTTCAGATTCGGTTCCCATTTGTTCCTCCAAGACATTTGGGTAAGTGGCAGCATCTGTCTTATGTTTGTGTTATTCACACTGAATTTCCAAATGGACATTTCAAATGGGTGCAAGATGCTACTCTGGCTTGAAAATCAGACTTCTCCAGGCTGTGCTTGACTTATTAGATGTTAAATAGGCTCAATTTTGATGTGGGGGTAGATGGAAGACCTCCAGAGCAGCACTGGAGCCTCTGTAAGGAGTGCTTTTGCTGCTGAATCTCTATCAGCGCCGTTGCAATAAGGGCCTGGACACGACAGGAGCATGGCAAAGTCACACACCGATGGCAGTGCCGGGGATGAAATCTGTCTTTCTGTCCATAGGTCACCTGCCTGTCTCTGCAAAAAAAATCCAGGACTGCCTTGGCCAGGTCCCGCACCCTGGTGAGCCGCATTCTGCTGGCCCAGGGGCCCTCTAGTGGCTTTCCCAGCAGGATGTGCTCGGCGCTTCTCCTCCCCGAGTGCCGCAGTCTGGGGCGAGGCTGCTGCCGCCATTTCTGGGGGCAATGGTGGCCAACCGCCTGGAGCGGGATGCTCCATACCCCCCACATCCCGCTCTTGCATCCCCACACAGCAGCAAAAGCCCAGGTGGAGTGTGAAGGAGGCTGAAACCATGGCAGGCTTCTCATCAGCCCCTTTGCTCTCTTGACGGTTTTGGGAGGTAGAGTAGCACCCTCCTGCCTGCCTGACATCCCTCCTTACACACCCCCCGTGCCAGCCCCACTTTCCCAAAGGCATTCCCCTCTTTGTAGCTGATACAGTCGAACTGCTGATGTCCCTGCATTACGCTTCACCCTGCAATAGTATTTCTGATTGCGGTATTTTTTCATGGGAGGAGGTAGACGGGGTCTACCTGGGAGGAGGTAGAGGTGATCCTCAAGTGTACCGCAGCTCAGTGGGGTTTCTGCTGCAGGGTGCAGGAAGAAGCCTCAGCAGGGAGCAACGCGGGGACGGAGCAGGTCAGGAGTTGTGAGTTGGTGGCCACTTTCCTTTTCTGCAAGGTGCTGTCATAGCCACAGCCTCCCCAGGTCTTTCCAGGCTAGGTGAGCCATCCGCCTTCCGTGTTGCTTAGTGACCGGGGTTCTGTGTTGGCTGTTTTGCTGGCTCGACAGGACTGGAAAGGGGTTTTAGGGATAGAGAGGTGGCTCTTTTCTATCTAGCTTTTCCCTGTAGCTTCTAATATGGCTTTTCTTGTCCAAGCTTGCTGGTAGGAACCCATGTAAGCAAAGGAAATATCTCTGCTGTTTTATACTACTGTGAACACTTGGGCTTCCCTGGGTAGGCTCTGCTTTTCACTTAATTATTTCTACATTTTTTTTCTGTTCCCTTGATTTCCTTTTTTTTTTTTTCATTCTTCAGATTTTCTCCATCAGCATTTTCTGCAGTTTCTAGGTCCCCGTTTTCAGTCTGTTTGCAAATAAATTTGCCATCGACAATCCCCTTTTTCCTTAGACAATCAATTTTTTGAAGCTGTCGGAGAAATTGTTCAGATGTTCCCCTCAGCAAATAGAAGCTTTAAGTTGTTCCCTGATGGTTTTACTTCTTATCCCTTCCATTTACAATGGGGGGGAAATACAGATAATTGCAGATCCTGGACATCTCAAACTGTTTGTGGTGATAGTTACAATTATCTAAAATAATTGGCAGAAAGATCTGTGGACTTAATGTGCTGGACTAAATTAATACTTCAAACGCTAGCATTTTAACAGCCCGTGTTTGTGACATTGCCTGTGCTGGATCTTCTAAAATGGGCTAAATTGGCCATGCTGGACATACGGTGGCATAAAAAGGTTTCTCATGTCATTTTAGATTGAGGTTCGTCTGAGCAGCTATTAGGAAAGACAGGGAGGAATATCTATTGCACCCATAGGGAGCTACTTTCTTCTCAACATAACTGTGTGGCCCTTATCCCTCAAAGACTCTAAATAGAGACAAAATTTTCATCTGCACAACTATGCGCAGGTTGTCTAGCCTTTGCTGCACAGAAAGTCAGTCTTCACCAGCGTTTCCCATCCAGTTTGCAAGTAAAACCCTCTTCTGTGTTCCTCTGTTTCCATGGGAGGCCACTGCTTCACACACAAAATGTCAGAAGCTCATTTCTGCTAGTTTAAGGGAGAGGAAAACATCTGTAATTCCTGGGTGCGCACTCCCTTTCCCCAAAGGAGCAGAGCTGTCTGACTGATGGAGAGTGTCACTGTCCCCAATACAAAACCTTGGCAGACCGGGATGGGAATCTTTAGAGGCAGTGAATTTGGGATCAGATTCAGCCAAAGCTAAGTACTTGTGAAAATCATATGCTTTTAAGGGTGGGCTTGGCCGCTCTCTGGATGGAGCCAGTCAAAACCTCTAGGAAAGGGAGACAGAGAAAGGGTGGGGGGTGCAGCCAGAGACAGTGCTTTGCCTACGGCCACGCAGGCGGCTCTGAAAACAGAACCACGGCTCCAGCTTTTGCCAAGACACCTCACTCCCCCACCAGCCAGACTGTGGGGAGAAAGACATTGGGAGTGAAGGGCTGACAGAGACTGACAGAAGCTTAGCACCCTGCTGGATCCAGCATTTTAAAATCTGTGATGAAAGATAAAATTCTCTGCGCTGCGATGGCAGCAAAGTCCCTGGTGCAGCCCTTTGTCTAAAAGATGCCAGCGAAGACTGTGCCAAGGTGCTTTTCCCTGACCATCTGCCTTATGAGCCCACATGCCAGGGTTGATGCAATCCAAAGCCTGATAGCACACAGGCCTGCTGGTTTATGAGAATCCATTTCGCAATTAAAACAAATATTTAGGATTTCTTCTAAATGAAGTGGCCAAGTCCTCAGAAGGAAAGTCTGGCGGATCTGAGCAGGATAAAGAGGCTTCCCTTGCTCTCATGACAGATGCAAATAGCACTAAGATTCAAGGAGTTACAGAGGTCATATACGTCATTAAAAAATTCACACTGGGCCTAAATTAAAATAAAAAGGACTACAGAAATTCTAAAAAAAAACCCTCTAAAAAGCAGAGAGACAGTCTACTGGCTGTGGTCCTTGTTAAAGGGTGTATCTTTTTCCCTATGGCTTAGAGCTCATAGTGATAAGCAAAGCACAAAAGATAGAGGTTATCTAGTTACTAGGGATGCTGACTTTGACTTCACGTTGCCTTTACAATATGCCACAGGACAGCTACTCCGTGGCATACTCCATCCTGGCTCAGACTGGGTCATTTTCGTACTTCCACCTGAGCTTTCAAGGGCAGCATCTCTTGAAGCAAGGCTTTATGTTTCCTGAGCTTCCTTCTAGTGCTACCACCATGTTAAACAAATGCATATGCTTCCTGCAGTTCCTTGGCAGTCCTTTGAATATCTCCTATGCGGTAATGATGAGGTCTGGCATGCCACTGTGCAATCCAATGGTCTCACACCCCAACAGAGCTCAGCTGCAGGTCATATGTTCCCCTCTGAACCATATTTTCTGATGAAAACCTTTTTGGCTGCAGCCTCGTAACCAGCTTGAGTTAAGTCAACAAGACAGAGGAAATGACTTGGCCAGGATGAAATGGCAAGTTGGTAGTAGCTCTGGGACTGGAAAGGGGTCTCTTGACTCAAGGGTGGTTCTTTATTGCTGCGGTTGATGAGCACAGTACAAATGCCAACCCGTCCTATTGATGCCATGCACACCTTCATCTCCTCATTTGTTTCTGATGAGTAGACAGAGGGAAGAAAATACTCCCCTATGAATATTGCAGTGTTGCACATCACAGAATCGTTAGGCTCCCCCATGGAAGCACCTCCGGGGTGTCGGACTTTCCCAGACACGCAGTCAGGCATCAGTTCTGTATCTGAGACGTAGCAGCAGCTGTAAACTGTACCTTTTGTTTCAGCTTGATCTAGAGAGGAAGGACTGGCTTTAAGCAGAGAATGCTCTTGAGATGCTGCAACTTAAAGTGCTATGGGTTTGGTTACAGTTACTTGGTGTTGTGTACTGGTGCTACCTACTGCATACGGGACACGTGAATCACTCTGTCTGTCTTTGCTACTCTCCCTTTTTAAGCTGTGCTATAAAAATGAGTGTGGGACCTCCTTTTTTTTCTGCTGGCGGGGTTCTGGCGATCATTCTCTGTGGATGGTTTCTAGACACACATTCCTTTGTTTAGGAAGACCCTGTATTATGTTGACACAGCAGCATGTGGCACTGGAAAAGGAAATAGAAAAGGCTTTTGAACACAAACTGGACTAGCGTTAGAAGAATGCAGGGGTTTGCGGACAGCCCTGCTCCCTTTCAGGAGGAAAGATGATTAAATATTAGGGAGCAGTTGAAGTCAAAAATTCAGATCTGCGTCTCCGCTTTCTGAAGAATGTGGGGCAGGAAGCCCCGGCAATTTATTCTACTTGTAGGGCAGAGTTACCATGGCAGAATCTGTATTAATGCGGTGAGGTTCCTGAGGTAGAGTCCAGCGAGGCACTGTGTGGATGTGGCAAGTACCGAGAACAAGGAAACGCTGGAAGCTCTTTGGGTTCTTTGCCTTGTTCTTGTATCATGTCGCTTCGTGGTGCAGTAACTCCCACTGCCTAAGCCTCAGTTTCTCCTTGGGGAATATTAATGCTTATTGGTAAAGTGCTTTCAGAGCTTGTCCATGAATTTTTAAAACACAACAGAATTGCCAAAAAAATCTGTGGTTTGGTTCCAAGTCAATAATTTCCCACCCCCTAAGGACCATGCCCCCAATCAAAACACATCTGTTGCGGTCAACGTAGCTCCATCAGTTTATAACACCTATGTCAGAAGTTTATCTAAGCTGTTCCACCGATCTCTGTTTCCCAACTTGTTTCCTAATGGATATTCCATGAAATGTGCCTTTTGAATGGCCTCCGCGTTCAGGGCTCTTTTCTGGGATTCCCAAGCATAGATTTAATTCCTTATCTTGCTGAAAACTCCCCACAGGTCTGTGCACAAAACCAGCATTTACGCTTTTACTGGGGACTTGTATGCACCATTTCCATATTTATGGCTTAACTGTTGCTGTGACTCAGCTGAGGCACAAAAAATAACGCTACAGGCACTCAGGCTGGTGAGATAACTGGGAGGTTTGATTGAGTGCCTGAGGCCCCAGTGAAAGCAGCATGAAGGGACGTTTTACATTGTCTAAAAAGTCCTTTTAGAAGAACGCCATAGGGTAAAAGAGCCTTCCAGTGTATGAGAATTAGGTTTAATCTCTCTGTGCCTCAGCTCTGCAACTGTAAAATGGGGACAAACTGGTGCTTCTCAAGTGGCTTTGCTGGTTCAGGTTATAAGGACTTCCAGGGTGGGCACCTAGCATCTCTCTCACCACGTAGGGTGCCAGGCAGGACGGTGGCCCAGCTCTGCGTGGCATACCTGGGGGTGACTGCAGTATGGGGAAGGGGCGCCGAGTTTGGCCAACGCTGTGGGCTGCCCCGTGGCCCCCAGGTCTCGCTCTCTCTGCTTCGCCTGCCAGTCCCGATTTGTTTATCTCTTGGGGGCCTTTCTGTTTTTAATTCCATTGTTCCTCACCTGGGAATTTCAGGCTATTATTTAATTTCCTTCCAGATTTCAGCCCTTCCCCCTTGCCTCCCACGTCTCCCGCTACATCGCCAGCCCCATCCCCTCAGAGAAGGCGTTTTACTTTTCTGCCCCTCTGTGCGAGTCAGTTTTCGTTGGCTTTCGCAGCATCTCCTCTTGTCAAGGCATTATCCGGTGGGGAGCCTGATTATTTAGATTCCTCCAGTTTCCCCTTTTAATATATCTCCTCTGTGTCCTGCAGCCTGACCCCTGCCAAAGGACCTGCCACGAGGGTTGTTTCTCCCAGTCTGAAGCCCTCCCCCAGCTTCCCTTTCATCTGTGTTTTCTGAGAGGTCTGTGCTTCAGGCAGCGAAGTCAGCGAAGGGTTTGGGGCCTCCGGGTCCACCGCCGGATCCCTCCCCCATCACCTGAGAAAAGGCAACGGCAAAAAACACTTCCAGGGCCAGTCCTGGCGGGGGGTGGGGAATAGCTGAGCCCGACGAGGGAAAGGAAACCATTTAATCCCCCCCCCCCCTTTTTTTTTTTTTTTTTTTTTTTTTCTTTGTCTTTCTCGGGGGTTGCGTT
>NW_009649724.1:97912-98595 GCF_000708025.1 Charadrius vociferus | reverse complement strand
TACCTGGGGGTGACTGCAGTATGGGGAAGGGGCGCCGAGTTTGGCCAACGCTGTGGGCTGCCCCGTGGCCCCCAGGTCTCGCTCTCTCTGCTTCGCCTGCCAGTCCCGATTTGTTTATCTCTTGGGGGCCTTTCTGTTTTTAATTCCATTGTTCCTCACCTGGGAATTTCAGGCTATTATTTAATTTCCTTCCAGATTTCAGCCCTTCCCCCTTGCCTCCCACGTCTCCCGCTACATCGCCAGCCCCATCCCCTCAGAGAAGGCGTTTTACTTTTCTGCCCCTCTGTGCGAGTCAGTTTTCGTTGGCTTTCGCAGCATCTCCTCTTGTCAAGGCATTATCCGGTGGGGAGCCTGATTATTTAGATTCCTCCAGTTTCCCCTTTTAATATATCTCCTCTGTGTCCTGCAGCCTGACCCCTGCCAAAGGACCTGCCACGAGGGTTGTTTCTCCCAGTCTGAAGCCCTCCCCCAGCTTCCCTTTCATCTGTGTTTTCTGAGAGGTCTCTGCTTCAGGAAGGGTTTGGGGCCTCCGGGTCCACCGCCGGATCCCTCCCCCATCACCTGAGAACAGGCAACGGCAAAAAACACTTCCAGGGCCAGTCCTGGCGGGGGGGGGGGAATAGCTGAGCCCGACGAGGGAAAGGAAACCATTTAAATCCTCCCCCCCCTCTCTCTTTTT
The DNA here is from genome assembly GCF_000708025.1 of Charadrius vociferus. NCBI lineage: Eukaryota > Metazoa > Chordata > Aves > Charadriiformes > Charadriidae > Charadrius > Charadrius vociferus. The sequence continues at coordinate 97,916 of NW_009649724.1, read as the reverse complement.
TATT
>NW_009649724.1:83130-97889 GCF_000708025.1 Charadrius vociferus | reverse complement strand
TGCGGCATGGTTCCTGGCGGATTGTAGGCACTCCGGGCCGGATCCTGGGCTGTGCTCTGCAGCTTCCTTTTCGGGCAGCAGACCTGGAAGAAGTGAGGAGGGGGGCCCTACAAACCAGAAAGCAGATGATACTAATAGTGCACTGGCCCAGCCTGGGTGTGAGCTGCTGCGCTGCGGGTCAGAACCCGGGAGCGCAGTCTGGGCTGGCCCTTGGCAGGTCCAGGGTGCCCAGTGTCCAGGGGGACCAGTCTGAAACTCCACATGGGGGCCTCACGGGGGCCCCTCACTGGGTTCAACATGAGATGCCGTGTGATGTGATTTGATTCCCCACTCCATGTTTATGTTATTTAGCACTTCTCAGCTACCGATCGCCAGGGGTTTTCCATAGCAAGGCATGGGTGGTACCAGTGTAGTGCTGAGGTGGAAACTGAGGTGGGCTATCGAGGATCGCTGTTGAGTACGTGGCCACGGTGCTTGCAAATCTCTGCAAGTGCAGCACCACAGAGAGCAAACTCACTCCCATGACATTCGCGTTTCCAGGAGCTCAGGGAGGCGTCTTTAACAGAGGGTGCACATCTGGACACCTTTCCTATTGGAGGTGGTACAACTGTCATCTCATTGATCTCACCGCGTTGCACCCTATTTTCACAAGCCACTCAGAGCTCCCGCAGGGAGGGCTGACACCAGCTGCAATTGTCGAGATATTCGGAGCAAATCCCCCTGTGATCTGTATGATGGAGAGCATATGCACAGCCCAGGATCTGAAGGAAATCACCTCCCATATGAAGAACATAAATGTGTTCTCCTAGCTCTCTGCCAGGGCTTTATTTGTAAAATTGCTAGAGAAGGAGGAGACCCTCGGAGGTCTCCAAGCTCTAGACCCAAAATAAATAAAATGTTGCTGGAATATATTTAGCAAAGATAGTGCTGAACACAGAAAAACAGTGAGGGAATGATGGAAAGATGTATCTACTGGAAGCAATTGAGGGTTTCTATCCGGAGGGCAGGGCACTGTCTAAATGTTTTGGTGGGTGGTTCCCTGTTCACAGCTCAGGTAATGCATAAGCCACACATCATCCACTGGTGCTAGTGCTTGCACTGAAACCCAGCCCTACCTGGGTCCAAGCAGAAAGACAGTAGAGGGAAAGAGGGCATTGTGCACACAGCATTGCTTGAGATGGGCACATATTCTCACATAAGTGTTCTCAACTATGCCTCCAGACTGGTGCAAAGTAGTGGCTGGTGGCATTAGATCCTTCTTTAGCCCATATCTCTGGCATCCCTCCTTGCTGCATCATGCGAGAGATGGACGATTTGATCTTAGGAAATTGTCTTGTGGTCAGCCGAGTTGTAGGAGCCAGAGCAGACGGGAGAATCTCTCCTTTAATGTCTGGGCATCACTCTACAATCGGAGCCAACTGCAGTAACCTTGCTTGGGGACAAAGGTACCGTTCACCACACGTGGCCCACCAAGACCTGCAGCTTGATGTCAGTGCTAAGAACTACTATTAACGACTCTGACTTGGTTTATTTTTTCTTAATCCCATCTTCCACCAACACAGAGCAAAAACCTACTGTCGCAGAGGCCTACGTCCTTTGGAATCAGGCAGCACTGACCTAGTAATTGCCACGACTTGTCATTCCCCGTCCCATCTCTCACACAGTGCAACGTGACACCTCAGCCAGGAAAATTCAAAAAGAAGCAGTTTTCTGTCGTCTTCAGTTTACCAATACAGAGCAAGAAAGGCTTTGAAAACAGGGCTTTAAATGACTGTATTCTCGATGAAAACCTCTTCTATAAAATGTTATGAGACATTTCTCTTGGAGGAGTACTGGGCCAAAAAAGTAGTTAAAAGTATTTCCCCTCTTTCTCTGCCATCACCCACCCTTTCCCTCCTGGGCCAACAGTACCGTCAGGTTTTTGGCTCTACTGAGTGTCAAGGGAGAGTCTTGCGTTGCTCCTCGCCTAGGGACGTGACCCAGCGTCCAAGCACCTGAGCAGTCCCGCTGACAACCCCCTGCCCTTGATGACACACAAAGGAAAAGTTATTACTATTGAGCAACAGCTCTTTGTTGATATTTTCAAGGGGAGGGGCTAGGAGCAGCAAAAGAACATATTTGTCCACAGCTAGGACTGCTGCAGCTAAAACCTTATAGGTCCTTCCAAGTCCTCCATGCCTGAGTGTTCCTTTGAATTGCTGAAGTTAGTACCACTCAGCCAAAGAGAAGGTTTGGGCTGATAACGAGTATGTTGCAGCTGTATGAGTTCCATGCCTCCGTTTTATCCCCAATATGTTACATTTTTAAACATTTGGTTCCAGGAGTACAACAGCATTGTCATATGGTTTCAAGTAAGCCCCGTGCTTCTCCAGGCCAAAGACTGCAGGCAACCGATATTACAGGAAGCAGAGATTTGACATCTGGATCAGAACTCCAATGCAACTACCTTCAGGTTTAAAAACTCCCCCAACATTAACCTCAACTTTGACAGTTACCATCTTGCCTCCCTCCTACCTGTCTGAACAGTGCTGTAAACACAACTTTCTGGCTGATTGTCTCCATTCCCCCCGTACTTAATTTCTTTTTTTTTTAACCTCCACAGTGAGCTCAGCCTGGGAATCCTTATCACAAGGCACACAGCAGCCCTGGCCCACCTAGCATCTCCGTCTCTCTCTCTCTCTCATGCTATGAAGATCTCAGTCCTTACCTCTTGCTTTGCCAGAAGTGCATGTCTCATCATCTACCGGGCAAATGCCTCCTGCCTCCAAATGCTGCTTTGCTAACGGCACGAGCAACACTCTCTGCCATAGCAGCTGAGAGTCTGCCCTTAATGCTGCAGGGTGCTCCCAGGTACTGACTTGTCCTGCCTTTGGCCAGGCTCTGCGCTCCAGACTGCGGTGGGAAAAATGTCCTACCAGCTCATGTGTTAGGAGGAGGAGAAAAATCCTTTCTCTCTGTAGTTCCACAGCGCGCAAGGTGTCTAACTTTAGATTTGCATCGTGAAATCTGTGGTGTTGTCTGCATCCTTTTTAATCTTATGTTTATTTGGTATATAGTGAAGCAGGGAAGAGCCCACAAGCAGGATGATTCAGCAAGGGGAAGGCCAGGAGTGAATGATAAGATAGATTAAGGCACCCACTGGTGTGAAAGGGACAATGCGTCCCTGTTTTGGGGAGATTTCTGTCACGTTGAGAATCCGGCTTGGTGAACAGCACAGCAGTGATTATTTTCTACCAGACAGAGCACATATTAGCTCAGAGTTCAAAATTCTTTATTTTCCTTGGCATAGCGAGAAATGAGACCTAACGTGGCAATCATACATAATACATGAAACAAGCAAAAAGACACAAAGCAAACAAAAATGAGATCAAATGCACAGGATACACAGCAGTACAGGGCAACCCACCACTTGTGTACCGCTGCTAACAGCAGTAACAGTGGCCCTCCTCCGGCACCTTTCAACACAGGACCCCCAAGTACGTTGTAGAAAACCAAACTAAATCAATTAGCCTCCCAGCGCCCATTTGAAGAAGGAGAGGGGGAGTGTTTGCTCACCTCAGCAAGGAGAAAAGCCATCATCCCTAGGGGAAAACACAGCCGCTGTGTAACCCCCCACAGCGGGGCTGAGCGGGTGTTTAGCCAGGCGTTGGAAGACTCTATCCATGCTGCCTAACTCTGACCCCGACAGTAGCTGTGAGGCACCTGGTTGGCTGCTATAATCAATAACGAGAGGAAAACTGCTCCAGAAGTTGGTTTTAAGCCAGACTCTTACTTTGGCCCTTTGGCAGAACTGTTTTCTCCCTATGGGTGATGGCATCTATAGTTAGGGATTGTAGGGCTCTGCTGTGGATTCAGCTGCAGCTTTGGGAGGGAAATATTCTCTTCCTTAGTGCATGGTCCTTCTCGAAATCTTCTGAGCTGGCCTGTGGACAGTCAGCCTGAGGGGCTTGGATGAGGATCTGTTTCTCCTGTCTCTGTGCTTGGGTTGGTGCATCCCCTTGTCCTGGATCCGTTTACTAAGAAGCGACAAGTCTCTGATTACATGGGCTCTGATGGTCTTCTGAGCATCCCCAGAGAGAAAGGTGGGTCTTCCTTAAACAATCCAGGTAAAAGAATATGACAAACCTTCAGCTGGCAAAAGATATTAGAGCTCTGTTGCCTGTAATGAACTGAGTCCCTAACGAGTACTCTTGTCATTCTTGGATTCTATGTAAGCTGCGAGGGACGTGTGTGTTGGAAAACAAATCTGAGAAGAAATATAATCTTAGCAAAATGAGGGAAGTCAAAGTGTTTCTTGAGCCTTTTTTGTTTAATCACTACATTGTGATTTCTCCCCAGCAGCATGTAACACATCCACCATCCCCCTACACACACACATGCACACACATACACTCTGCACCAGGGCAACTGCTCTGAATTTTATTGGAAAAATATAAAACGGCTTTGCATTCTTACCTTTATTTCAAGACCTCCTACAAGAAACAGGAAGGGTAAACATGAAAGATCTGTTTCCTTTAAATTGTGAGTGTGGGGGAGTTTTCCTGTAGTGAAAGGACTGTTTTGAAAAGCCCTAAATGCTTTTGAATTGAATACATAGAAGTAATGTACACACGGTTTGAATTTACAGTTCTGGGTCTCCTATCCCCCTCCATATGAATCCTATAAGTCAGACGTGTTGCTACAGTGATTCCCACCGGGAAAGTCTGGACCTAGACTAGGAACAGCTGTAGATCTACAATCCACCAAAGTCGGCTTCTGAAACAGATATGAATTATTGGTTCAGTCAGATAAATATGGCTTTGCCTTTCCCCCACAGGCAACCACATATGGCACTTGGAAAGAATTAAAACCTTTACCCCTGGCCAGGTCTGGTTAAATAATGGCTCTTTCTTATACTTTCCCCCTCTCTCCATTTCCTCCCATTCATTCTTCTTTCAATTTTCCTTTCATGATCTTTTTGGCACCAGTATCCGAAATGTCACCTCCTCAAAGTGACCCTGAATTTTACAGTGTCACCTACAGGGCTGCGGGAGCACAGGCAGGCAGACGTATGGGAAAAAATGTAGTTGTTATTCAGCGGGGATGGAGCTCTGAAAGGAGGAACAAAACCACCTTTCTGCCTCTCAGAGTGGCCACTTTGAGTCCAGAAAAGCCTCCGAGGCTGTAGCTATGCTATCAGCTGAACGCAGGGCTGCCCCGGAGCCCCAGGTTGCCCACCATCCCTGGCACATAGGTGCAGGAGGATGCTCCAACACCCTTCTCAGCGGGCAGAGTGTATGCCCTCTCCTACACCTGCAGTGCTGATGTAGCTATATGGCCTTTTTGGTGTCTCTGTGTTATGGCTTGTGTTAAACTCCTCTAACAGCGAGGACCAACGATCAGAGGCTGAAGCATCACGGGGAGTCGTGAGGGTTTGGCCACTGGCTCTGCCATGAGCAGCATCATTCCGAGCCAGAGCCGCGCACGGCTGGGCACCGAGCTGTCCCTGCTCTCCTGGCCCCTGTGCTGCTGGTGTACACACGTGTGGCAGGGTCTGCCCTTCCAAATCCAGCGCACGCAGGTGCTGAACGGCATCCCTTAGAGGAGGATTCAACCTCGTAGCTAAGAAATGCCCTTACCTGCGTCTCTTGGGGTCCCTGATGTCCCCTCCTGTCTCTTTGCCCCTTTTTTCTACCCTCAGTCAGTCAGTCATTCAGCCTCATGAGCTTGAGGAGGCTGCCCCCAGCCAAGCCCTCCAAGAGGTTTAACCCAGTTCTCCTCCTGAAGCTACTTCCTAGGCTTTAAAAATCTGGAATTAAGAAACCTGTAACTTGCTGCTTTATCTCATTATCTCCTGTTTTGCATTTTAATGTGCCTGCTCTAAAAAAGACCTCATTGATATTCTGGTTCGGCATGTGTTTGTTTGTGTCTCTTGGGAAAATTGGCTACAGATATTACTAAGTCAAAAACACACACAGGAGAGTTTGCTGCATATTTTCCTTTCCTTTTTTCCTTCTTTGAAAGAAGATGTTATTTTCTTCACTTTCTTGAATGGCAAGCGGATGGAAATGGCAGAATTTTCAGACAGCTCGGGATGTAGGATACAATCTACTGATCTTGGAGATATCCGACTCCTGCTCTGTGGCTGTAGCTCCCAGATTCCTCCTCCCCCTCTGCTAAAGGACCCCAGGATCCTGCTCTGAAAGGCAGGTCACCGTGCCTGGCATCCTCCTACAGCTTCCTATTCATGCGGCGCCTCTTCCTGAAGTCCTAAAAGTCACGGTGCGCACAGGGACAATCTGAATGGTCAAAAGCAGCCCTTGGGAACCAAAAGACAGTGTTGAACCTAAGGTGACCCCAAAGGTCGGTGTTTCTTGCTATGCAGCCAGCCCAGGAGGGTGGCACTGGGCAGGAGTGTGCCCACCAGAGCCCGTGGGCTCCTAAACGTGGAGCGTGACACCCTGGCAGCGTGCAGCAGCCTTGTGGGGACGGATTGGCACCAGTGCATCCATGGGCGGCCCAGGAAGTGGCTGGGTGGGCAGAGGGCAGGCGCCTTGCCCAGCAGCATCGCCCTGACTCCCACAGTGGCTCCTCAGCGGCTGTGCCGAGCTTGGCGCGGTTGCTTCTGGAAAGGTACGGGTGACTTAATTTGGATGGCTTTCTTTCCACTAGTCACTGCTCCGGCAAGACGTTGCCAGAGCTTTTTTCCTCTCCCTTTTGAGGTGCAAAATTAGCTTTCTGCCCTTGTGCAACTGTTAAAGATCCCTCTGGTGCTCCTCTCAAAGGGTGGTTTAACTGTTATGGTCCTGACGTGTTTCCACTGCGTAACTGTTTGCTGCTTCCTGCTATAATCCTATGGTTAGGAGGTCTTAGGATGGGACGAATAACCCTCTGGAGGTACTGAAGCCTCTCCACTGACTAGAGAGGAAGTTTAAATAGCTACTTCAGACTAGGCATTGAATTTTTTTAGAGGAATAAAAATTAGATGAGGTGAACCCCAGGTTGACTGCTGGGGAAATCAGTGTCAAGCAAATCTCTGAATAGATTTTTTTAAAAATGCAGTTGTTTTCAATGTGTTCTCAAGAATCATAAATATTAATATATCTGCCTTCAGCTTGGGACTCGGCATACAAGGACTTCTTGGTTATATCTCCCTGGGTTTTGGCACTACATTTCGTACATCTTTATTTGGTCATATTCCCTGTGTGTTGCACGGTGATGCTCTGGTGTGAGCAATGAACGCCATTCCGGTTGTGCAAGAGCCGAGGTCCATCCTGGGCTCCTGGTGTCTCTTGCAGACTCTTGTGGCTTCTGCCACTCTTTCTATAGCTTTGAGCAATGAGTTTGCTGTACATCAGCAGCAAATAAAGGTATTTCTGAAGAGTTCATCTCTCAATTTCTGGAGTGCTTTGCCCTGTCTGAATTGGAGCAGTGAGCAGCTCAGTATCGCTAATGGCAAAGACTGCAGCAAAGCATTTTTCATCTTCATTGCTCTTCAGGGGCCCAATGTAGGAGACTGAGCAGGGACTTTTCATATGGAGTTTGAACTCTGGGGCTGGATGGTGTGTACACGCTCCGCAGCACAGTGCGTTCAGATCCCTGTGTGGCAGACAAAAGTGCCTTCACCTGCACTTACAGCACTAGAGCCACCACCCCAAACCTCTCCTGGGAGATGACAGTATCACAGAGAAGCACATCCAAGCGGTCAGGGTCTGTGCATTTACCACAGATCTCTGCGCCAGCAGACATCTTCCCTGACCTTGTGCTGCTTTGCTTACCTCTGAAAAAACTTCAGGCCTAGGTAGTTCATTTTGCCGTCCTGCGTTCTGGACTCCCAAAGATGAGGCACGGATGAGACCTGCTTTTTGAAGAAGCAGACTTATCAGTTCCTCACAGTAAGGCTCCTTTATGGCATCTCTGCCATTCAAATACCCAGCTCCCTCTCCCCAGGGCAATATTTCTCTGTGGCAATAACTTTCCCTGTGTTGCCCACACATGGCATACCGATGTGTCTGTGTGGGGCGGGTGGGACAGGGACCTGGTGGGCACCTGTAAGTCTGGGCAGCCTCTCACTGGCCCACAGTCGGGTGCACGTTTGGAGCCAGTCTCTGACAGCCGCCGACCCACCACCGCTGCCACCCATCTCTGCGCACCCTTCCCAGAAACGTGGGTTTGTGTGAGGCACCACTGTAATCTAACCTTTCATCGCCGGTATTTCTGCCTCTTAGGCGTGCATTTATTTAAGTTTTGTAGGCACTTTTTTTTTTTTTTTAGTGATCTTTTTTGTTTCCTTTATGCTTTCGGATATTTCCAGTGGGACTATTGAAGCCAGTGCCTTTCTTTTCCACCTTGCCCTGCTGACCACCCCGAGACAGTAACCCCTGTCAGAACCGCAGTGAGCAGGAGCCGCTTTTCAGGGGACGGCTGTGCACGGGAAGAAATGGCACCGTTGCCAGATGCTCTGGCGAGCAAACAGTTTCGCAGCCCTGTGATTTCCCCCCGCTGTATAGCAAGGCTGCTGCTGTACAGAGGGCTCCCGACAGCACCGCAGCCATGCACTTAACTGACGTTAAAAGGGACCGAGGTGAAGTAACCCTTCTTTCTTTATTTTTTTAAATACCCTGTGGTGCCGAACTGAAATTGCAGCCAGCTTCTATTTTCAGAGGCCTCGGTAAGAGAATGTTTTTATCTGGAGATACAATGACTGTCGCCCCGTAGCCTGCAGTTCCCATGCTGGTGCTGCCAGGACCCATGAATGCGTGCTTTATGAGCTGCTCTCGCAGGTGTTCGGGGGGCATGTAATCACTAATGAATAGTAGGGAGACATAGAAACTCGAGGCAGGCTCTGGCACAGGGAGCTAGGCCAGGCTTTTTTCATTCTGTGAGAAAGGGAGGGAAAAAAAAAAAAAAGTACAGTGCCTTTCCTCCGCTCCTTTTGCATACCCAACTGCGGAGAGCTCTCCCAGCCTCTGCCGGGCTAGCTAGTTACCGGCTCCATTTATACCGACACAAATGTAAATTTGGCCATAGAATTCAATATGCTGCTTTTTTTTTTTCTTTTTTTCTTTAACCTCCCTCAGGGAGCTACGGTCTGTAGAAATCCCGAGCTGCTGGAGCGGGCAGCGCTCCCATCAACACGGAGTTTGCAGGAGCTGGTCTTTAGGATTTGGCTCAGGATTGTGGGCTTTTTGCTCCTTGCTCTCTGCGTGCCAGGGCTCATGCTTGAAATAAGTCAGGAACGGTGGCTGCAGGATGAGTGTAGTCCTCAGTATAATTTGGAATGTGTGTGTTATGGATGGGGCCTATTATGATAATGATGATTAATTTGCCATTAAGCCTGTCTGATACTTCCCCTTCTACAACCCTTTGACGACCATAAAAGCTTGCATGGTAATGCATAGGCACAAAGGGAAGTGGATTGAGTTGCATGGGCAGTTTGAATTTTGGCATGCTGGGCTTTCAAATGCTTGACTTTGCAGCCAAATAACATGCTGTTAACAAAGTTCTGTGTCACATGTGGAAAAAAAATTAAAATAAAAAAACCCAGGCAGGGTATATTTTAAAAGGGGAAAATCTCTGTGATTTTCTGAAGCTTCCACTTTTAACTGTTCTGTCACAACAGCTCAGCAAAAAGAGGGGAAGTAGTCCAGTTTATTTTCCGACTCTCAGAACCGGACTCTTTGGATGAAGTGATTTAAGCCCTCTTGACCTGCGGGACAGCACAGAGGTGACAGACACCCAGCAGTCCCGCACCATGTTTGCTCAGAGCTTGAGCCCCGACAGCCGGTCTCTCGTGCCACTGATAAGGTGCCTCTCCCTTGGGCTTTGGTCTGGGAGGGAGCAACGGCTCTCCGAGCCGGGAAACGCCGGAGTGCGCTCACACAATTGACTTTTGAGTCTTATGGCTCGGAGAACCTGAGCTCCAGCTCAGCTACGGCTACTGCAGGTGGGGCGGCCGTGGCTGCTGGCTCTGGACGGCAGAGCTGCTGGGGCACAGCGTGCCTGCAAAATTCAGGTGCAGAACCAGAATGTGAAGCCAACAACCTGCCAAAGTGATAGGATTTCCCCTGGGAAAACTCCCAATGATGCCCGTTTGTTATTATTGTTATTACTTAAATGTTCTCTGGAAGAGAATAGCCCCCAAGTTATGATTACTTTTATCAGTCGGTGTCAGGTTAAACAGCTATCTATAAAGCAATATATCCTTACGCTCAAAAGGAAGACGCTATTTTGGAAAAATATTAATATTCAGCCTAAGTCGGTGTTTTTATTTGTGCTCATATTTTTCATTGCCTTTCTTTTACACCTCAAGGACACATTTATGATCTCCTCATGGTATTTCACTTCTGAGGTGATGGTGATGCCTTGAGAAAAAACAGATCTCACATTAATTTGGCCCCCAAAGCCACTGAAATGCTTGTGGAAGAGAGCAAGTTGTGGAGAGAAACTTGAGTACAGTTCTTGGATACTCGGTTGTATTTATCAGGAATTTCCCATTTTGTGCTTTATATTTGCAGTAACAATATGTGCAAAGGTCTAATATTGGGGTAGTGCAAGTTTTCTTTAGAAATAGAGGGAGAGTCAAGCACTCCCTGCCCTCCTGGAAGTAGCATCCCTGAAGGATTTGTCCATTACACAAAAATCTTGGATACTGTCCGAACATGTCAGAGAAAATAAAACCTTCATCGCTTTGCATATATTTGCAAGTAGGGTTTTACCCTCCAGAGGAGGAAGCAGAAATGCCGAGGTGATCTGCCAGTAAATGAGGATAATTACTGATGAAGAACGATAGCACTCTGTTTGCAGGATACGTTTCACACTAGGCTCTTCTAGTACTGCTCTGGTGGCGGTATGTCTCCTCTATGGCTAAGGGAAACAGGCGGGGAAGATGTCCAAGATCACCTGTAGATTTAGTGGTATAGCAGGAAAGAAAATCATCAACCCCTAAGTGCCAGAACATGCTTTAACTGCCAGGAAATACAGCTTTTTGGTTCAAAGACAGCTCTCCGGCTGGTTTTGCCGCGCTCTTCGGGCACTTTGAGAGCAGCGATGCAGCACCTATAGAATAGGAATTACCCCTGATTTACATGAGGCAAAATGAATCACGCAGGGAGGAGATCACCACACCTAACAGCAGCTCTCCAGAAGCCCGGTGTCAGTTTGGGGCAATAGTCTAGGCTCGGCTCAGGAGCAAGGAGACAGACCCTTGCGGGAGGCACGTTATTTCAGCTGTGAGAGCCTGGTGGGTTTCGATCCCCTCCAGAAATGTCCATCTCTACTGAGGGCTGTGTTTGGAGGAAGGGTGTGGATGGCAGTGCTGGAAGAGGACACCGTTTGGGGGTGCCTCTGGAGCATGGTGGGCTCCGGCACTCACCTACAAGACGTGGTTATAACTGGGGTGGCTTGAGGAGGTGTTATGGTTTGAGAGACCCATAACAATTTGTTGTTGTTGAGACAATCATTCCGTCACCCTATGACCCCTCCCCACCCGGGAAAGGGAGCTGAAGTATAAACAGATTTAATAGAATAAGATTAGATAATTAACGTTAACATCACTAAAGAACCCATATTGATCCCGACACCAATACAGAATATGCAAAGATTATACTCAGCCAATTATATCAGTAGGAAGCCGTGCCCTCCCAGCAGTGGACAGCTAATATCAGACACTTCAGGAGGAAGGGAAGGGCTCAGGAGTTCAGCACCAGGGCACAAAGTTCTTAGTTCTTAGGATGGCAGCCATCAAGGGAGAGAGAGAACTTCGCAGCAAACTTTCTAATTTATAGTGAATGTGACATTGATGGTATGAAATAACCCTGTTGGCAGCGTGGGTCAAGTGCCTGGGTCTCGCTCCTCCTCATCCCTGCGCCTGGCGAGCTCGAAAACACTGAGACCTTGAAACCCACACACCATAGCTAGCTGTAAAGTAAATATTTTCACAAATTCAGACACTGGAGTCTTCTAAAAGTGCAGTCTTCCCAAGTATTAGAAGAGAAATTAGTCCTGTGTCCTCAAACCAGGACAGGAGGCCAGACATGGGAATTGTAGGAGGCAATTAAGGATCTAAACTCAGGGTACTGATGCCACAGTGAGGACACAGCTGCTAGACCCCTCTGTCTTGACATGGAAGTGGTATTACTCTGTAGTTTGTCACAATCTTGGCTTTTCAGTATCTCACTTATGGAGAAAAAAAAAAAAAAAAAAAGCCCAACAAGCGAAGACAGCTGACCTTTGCTTCAGGGAAGAATGGATTTCCCCAACCTGAATGGTGGCACCAAGTCTTTGCTAAAATTTGAATCTATTACTTTGCATTTGTTTTCCAGAAATCTTGTGTTCATCTGGAAAAGGTGATTGTGCCCCCCGCCCCCATGCACCTTTTTATCTTTGGCAGGCTAAACAACCCAAATGACTTCTAGTTTTCCCGTACATAATTTTCCCAGGATGTGAGCAACCTTTCTGAGCTCCTCTGGAGGGTCTCCACCTTTCTGCAAGCTCAGCGCCTTACGCTACATCTAGTGCTGTAGCCGAATCTTCACCACTTAGGAGGAGGGCAGAAATATTCCTGCGTGTGCCCGCCAGCCTTGCCCACCCCAGCATTGTATCCTTGACTCGCGTTCAGCTTGTTATCCCCTCTGCCTGCTGGGCCCTTTTCTGCAGAGCTCCTAATCAGCCTGGGGTTTATTTATGCTTTTGAATATTCCTGCCTATGTCCAATATCTTGTACTTATATCCCTATTGGATTTCATTCAGTTATTTCAGATGATTTCTCAATTTATCCAGATCATTTTGAAGGCTAATTCTGCCCTTAACATACTGGCGGTCTCTCCTAGCTCTGTGTTGTCCGCAAATTTAATAAACAGACTCTCTGTCAAGGTCATTACGGAAAATGTTGAATAGAAACAGGAGCATGACAACCGCTTAAGTTTGACACCCACCATGCAAAAATTTCCCCAAATCATGCTGGTTTTAGCATCAGGGGGAATGTAACTTCTGCCTGGAAAATCACAAGCTAGCAGCTCCTCCAAATACTTTCAGTTCTGCTTTGTTGTCAGATCTGTGTTTCACCTTACAAAAAAAAAAAAAAAAAAAGACCTCCCCCATATGACTGAAGTATTTTGAGATTTTTAAATAGCACCTTTCCACTTACAAGTAATGGGACCGCATATGTACTTAAGATGACATTTTCATTCATAAGGATTTCAGGATCCACCACAACTCTCACTACCATATTTTACTACCTCCAGAGTGGGGTACAGCATCCATTTTAATGATGTACAATTTAAATTTGCACATGATTCACTCAAGTCGTGGGTTTATAATTCTGTGGAGTTACAAAGTTCTTGTTCTGTAATCAGTTGCTTCCTAACTTGAAGTCATCTCAAATTATAAATTGCTTCTCTAACCAATGCAAAATACGGCAGCATAATATCATGATTGATGCTATAGAGAAAACTCTGGTACAGTTTGCATGCCATCAAATATAATCCTGGTGCAGGTGGGTGACTGAAGCATGGGGTAAATGCAGTTGATTAGATATTTTGTCTCATTCAGGATCCTTTTCTGTGAGCACTATATGACTAAATGCATATTGCATGAGGGGCCTGTTCCCAAGTCCATTGAAATGAACTGAAAGACTCCCGTTTCCCCGGCTTGCTTTGGATCAGGGCAAAAACACTGTCAGGCAAACGGCAGAGATGATGTGTTTCGGCTTGCGGAGACTCTCTCTTCTAATGACAAAAACAAATGTTTTGTCCGTGATGTATGGAGCTATAAATGACAGTAACTCCTCCAAGAGGCTGATTTGCCCGATTTGCCCTTTGAGAGCCCAATTTGCAAATATTGAATATATTTCCATCTTACAGGGGAGCGGTGGAAACTGAAGGATGGAAAATTAAACGAGATGGCCAGGTCCTTAGAAAAGAGTGAGAGCCTTGACCTCTGCTATAGCCTAACCACGCCGGGATACTTATCCTAGCAGCAGCGCGGGGAGAACGTGGCTGCCGACGTGTTCCTTGCTTCTAGCATCACTCCTGCTGGGGAGATGGATGCTCTTTTCTTCACACATCCAGCATGAGTACAGCCAGGTCGCTGTCAGTCCAGCAAAGGCCATGGTAGGGAAGAGCTCAGGCCACATCGAGGGCAGTGTGCTGCAGGAAGAGAGCAGGAAAAATTAAGTGCTGCCATTTTCTGGCTCTCTTCAGTAGCCGGTGTGCCGCAGCAGGGCCAGTCCTGGCCCGCGGTGGAAGCCTCATCCCCTGCCCGTGTCCCAGCAGAGCTGCATCCTCAGCTGGACCCAGCACGGGGCTGGGACCTCCTGGACCCCAGAGAGGAGGGGTGAGGGCGAGGAACTGGAAAGCTGAGTTGTTTTTTCTCTGTGTTTTCCAACTACATTGGAGGGGTTTTCTGTTTTCCTTAGAAAAAGTGCTTTACCTTGCTGGTAGTTATTTGTTAGCGTTGCCGGCGATGGGGAAAGCAGTGAACCAGGCTGCGTGCTGCTGCTGCTTCTGCTCGACAGAGGCAAAATGGAGATGCAGTCGGGAGGGAAGGGGAATTATTCATGTTTTGCAGGGAACTCACCCGTGTGGATGGGGTAGGTGTAGGGGCACCGTCACCGCACTAGGAAAAGAGTCCCTGTCCCCACCGCCACCCCGTTGTGCTCTAGTGCCCCCAGCCCGAGCCCACCGCGGGGAGCGCTCCGCCGCTGGTAGCGGGGAGAGGTGCCGAGCCTGCGACCGGGCACCCGGGGCCGGGCACCAGGGCTAGGACCCCCGCGGCCAGCC
>NW_009649724.1:80137-82114 GCF_000708025.1 Charadrius vociferus | reverse complement strand
TGAGTACAGCCAGGTCGCTGTCAGTCCAGCAAAGGCCATGGCAGGGAAGAGCTCAGGCCACATCGAGGGCAGTGTGCTGCAGGAAGAGAGGAGGAAAAATTAAGTGCTGCCATTTTCTGGCTCTCTTCAGTAACCGGTGTGCCGCAGCAGGGCCAGTCCTGGCCCGCGGTGGGAGCCTCATCCCCTGCCCGTGTCCCAGCAGAGCTGCATCCTCAGCTGGACCCAGCACGGGGCTGGGACCTCCTGGACCCCAGAGAGGAGGGGTGAGGGCGAGGAACTGGAAAGCTGAGTTGTTTTTTCTCTGTGTTTTCCAACTACATTGGAGGGGTTTTCTGTTTTCCTTAGAAAAAGTGCTTTACCTTGCTGGTAGTTATTTGTTAGCGTTGCCGGCGATGGGGAAAGCAGTGAACCAGGCTGCGTGCTGCTGCTGCTTCTGCTCGACAGAGGCAAAACGGAGATGGAAAAGGCACAGGCAGCTGAGAGGGAAGGGGAATTATTCATGTTTTGCAGGGAACTCACCCGTGTGGATGGGGTAGGTGTAGGGGCACCGTCACCGCACTAGGAAAAGAGTCCCTGTCCCCACCGCCACCCCGTTGTGCTCTAGTGCCCCCAGCCCGAGCCCACCGCGGGGAGCGCTCCGCCGCTGGTAGCGGGGAGAGGTGCCAAGCCTGCGACCGGGCACCTGGGGCTGGCAACCAGGTCTGTGACCCAGCCGGCCATCCCCACCGCCACTGACAAACTGGGTTTAGATGGGTTCCCGCCTCTACTAAATGTTCGTATTTATACATGCGGCGTTTCTCCCTCGTGTGCCCCTTCTTCTTCCTCCTCTCGCCTTATATAGCCGTGCGAGGCATGGCTTCGAGGAGCAGGGGCGGCTTGCCAGAGCCGCCTCCCTCCCCTGCCAACGCCGGTCGCTGAAAATTTAGTCAGATCTGCGGCTCTAATGGGACTATTTGCTGCATCGTGAGACGTTGTTTGCGTAAACGCCCCAGAATATAAATAAATAAAGTGGTGGACACCTAGAGCATAATGCGAATCTGTAGCTGGAGGCACAGCCACCCCCTTGCAGCCCTCACCGGTGAGCGATAAATGAAACTTTGTTCCCCCGAAAGGCGTGTGGGATTTTTTCCCCCGTTTGCTGGTGTCTAGCGGTGCTCGAGACCTCCAAGAGGTCTGGGCGCAGATTGCAGTGACTTCCAACCTCGGCTCCGGCTCTTTGTGCCAGTATGGCATTATCTGTGGCTTTTCTTCTTTTTCTTCTCCCGCTTTCTTTAAAAAGCCATAAAACAGCAAGTACTATTCAGTGATTAAGATTATTTGGGTTCACTTCAGTCCTGGCATGGCGCTAATAAAAAAAAATGTTAAAGCGTTTGTTCTCTCATTTGCAGAAGAAACCGTCTCGCTGTGGGAATGAACAATTAACAACATTTAAATGAGCTGAACTTGGTCTTTTTCTTCCATTGTCTTTGTGCCTTTTGAATCATCTGGAATTGGATTTTCTCTGCTGTATACTTTCCGGTGCGCTAAAATGTTTTACATAAGTTGTAGACCAATCCTGAGATGTAACCCACTCATCCCCGTGGTCTGCAACGCCTTGAAAAATTATGAAATGTTGTGGTTAATCACCTGGATCTGTTGTACGATTGCAATCTTTGCTGATCATGATTTTTTTCCCTGCCATTCCCCCCCCACCCCCGCAAAAGGAAATACAGTACAAAGATGGGGAGGGCTTGGGTCTCTTGCGGGCAGTCCGGCCTTCATTAATTAAAAATGATAGCAAGGAAGGCAAGCAAAAGGGTTTGATCTCCGTGTCGAAAAAACAGTACGCAGCCCCTGCAAAAACATTTTAGCCACGGATTTAAGCGCTTCTTTTGCACGCTGCGACCTTGCGGTTGGTCAGACCATGGGGTAAACCGATGGTGGAAATACCTCACGGGGTTTTTTTTGGTCCGCCTCGCAGAGGCTGCCATGGATATT
>NW_009649724.1:50329-79992 GCF_000708025.1 Charadrius vociferus | reverse complement strand
GGCCGCGGGAGGGGGAGAGGATTTGAAACACTTTTTCTGCGACTTGGTGGTTCTTCCGTGCGGGGCGTAAAGCACAGCCGACATTTCGACGTGGTTGTGGCTTTAAGAACCGAGACTGAAACACCTTAAATGAACTCTGCAGCAGACAGCTGAAAAAAGCGCCCTGGCCCCGCTGCCGCCCGACTCTTCATGATGTCATTTTTCAGGTGTCAGTTCGCCGGAGCGGGATTGGAACAGGCCTTGTTGCTAGGACATGAATGGAAAAGCGGCTGCCGATTGGCCGGCGGGGATTTCCCGGCCGGCCAATCGCTGGGGAGCAGTCGGCATAGAAATGAGAAGCAGAAAAGCTGCTGGCTGGGACAATTAATGTGTTTGCAGTGTCAGAGCAAATTGTGGCGCAAAGTACCGTGCGGGTACAATTAAACTGAAAATCTTCCCCTGTGTAGGCTGGTGATGCTGCCCTAATGGACCAGCCCTGGGTCCGAGGCAATTAGCAGCCATGCTGCCTTCTGTCTGAGTTGGCAGCACAGGAAGGGGACGTCTTTCGCTTGCAGAAGATTAGATAACATTTTTATTACCTTTAGCCTGCAGGAATAGAATAGGCAGAATTCATTTCCTCTAATTTTTCGTAATTATTGTCATTTAAGCCCACCGTGCGATGAGGAAAAGAAAAAGTCCCAGCATGCTGCAGCAACTCCGTGTAGGCTGAAGGAGAAGGGGGAAAGCGGCTGTTGCCCACCCTGCGCGGTCCTGGAAGAGACACTGCGGCAGCCACAGCAAAAAGCCGGCAGGAGCCTGCTCTCTGCAAAGGTCTTTGGGTAGAAAGTATCGCTTTATGGAGTGTAATTGAGTATGATTCTGTTATTTCAGACCCCGGCTATAAAAAGCATCCCTATTTCAGTAGTTAGTAGTGCCTGCCTGACGGAGGAATAGCCAAGTAAGCAGATTTGCCTGCCTGTCATCCCTAACCGCTTGCTATCGCCGGGCTCCCGCGATGCTGCCGTAGCAGAGGCGGTTTTCTTACATAAGCACCCGGCTTTTCCGCAGCCATCGTCCCCTTCCTGCAGGAGCCAGGCACCTCCTGGGCCAGCGAATCCAGTCCCTCGCTTGCTGGCAGCCACCGCATGCAGTCTGTCTCAGAGAGGGATGCAGCTCCCTCTCCAACCTCCCAGGGGTCGGTGCTTTTTCTTTCCTTCTCTTCCCCCTCGTTTCTTTTCCTGAAGAGTCGTCCCAGCCTGTCCCCTCTCCATCACATGCCTGGACCCGCCACCAGGACATACCTATTGCCTCCCAAGGCTCTGCAGTGGCACGTGGTCCCCCTCCGTGGCCACCACCGAGATGCTTCTGCAGAGCTGTGCATGCCCCAGGGGTGGCCCACGGGGGAGGTCAGCGGTCCCGTTAACAAAATTATGAGTGTCACGCTATGGGGCGGGGGGGTCGCCTGAAAGTCGACGGTTGCTTTTGTGAATCCCTGCGGGGCTGCAGGGTCAGAGAGGCGCCGTGAGGAGGGGAGCAGAGCTCCTCGGGGGCTTTGCGCTCTGGTCTCTCCCGCTGAGATGGCAGCAGGTACTGTGCGGGCCGGCACTGGCTGCCGTTCTACGCCCCGGGATGCTGAGAAGGCCTTGGGGCTGTGGGATGAAGGAGTAAGTGCTACGACCTGTCCCCCTCCCGAGCTGCTGGGAGGATGGCTCGCTCTGCAGCCCAGGCAGAAACCCCAGCGCTCCTCAGACTGCTTATGAAACCATCCATTTTATTTATACGAGCCCAGATGCACCAGGTCTAACCTACACCAATTCCAGTTTCACAGCATTTGCATTTGTGGCCCATGTCCAAAATGTGAAAGAAAAAAAAAAAAAGAATTTTCTCTGTGTAACCGGAGCTCATCCCTGTAGCAGCCGGTTAACCATTTCAGGTCCTCTGCCTTCTCAGAGCAGAAGCTGTTTCAGGCAGGTTTATACGGGTGTCCCCGGAGGGTGAGGCCCACCGTGTGTCCCGTCCCTGGTGCGCTGCGTGCGGGCGGCCGCAGGTTTGCTCTGCCCGGCTTTCCCGCGCCGGCTGGCTCCTGCGTGCTGCACATGGCTTGAGGAAACTTTCAATTGCAAGTTCACCATGTTAAAATAAATGAATTTCTATGTAAGGGGGGGGGTGAGAAGAGGGAACACAGGCAAACAAACCAGAGCCCTGCCGCAGAATTAGGGCAGAAGTCTGGCCTTGTTTATTCTCATGTAAATCAAGAATAAACCCAGGCAATTTTGTCATCCTCCGCTCTGACGCATTACTGTAAATCCTACTTTCGTAACTCTGTCATTATTTATGAGTATTACCGCAGCGCTATATGAGATCAGGGCAGAGTTATGCCTGGTCACATGTGTGTATTAAGGACTCTACAGCTTGTACGTTTAAGTAGAGGAGACAAAGGCAGTCGATCATCTTCATTTTACAAATAGGGGCGTAGGATTACACGATCTGCTGGAGAGCGTGCAGGAAGCCAGTGTCTGGTCTGGACAGGAAACGGTTTTCCTGTCCTGAAAAACTTTTCATAGTAGGAGAAAAAAAAAAAATAAAAAAAAATCCTGTTTGACGTTTGGGTGAAGAGTTTCGAGGGCAGGAAAACACGATCAGTAAATGCCTGCTGCAAGTTCCAGATTGAAGCCCCTGGTTCACAGGGAGCAGATGAAGAATGTGCCCTTGCAAATCCCCTCTCGCTCCACAGCTTTCCCCTGGTCAGGGGACCTTACGGATCCTCCTGGCTGGCCGTGCAGTCAGGGGTTTCTGCTATCTGTGATCAGCGATGATCACTTGAGCAGGATCAATTCATCCTCAGTAGTTGAGGTTTTGTCTACTACATCATGTCCGGAGCATGGCAGAAAAAATTAAAAAAAAAAAAAAAGTTTTGAGTGGATCATCACCTACTAGGACAAAGGCATTTAAAAGAAAAAACAGGTCTCAAGATGAAAGGCTGAATGTTACATGTCTACTGTCTATATCCCGTATGTGTACCGTATCACCTGTTTAATCATATTCTGCATAGGAAGGTGGCTCGATTGCATGTTCCCATCCCCTGCCCAGGCTGTGGCTGGCACTGCCCTTAGTCTTTGCTCACAAGCTGAGCTACTGGGAAGGATTGCCCTTATGACTGGACCAGCTTTTCCATCTCCAAATTGCCAGTCTGTGCCACCTGGTCATCAAAGGCTGGCGACTAGGTCGCTTGTTGTGTGCTGGGATATCTGTTGCTGGTATTCAGGGATTTCCTCCTGCTTTGTTTTGCTGTACTATTGTCCAATATTTAGCTGGAGGACTTAAATCATAGAGGGCAAGTGTAAATACTATCTAGTAGCTTGTCTTTCGTTGTTGAGGACCTGCGTGCAGCAGCGTTCACACAATCGCTGTGTCCTGGTAATCTCATGTTTCTGCATAACTCCACACCCCCCATCTGACTTCTCCATCTCAAACGACAGTATCTGCTAAAACCAGATCAGGTAAATGTAATGCCTCAGTATTGACCTAGGGGAAGAAAAATGACTTTCTAATCTGTTGAAGATGGTGTTTTCTTCTCCAATCAGCCCGTCCCCTCCTCCTACCATCATGCAGTGCAGTAGCCAGGAAAGATGAGGTCTCAGTCCATGTACTGCAGAGGAGCACTCTTTGTTAGACACAGTGTGTGGATACCGCAAAATACTTGGGAGAGCTGAGCAGGTATCTTTTAAAGGAAAAAAAAAAAAAGCAATTAATTAGACTAAATAAACATATATTAGGGTTCAAAATATGCACAGCCAAAATGAAAGCCACATTCTGGTTCATTAAATCTGAAAAGACTTCACACATTTTAAGCCTGTAATCATATTCACAGATGCAGACCCCCTTGCCAACCTTCCCCCCTCCCGCAGATTTCACACCTTGGTAATGGCTATTGTAAAAAGGAGCTGCCGATGGCAGCCAAGCGCAGGGGCAGGCAGCCTGCTGCAGGGGAAGGGGCTGGGGGGAGTGGATGCACATGCGGCAGGAAAACGACTGTTTACTGTGGCATCTATGTTAGGTCCACGCCGCAGAGTCTGTCATTATCAGGAGGACGCGGGCTGGCGCGGTTCAGGTGCACGAGGAGGAGGAGGAGGCACAAAACCTCGGCTCACGCTCTCCTTGCCCACCCTGCTCCCGCGTCCCCTGCGACCCGGAGCCACTCGCTGGACCCCCTGCTTCCATCCCTCCCTCCCTCCCCTGGAGGGTGGGATGTTACCAGGGAGCTAAGCTAAAGAACATATGGAAACGTCATGCGTGTATATATAGAAGAGGAGCGAAAATGGATGCTCTTGGGGACAATAAACATTAGTGTATCTGCGGGGAGGGGGGGGATGGGGGTGGTTTTCAGCTATTTGCTCTGATTTCGTGGATTTTTGTCAGTGGTTTTTCACTACTATTTGTAAAAGTAAATACATATATACATATAAAATTGACTTGAATTAGTATGTCTGTGAAACCCAGGAGTCATTCTTTATGTGGAACTTCTTTTTTTTTTTTTTTTTTCTTTCTTCCAAAACGGCACCATCAGAAGGAAAGATGTTATGTCTGCATGCCAGCAGATATTTGTAAGGAGACATTTTGAAAATCTGAAGTGATCAGTGTGAACATTTTCAAGATGTTGGGGCTTGTTCTGGAATACCTTGGTGATTCAGTGCTTTCTTCTGATTTTAGATAAAATGAGATCAAAATTAAAATGTTTCTAGCATGCAAAATCTCATGAGCGGTTTTGTTTGACCATTTTTTTCTTTTAGTATTTTTTTTCTGATTTTTTTAAAGGAAAAATATCCAGGGAAGATTTCACTCTGCCCTGGTGGGTGTGTATTATTCAGCAAGGAGCCAGCTCTGTGGTCTGCAGCTCACTGTATTCTCTCCTTTCAAGAAAGCAATCCCGAGGAATTTGATGCAATTACTCAGGAAAGTAAGAAAGCTCAGCGTAAGGTGTCTTGCCCAGAAACCTGGATATTGTGGTTTCTCTGCCTGGATATCTTGATCAGTTTAAGCTGATTAGAAAAGCTTCTCGGTTCATTCTTGGGCAAGCTGGAAAACGATCCCTGCTTTGTATAATGAAGTATGTTATCTATCCTGCCCTATAATAAATCGAGAGCGGGGCTGGAGGGGGATTGTCATCTGGTCTAAATTAGCATTGCTCCACTGATGTGGACGGCGCCTTGACAGTGCTCACCAGGTGAGGATGTGGCCCATTTAGGGAGTTCCCATGGGGTTACAAAAGCGGCATTGAGGACCACGATTTCAGAGAGGGAAAGAAGCCAAGAAAGGAATAGGACAGCTTGCAGGGAATCTTAAATGACATTAATTGAAATCTTATCACTTCCTTCATCTTAAGGTGAACCCGGGGCACAATAAAGAACAATTATCTGCCATCTTCCTTCATCTGTCCCAAGTGAAGGGAGGGGAAGAGTATATCCATCACTCTTTCTGCTCTACTTTTTTTTTTTTCAGTAGACAATACGATATATTTACAGACCTATCACCCCTTCAAACCCCTCCTTTCACAGGAGAGCTGAACAAAAGCAGGTGAAAGCAATGAAGCTAGGAAAAGAGGGGATCTGGAAACTGGAACCAAATAAAAATGGGGGCTTCAGCCCTCCGAGAAGACGTTAAAGGGACTTGAGCTACCACATGGCAGGGGAGGTGCCACAGGAGGG
This sequence comes from Charadrius vociferus, assembly GCF_000708025.1. Classification (NCBI taxonomy): domain Eukaryota; kingdom Metazoa; phylum Chordata; class Aves; order Charadriiformes; family Charadriidae; genus Charadrius; species Charadrius vociferus. The sequence goes on along the minus strand of NW_009649724.1, from coordinate 74,308 downwards.
TTTGCTGTGGGCTGGAGGGGTGTGCGCTGTCAATTAACAGAGCTGAGCGGAGGCCTGGTACTCTCAAAGCTGGGACACGAAGGCTGGATGCAACGCTTGCTGGAAGCCGAGCGAGGCTGGGACTTGTTAATAGGTGATGGAAATGGCCACAGCGTCCAGCATGGGGACCGCTGGCAATGTTTTCCCCCAGCTGGAAGGTTTCAAAAGCAACATAGGTTTGTAGGGCCATGCTTGGATTCCCTTTACTTAGGGGTTACGTGTCTGAAAGCAACTGCTTGGGTATCTGAAGTGTTTGAGGACAAATCAGCTCAGTCTGCAAAATGCTCTCGTTTAGGCAGCAGGAAGGAAATTTTATCAGGTCATAATAGGAAAATATGCCCAAAGCCTTGGAAGTCTCTCAGCTGGTGGAAAGAGGAGCAGAAGGACATGGTGTGACTGTAAGAGTCTCGAGAACCATATTTCCTTGTTGCTGCTCGCTTTCTCGTGATTCCTTGTGACCTTGGCCAGGTTGTGTAGCCTCTCTCTGCCTCAGTTTCTCTGCTGGTGAGTGAACAGAGTCCTACCTCCCGGGACATTTTGGATGCATGGGGCTTTGCGAAGCGCTTCAAGGTCCGGAGGCGGAAGGCTGCTGTGGGGTTGTGCAGATCTCATGTGGCTGATGGTTTGGAAAGCTGGGGCAGCACTGAGAAGAGCAGGGCTCACCCGCTCACTCCTGCATCGACAAATGTTTTGGGGTGTCAGGAATGGGCTCGAGCCCTGGGGAGGGAAGGGACACACTTTCCTGCAGGACGTGCAGCTCCGTGGACGGGTGCGGTGAGGCCACGAGCTGCTGGCCCTCTCCCTCAGCCCCTGCCCTGGTGTTGCTGCCCCAGAGAAGGGCCGGAGTGGCTTGGGGCCATGGCTCACACCCCGTGCCTTCCTCAGCAGCCAAAAAGAGGAGCAGCGTGTCCCCTGCAGTGCTGCAGGAATTTGAGGGGAGGGGGAAAGAGCACCGACACCTGAAGCACGGAGCGCAGCCCGTGGCGGAGAGAGCGGGTGGGAGAGGGGCAGGTTCCAGTCAGCTGGGTTTCGGCTGCGTGTAAGAAACTCCAAGGCCATGTTGCTTTCTGACAGCAAATCGATGCTGCTGTAAACACGAGAACAAAGGAGCTCGCAGAGGAGAGGGGGAAGGAACAAGGAAAAGGGAGAGATGGAGCTGTGCTATGCTAGAACAATGTTGGGAAAGGCTGAATTACTTCAGCACCTACTCGTACCCTGGCCAAAGCTGGTTGCTCGCCCATTCCCAAAGCCGTCGAGGAAGCCGTGGCCTCGAGGGGGTGAGGTGTGAGGACAAGAGCCGGGAGCGCGGGGCAGCCCGGCTGCTTGCTGGGAGTGCGACTCGCTCCCAAGGTTTAGCGACTGTTCAGTCCCTGAGCCAAGGGGCTGGATGAGGCCGACGCCATACATGTGCAGCTGGTTAGGGTGCCCCTCCCCTGTAAAGAGTTGTCTCTCATGATGGATATCACTGGCAGGGTGAATTCCCATTCATTTGTCCCATGGCTTCAGAGGCACGAGTGGTTTCCATGCAGATCCCACAGGAGAGAAGAATGTGGGAAAATGGGGTTTGGGAGCCAAGATGTTGGGACTTTCTTCTTCCCAGCATTGCAGCAAAAGAGCAGATCTGGGGCCCGGCAGGTTTAAGTTTGGGACTGGGGTCTGGCTCCTGACCCGATATTGAGGTCATGTCGATGTGGGGGTTTGGCGTTTAACCGCTGCATATAGGCTGGCGAGAGGGTTGTTTAAGACAGCCCAGCTCAGAGCACCGGGCGGCTGTGCGTGCCAGAAGCAGAGGTTTCCACCAGCGCTGATGGAGTGGGTAGGCAGTCAGACGCTTTGCAGGTACAACGTGCTGCTGGAAGGCTCAGCTTTCCACGAAGGCAGGGTTTTCTTGTTTGGTCGGGGCTTTAAGCTCATATATTTCCTCTGGCTGTCATTGGGAAGGCCACATGGAAGAGCTTTACGGACTGATCCTGAATGGGCAGAGGGGAGTTTGGCGCGCACAGCTCGGTCCCCGAGTCTACCCATCTGTAAAGAATCAGCGTAACATCACTTAATGTACTTCCCCAACATGGCAGTTGTGGGGCTTAATTAAACTGTGCAGAGTGCTCGGAGATCCTCAGATTAAAGGCTGTGTGTTCAGTGAATTACAAAAGCAAACATGAAATTTTCCTGGAGTTGTGCTATAGTTGTCCTCATTTACCAGAAACAAATCATTTAATGTATCTCTTACATGTAACTTGTTTATATAGGCTGTGCTTATTATTCCAGTAGGAGGGAAATCTAGTAGTTTTGGTTATCATTGCTGAATTCGTAATCCACATAAGGCATAAAATTTGAATATGATGGTAAAATAGTACAAGCAGGTTTTTTAACTATAGATGTGTGTGTAATTAGCCATGGGAAACGTCATCAGTTTTAATAGGCCTGAAAGATGGTGGGAGGTAAATTTAATATAGTGTAAAAATAAAGGTAATCCCACCAAAAGACAAGCGTGGAGCCGTTACTAGAGTCACCGCAGGCAGAGACAGTACATGTTTTGTGTCCAACAATAGCAGCATACGTGACTTGAAATGCTCTTTCCTTATAAAACAAAATACCCACTGGTTTGGCTTATTAGCGCTAATCTTCAAAGGGAGAAGCAGTCCTGAGGTTCCTGGTTCAATTCATAAGTTCAGCTCCGCTCTGGCAGCGCTCGCTTGACAAAGTGCCATTGTTGCCCACGGCCGGGGCCGTGCGTGTGTGTGTGTGTGTGTGAGGTTTAACCTTCTGCATTTCCCCTTTTCGGCTGCACAAGGAATGCCCAAAGCCGTGCAGAAATATGTCTCTGATGTATAGTTTACATGTGAGAATGCTGCATTTGAACTTGCACTGACTCTGCTCAGAGTGGATCGGGTTAAATGGACTATTACAATGGCAGGAGCTCATCTGGAACTAATAATTTTTGAGGCCACCAAAAGTAAAAAGTAGGAAAAAAAAAAAAAAAAAAAAAAAAGAAGGAGAGGGGGGAAGGAATCCTGGTGAGTTTGGTGACCGGTGACTAAAGCTGCTGCTGCCATCTACTGCACATGGCTGGCAGTAGGGCCAGCTGGGAACAGCTCGCTTTGGACCGAATCGGCCACAAAACGGGTTAAAGAGTAAACCATGGGTCCCGGTATGGATCGAGCGGGTTCCCAGCTCCATCACCCCGCTCGGCCCTTTGCATGGGCATAGCTGGGGTCCAGCTCGGGCTTCTCTCTAACCGCTGCAGAGCATCTGGTGGGTCTGGTACAAAGGGAGCAGAACGTGGCGCTTTAATTGTCGCAGGTTTCTGAGCCGAGCTCGTTTTGCATTGTTGCCACTTGCTTAGGATTCACCACCACGGAAGAAGTTTTTGGCTCCGATTTGGGGGGCCGTTAACAAAGCCCTCATCAATTGCATGCAACGGGCTGCATCACAAATCACACGACAAAACCGGCGCTCGGTGGCCGACATCTGTTTTGTCTCAGAAAGGGCAGCACGAAAGAGCGATGCAGGTCCGTAGCCCCACCCGCTGGAACCGGCTCAAGCATTACCGTGCTTGCTGGCCTGGCGAGACAATAAACGGAGTCTATTTATTTATGATGGCTGGACTCTAGCAGGTCATTGGCATGGTCTCCAAGGGCGATGCATTCGAATCCCTTTCTCAATTTTCTCTCTTCCATCTCTCCAGGCTGCCGTCTATTCTTTGTGCCTATTCTCCCAGGAGATCTGGTCTTGAAACAAATAGCTCACCATCCTTGTGGCTCTTGGTTGCGAGGTTAAATAAGTTTAGGAGCAGAAGTACATTTGAAATGGTGCCGATCCAAATGAATGAGACGAAGGCGCTATTGTCTTTACCAGCTCCGAGTCCGCCGTGGTAATTTCCTGGGTACATAGACGTGTTGGCTATGAGTTACATATAGCTACTGCGAAGTGGAACTGGATTGAAAATGAAAGCTGGTCTTGTGACTAAACACACAAGTGGGAATTGGCCTCTGGGCTTCTGTTTCTGGCTTTCCGAGGGATCTCAAGAAAGCCACAGCAGGGGGAAAGGAAAGCTGTGTAATTTCAGAAAGCCAGCCTAACCCCGGTGCCGGGACAGCAGCCCTCAAAGGAGGAGCACAGAGGGTGTTAGGAGTGGACCCGCCGGGCTGCTCTCCACTGGCAGCGCGAGCGGCGCCTTGGGAAGCGTCTTGGGGAAGGGGTGCTAAAAAGGCGGAGATATTTGGCAGGGTCTCTTCTCCAGGCTGCGGCACGGGGTGCGCGGATCCGAAGGCGGTACACGTGCTTCAACAGCAGAAAGGGGCTACATCCAGCCAGCCCCTGGGCAGGGGAATGTTCTTCCCCAAATCGTGGGATTCGTTTCACGTAGGCTGTAGTGTCTTACAGTCACAAGCCTCAGTGTGAGCTAGTCACCTTGAGTCCCCTTTAGAGCAGTATCTGACCTGTCTTAAGACAAGGGGAAGCACTCTCTGAGCTGTCGTGCCTCCTCCTTGGCTATGGAAGGGGCCTGGAGTGACCCTCAGCTTGGGCAAGGATGAATCCCGCTTAACGTTACACAGAGGCCAGGCCAGGAGGAACCTCCAACCTCTTGGCTATCTCCTTGCCATTACTCTTCAGAATCTTGGGCTTGGGGAAATACGAAATGCACAAGCAGCCGTTCTCGCGGTGGGAGGGGAATGAAGAAGTGTAGAAAAACATTTGAGAACGGCTCATTCAGGTTCCAAATTCCTCCTTGGAGGGCGTCTGCTTCCCTCCATTGGCCACAGAAAGATCCAAGGAAAACAAATCTTATCGTTTGGCTGAGCCACCCTGGAGATGTGAGGCTTGGTGAGGTGAATGCCATATTTTGCCCACCTCTGCCTCAGATCCTCTGTCTCTAAAATATGTTCCCCTCCTGTACAGCCAGTGTCAGGTGGTAGCAAGCTTCAGGATTTATTTAAATAGTTTCTGCTCAGCTCACTCCCCCATGCCCCGTTCATTGACTGTCTTCCTGGCTTTCCTCCCCAAATCACTGTCTAGCTCCTTTTTCATCACCCTCCGTGGTCCTCCAAAGCAGTGGGATCTTTTCCAGCCCAACCCTCCGCAGGTGCCTTTGCTGAATAGGACGTCAGCTCCGCTCCCTGCTTCGGTCTGCAGGGCCCCGGGAGAGCAAAGCTGCCGGGCATCGTGTGAGCCCAGCTATGAGAATTTGGGGGATGTGGGCTTCTGGATGCCTATAATTTACAGGGAAGAAATAAACCGCATATCCTGGAAGAGCCCCGGATTGCCATTTTTCTTGCATCCCACATTTGGCAGGTGGAGAGGTTTGTGGCAGGAGCCAAGATGTCGATGGTTAGAGTGAATCTTTCCTTCCCACAGACCCCCTCTTCCCTCCTCAGAGCAGTGGCTAGCCTATCTGGGAGCTCTTGGCTCCTCCATTCCAAGTTCCAGCTTGACTTCTGCTGCAAAATATCCTCAGTTATTTCATCTTTCCTGCCGAGAAAGGCTAAAGACAAACGCTCAGGAGTCTGGCATGAGGAACTCGGATTGCTTACTCAAAAGAGGAGCGGTGAGCCAGAATTTCAGCTGCTCTCTCGCAAGATCAGAGCGCACCTATCTTGTGAAATGCTTAACCCGTGCTGGGAAGTGCTTTTGCAGTCCTGGCCCTGCTGTATTTCCCCCTGGCCTTCCTCGCTCCTGCAGGCAGCTCGCTAAGACGGTGCATCCACGTCCTCCCCTCCCGGTGGTCGGGGGCCGTCCGCCGGAAGCGGCCCCTGATGTTAGTTGTGGGAAGGAGAGCTGTAGTTTCAGGAGCAAAGGGAGCCTGGATCCGGGCCTCACGGCTGGGTCTGTGCTGTGTGCTCCAACCAGAGCTCCTCTGGTGGTTGGAATCTTCCTCCTTAATGGGTTCTCATGTGTATCGTAGTGGGGGAAAACGTTTTGCAGCGGGAACGGTCACTTGGATCTCTTTCCCCTGCATAGCCAGCTGTGTTCAAGGAACACATAGGATAGCGGCATCTTCTGAGACCTCTCCCCCGTTGTCAGATGGGCTTGATTCAGAGGGTGCCAAGGGGAAGGGGAGGCTCAGAGAAACATGCGTGAGCAATGTGATCCTGCCTTGCCGTGTTTCTTTGTGAAACTCAGACTCTCCAGCCTGAGGGCAGCGGGGAAAAGAGAGCTGGATGCTTCCTGCGGCACGTTTCAGGTTCAGCTGTAAAACAAGAGACAACGGGGGGGCTCAAAGAGAAAATGAAGTCAGGGAATGAGCAAAGCTGGGACATTTATTTGGGAACTGCCAACATGCTCAGTAATATTTAAGATACCATTGTTCATTAGGAGTCATTGCCTAACACCATTTTTGAGAGCAGGGTATACCTATGCATGGGTACTAGTGAGACTCAACGAGAAACTCTTACTTTTCAAGAGGTTGTTACATTTAGAGGTTGGGTAATAAGTGGAAAGGTCATAACAGCAATAAAGAGGGAGAAGACACAAAGAAAAGGGCCAGGAAGAAATTCCAGCGCAGACTTCCAGGGCAGGTGGGTTTAGTCTGCACCCGCGACGTTGGGGCTGCTCTCCAGGGGATGGGTCTGAAGGTGAGGACCAGGTGAGGGCCAGTGGGGTCTTCATATAAAGAGTCCATGGGCAGCCCGGGGAAAGGATTGTGAGTGGGACGGTGGGCAGGAGAGGCTGGGTTGTTCAGAGACGTATTTCTTCAGTTCATCACAAGATAACTTGATAAACACGGCTCTGGCGAAGGCAGTAAAGGATTAGGGGGAAAATCTTGCTGATCTGTTAAAAATCTGCAAGTTTTGTTAGGAGGGAAGGCATAAACAGACCTTTTTTCTGTCAACATTTGCCCGGTGACACTTAGCGCTGAAGCTTAAGAGTCACGATGACTACTTTAGCAGAAAGTAGGTGCATGGGAATGAGGTGTAACTTCTTGTACCTCCTGGGGGAGCAATCTATTCCAGCAACAATAGGGAAAAATCAGCTTCATTCATGAAGAAGGGGGCAACGGGGAGGAAGGAATGGCTGTTTGTTAATGTTGCCTTAAGCTAAACATTAATGAAGTGCAACACTTAAGATGCTTGCACGCCTCAATTATGTCCAGCTAGCTCACATGTTGCCGTTCCAATTATGTAGGCTAAAAAATGAGGTACGTGTGAAGAGACTGCTGCCTGCTCATTACCTCTCTCTGCGAGCAGTAATTCTGCTTTCTTCCAGCTGCTTGGGCGTCAGGTGTACTCGCACACACAGCGTTTCAAACAGCAACAGCCAAACAGTGCAAACGCACCGCGCGGGGACGGGATTGTTGTGGAAATGGATTTTATCCAGGGAAAGAACGAGTGATGTGAGCGGCAAGCTGGGCTTTGCACCCGAAATGATGTTCCGCAAACACGGAGGGGAAGCTCGGGAAGGCTCGAAATGTCGTCTGGTGTCTGAGGGTGTTGCGTACTGACTGGGGATGACCTTGAAAGAAGGGACCGAGAACGAGCCAGATACGTGATCGCATTACGAATGTTTGTCGCCCTTTTGTAGTAGGACTCTGCCGCTCCTTCTGCAGAAAGCTCAATTTTTCTGGTTCTGATCATCCTGTTTGGTTATGGAACGCGTCCTTCTAACGTAAAACAAAAATCAACTGTGGGTCAGAAAAAAGTCTCCTTTTTATTGCACTAGACACACAGAGGCTAGATAATAATTTTGGAAACCAGAAATTGTTTTGTTTACCCAGTCCATTTTTATTATTATCATTAAGTGAAAAAAAAAACAAAACAACCTGACAGACAAAAATTCCTTCAAATTTGTGCAATAATAACATAGCGGAAATCAGTGAATGAAAAAAAAAAAAGACACAGAGTAGCAATTCAAATGGTATAGTCTTAAACATCACTTAAGGAATCAGATTAGAAGTTGACACTACCTCTAAAAAAACTCATTAAGAGACTGGCTGCTTGTAGACTGCTGCACGTTTTGAAGGATTAATTACAAATATTACAGCTAGTTCCAGTAATGAAGATGCTCTCTGGGTCCAAGAGTAACTAACTCAATTGCACCATTTCCCTGCTGAAGTCCATTTAAAGGAGACTTGAAAGTTGTTTTGGAAAATGTCCTTTTGGTCTTTCCTGACCAGTTTTACATTTCCACCAGCAAACTAGTGAAGTTTGTCATTAAATACTTCTCTGTCCTACAGAGATTTCAAGGACATGCAGAGGGAAATCTGCCCTGCGAGGAAAGGGTGTTCTGCTCAGTGAGAGTCTCTGGCTCAGGGGAGCTTTCCCTGGTGGCTAATGGGAGTTTGGGGCTGCTTGTGGTGACTCTGGGAACAGAATTAGTCTTATTGACTAATTATTTCCTGCCCTGCTGGTTGTCTGAGCGAGGCACATCCCTCTCCAGCCAGACAGGAGCTTTCAAGTGACTTCTCCCAGGGCTTCTAGAAACCTGCAGGAAGCAATACCATATTGTGACCACCAAGGTGACCTGCGAACATGAAGGTCCTTTGGCCACGAGGCCAAAAGACGATGGCATGGATGTTGGCAGCCGGCACTGTCCCGGCACGTGCTCCCTCACGCTCGCATGCTCGCTCCTCCCCTTTCTGGCTAGGTAGACTCTCGTACACGTCTATATGTAACTTGATTTCTGTCCAAGGAAAATAGTCTTTTCCCAGTACTAAATCTGCAGTGCTCTCCTGCTAATGCTGTGTCAAGGTAGGAGCACATGGAACAAGTTATGGCAGAGTTAGCCGGGGCGTGAACTTACAGCACGCCAGCTATTCCGCAGATTAAATACCTGCGTGCACAGTCTTCCCCTGCGCTCAATGCGACGCGCTTCACCCCTCTCTGAAATTCCCCCAAGCATTCACCCGGGGCGCAGGCCGTCGGCCGAGCAGCAGAGGAGCGGTAAGCCCGTGCTCCGGCAGGCTCCTGCGTGCGCCCGGAGCGGCCGCTGGGCTCTGCGGAGGTGGTGGCGTCTGCGGGTTGCTGCGGGAGCCGGGGCGAGTAGTGCGCCGCAGCCATTTTACAAAGGAGTGATGCGCTTTATTCAGGCTGGAGGGATCGCTTTTTTGACCTTGAATGAGCGGTCAGATCTCAAGCCTGGAAAATGCCACCTCCTTGTCCTTTCTTGTAAAAACCAAAAGCCCCACCCCAAAAAACCCCACAAAAATCCCTCAAAAAAAACAAGTCGAAGCAAAATAAGCCTCACGGTCCAAAACCCCACCAGATTTCACTGTTTGACCTTAGCCTTTTGTTCAAATGGACTTAAGAGTACCAGTGGGCATCTGCAGTGAAATCTGAAATGGATGTAAACACACATTAAATGGAAGAAGTTCCTCCTAAGCAGAGTACTTCCTATACCCCTTTTTTTTCCTTATGGATCCAAACATTTCACTGGGTTCCTATGAGGTAATCCCAAGTCACCTCCCAAAAGTGAGGGTAATAACCCATGTCACATTGCATAAGGCTACGGAAACAAAACCGGAACAAAATATGCATCCACATCCACGTACCCTATTTACACCAGAACCCTCCCACCCCCTATATGTCCCTGTGAACAAGATTCCGTGCTTCAAAAGTTCATAAAAATATACAATTTACCCAGAACTGCATCTGTCCTGCTCACTCCCTGCCTGGGGCGTAGACTTCTCTATCTCTATATAAAAAACATTAGCCCTGTGAAGTAGCTTTGCTGAGAGCACAGAGGTGATTTTTGCGATGAGGGGGAAGCCTCGGAGGGTCAGGTGTGCCTGTGCATTACAGAACTGGCCACATAAGGTAAATTCAGCTTTGCACGAAGCCTGCCTGCTGCAGTGCCCCCAGACCCCAGCGCAACGCCGGGGCCAGGCGGCAGACAGAGCGCAGAGGGCTCTGTTCCACCCACCATGCGCTGGTGAGGCACAGGTAACCGGGAGTGTTGCTTTTGAGTACAGCATGACGACGACATGCTCTGCTGGCAATAGACAGAGCTCGGCATGAGTGTGGCTGAGCCACGGGTACAAAGGAGCCTTTCAGAGTGGCCAGAACTGACCTGTCCCCCAGCTGACGCTTGAAAGCATCCAACCACGGGATTTCTGCAGAGTATAAAGCGGTTACAAGGGTCCCCCTTGGCACCTTCCAGATAGAGACACGTGATGGGCTAAATTCGACTCGCCATACTCGAGCAGGATTTAGCCTGGGGGACTGAAGTAGCGGTATTTAACCAATGGTCATTCTCACCAGAGAGGTACCATCTTTGGGGATACTACACTGTAGTTTTCCGTTACCTGTGCTGGAAATATTTGTCTAACGAGGAAGGGGTTCAATACTCTTTAGGCTTTCTTTCCTGTATCAGATCCTTTGATTTATATCTTTAGAATAGTTTAGCTTCTGGGTCAGATCCTGGTCTTTCTGTGTAGGTGTAATTCTAGACAAATTGAACTGCACACGCTGGGTTGATTTACTCAAAATCTGTACTCCTGAACAGCACCTGACCCACTAACAAGGTAAAAATATTGCAACTCTGCAAGCTTGCTGCTACTTATAAAATCTGGTTATAGTTTGGTCCCAGCTTTGGGGGGAAAAACTGCCACCGGGAATGATAAAACCAGTAATTGAAAATAGAGTAAGTATTTCTCTAGAGTATCAAACCGTACAGAACTTCAACTTTCTATACATTTTCTGTATGTGAAACTAAATGGATCAGTCATGTATCAAAACATAGTTGGCCTCTCTCATTTCATCTGTAGGAAGACTGCAATTATAACTTAATTTACACAGCAAAAATACTTTTGGTTTAAACAAAGAAACAGTGTGACGAGACAGTGTGCTGTATTTTACCGGTGCGAAGCTTTGCATATATAGAGCACGGACAGGCGTGACCCGTGAACATCTGCGCGTGTCGTCGCTCTTGGGTTGGCAAGTAGTTGGATTCATGGCGAGATTCACGTTTTGCTATCACAAAAAAGCTCGAGAGTGGTAACCAGACATTTCTGCTGCTTAGCTCTGTAGCCAGTATTGTGTCTACTGTGAACGTGAGATGACTAGTGATGGGAAAATAATATATATGCGTGTATACATACGTTACTTCTAAAGCTGAAGGTACAACTACAGCTACTTTTAGGAAATGCTAATGAAGGAGGATCAAATCCCTGCTGTAAACCTAATGAATTTAGATTTGTAGTAATAACAGCTCCGTATGACTGTGAAAAATCTGTATGCGAAGCTGTTTCCTAGTTGCGCACAGTGGAGGCTCCCCCTTCCGTCCCCCAGACATAGTAGCATCTTAGAGAAGCTCCATGGAGGAAAGGTGCCCCGAATAGCTGGGCAGTGTGTTTTAGGGTGCAGGGGCAATTTTTTGCAGTGACGTTACTGACGTAAACTACAGATTAATGAGGCCACGCGTGACGGGCACGGTCAGCAGCTCAGGGTTTGGGCAGTGGTGGGAGGTAATGCGTGTTGTTACCGTATGCCTGAAAGCGAGGGTGAAAACTGCAAAGCCTAGGCACTTGCACAGCACTGCAAAAGGAAGCTGCAGCGCTGCTGCCCGGGGGTAACCCCTCTCCTGCAGGCAGAGCCCCAGAAGCCCTCCTGCTAATGGCCCGTGGTGTCTCACGCCTGCGCTCTAGGGTTTGCACGACCCTCGGCGGCACAGCTCGGTAGGGATGCTTTTGGCTTATAGGTACGGCAGCAGGAAAGCTAAACGCATTCATAAAGTACGTGCTGCAGTATCTTGACTCGGGCTCTGAGATTGCCAAAAGATTGGGTCTTTTAATAAGGGGAAGAAATATGTAAAAACAAGGATTTTTATTATCATGGCAAGAACAATGATGGGGATGCCAAGATACTACTGCCTTGCAAGATAAAGTGGCACACGTTCTACACAATAATGTGTACAATGTCTGACGACTTTGGAGGTCTGTTCTCAAGCAAATTTCCCAATAAATTAACACAACAAAAATACTTTCATATAAAACAAAGTCCAAAGGATTATTTTTTTCTTTTTAAGTAAAAGCAAAACCTTCAGGGACTATATTACTTATCTCTCTCTACATATATAATCTCCTGATTTTTTTTTAAATAAATTTATTCTCGTCTTAGAAAAATAAAATGAGTAGCCAATTTAGTCAACGGAAAATATCTCACAGACTTAAAAGCATGCCCAGCAAGCATAGCCTTGTAAGACTAAATTAATGTTAAATCAAAGCAATTCATTACTATACCAACCTAGTCTGCAATTCACAGTTGATTACTACAAAGTGTATTTTTTAAATTTTTTTGGCCCATATAAAAATAACATATTGCAACTCAAAGTGCATTTTTAAAATAAACAATCAACTATTTTTATCAAATAAAATATTTACACCATTTGGTTTTTACAGTCAGAAATGCGCTTCATGCGATGACCATGGGAACATCATCTGAAAATCCAGTTATCATTGGGGCTTCGTCATCCTCATCTCCTGAAAAACAAACCCAGAGCTCTGTTACGCTGCCTGCAGCGTTTCATGGGGCAGGAGGACACCAGCTACCAAAGCTGGCCACAAAACTGCCCTCAAAACCAGTATATTATGGCCTTGCTCGTGCTCTTACCTGGTTGTTAAATCTATTATATTCAGGTTTTAACTGACTTGCATTAATGGAATCATAGAATGGTTTGGGTTGGAAGGGACCTTAAAGATCATCGAGTTCCAACCACCTTGCCATGGGCAGGAACACCTTCCACTAGACCAGGTTGCCCATCCAGCCTGGTCTTGAACACTTCCAGGGATGGGGTGGTTTAAGTGAAGCTACTAAAAACATTTATCCTGGGCCAGCTTTGTCCTCTTGGGAGAGGAACACATCCATAGAGATTTTGATGCCAAAAGTGGCCCAAAGCATGATGAAGTTAGGTCTTGCACTGATTTCACGTTCTTAACGCTGTGCATGAAACCAAGGGCTACATACCTAAATCATCTCCCGAGGAGAAGATGGCTGAGCCCAGGCGGGAGCTGTAGTGGCTGTTCGCAAAGGCCGTGAAGCTGTTTTGCAGCCGTCTGTGCCTCAAGTACAGCACCACAAACCCGATCCCGAGGGTCACCAGCAGAAGGAACAGCACCGGTACCACGATGGCAGCGACGTCTGTGGATCTATCAGTTTTTGAGGCAGAGGAGTCTTCACCTAGGATGAGGGAGGGAAAGAAGTGCCATTAGCAACTGATCGCTCATTTCTCTAGGAGTTTGTGAGGCTTTCGTTAGTCTTTGTGAAGGAGGATGGAGAAAATGCCAGGGTCTTACCAGTTCCTAGTTCATCATAGAGAAGCGTGGCCGGCTCGCCGCACATCTGCCCGCTGTACAGGCACCTGGCCTGAACGGTGAATGAATAGTTGTGGCCTATCTTCAGGTTGGAAACTTTGAAGAAGTTTTCTGTGGTGTTCCCGAGATAAGCCGTCATGTTCATCAAGCTGTCAAACATGTGAATCTCGTAACCCTGAGAGTTGTGAAAACAAAGACACAAACCCCAAATCACTCGGCTGCAGAGGTCAGGTTTGCTCCTTTCTGATAGGGCTTTGAAACTTGTTTTTCCTCCTGAAACCAGCTTGATGCAATGCGTTGAGCTATCAGCTGGGACAGAGCAATGCAGAGTCTCCTCCAGGCACGTGTCAGTGTGCCTTGACCTTGGCCAGGTCAGGGAGGAGAGAAGATTTCACTCTGTCTGGTTCACTCTGTTCTTAGCATCCACCCGAGACCACTCAAATCACAGAGTCTGGTAACAGTGATGGACTTTTTGGCGTAGTTTGCTACTTGCCCGGGCCCTGATAGAGAACACGTCACAGATTTTCTATCAAAGTCTAAATAATGACAATTGGATCTATCAGCATTAGTGCGTTAGTCACGATACAAATTGAAGTGAGCTCTACATAGAGGGCTCATCAAGGACGCTTAGAGGAGCAGAGCGTACGGCTGTATTTTAAAGAGTCTGTGAAAGGAGTTTTTTTCTGAAACAGCCTGTAGGACGGGAGAGACAGCCCAACTTACCCGGCTTTCATTGAAATTGCTTTCCTTTAATGCCAAACTCTTCCAAAAAAGCAGAATATGGTCATTTTCTGTTATAATTTTTAAGGCGTCTGGTGCAGACAGTGGAACTGCAAATGAGAAGAAAATGGCAGGCAGGTAAGGTTTTAGCACTGGAGACACTTTTCTTTTGGCTGAGAAACAGCAACGGGGTCACTTCTGAGACCTAGTATGTTATAGGGATCAGCACAATACTCTGCTTAGAAAAGGGCCGTACTGGAGGAGACGATACTGTGGCACGTAATCTGGTAGGAGTTTTTCAGTGAGCTTTTACGGTAGGACCACAATGGTACTTGATGGTGTCTACACAGCCAAACCGGTGTCTTTCCCACCTCCACCTTGGCAGGAGAAAAACTCCCCGGCTGTCCTTGAGAGGCTTCCTCTCCGCTCCTGCTGTTTGGGGGTTTAATTGGGAGCTCTCCTCCCCGGGAGCTGCAGGGAGGCCTCTCGGAACCGGGCTTTGGCTGTGGGAGAGGACTAAGCGTTGCAGAAACACTACTGCAGCCTCCAACCAGCGCAGGGGTGGGATGGATGGTGTGAGGGATGGTGCTGGATTCCTTCTAGGGAATCTCGCCCCGGCACCCACCCAGCAGCACTCTCCCCTTTACCTGTGCTGATCTTCACGCTGGATTCTTTGCTCATGTTTCCCAGTTGAACAATCACGTGGTATTTGCCTCCCGGTTCAAGTTTCTTAATGGTGTACTCCACCGTGCTGTTCCGCGTTTTCACTTTGTAGATTTTATCTGTCTTTCTTACCAAATCTTTAACTGCGACAGCATATAACTGGAGGGGGAGGAAAGGCACACCCGGTGAAAGATCTAACTTCCTTGCAGACTCGCTAGCAATCTCATACAATGGTAGGACGTTAGACGGGGGGGAAATTTGAATGAAACCATGCCTGCACTCTGGGAAGCAAGATTTCAACCCTCTTGCTGCACTCGCCAGATCCCTGCCCAAAATCAGTAGTTACAGATACAGAAAATGCAGTTACTGGAACGGATGAGGGCAGGAGCAAAATCTCAGGTTGTATTTCTTAATGAAGCACAAGGATGCGATGCAAACTCCTGCCCTGTCAAACTTTCCAGTTTTGCTGGGAAGATTTATACCTTTGCCGTTAAAGACTCTGGACCAGAATAGGAGCGGAAAGCTTGCTGAGAAAATGACTTGCCTGCAATGGAGCGAGACCTGACCGTACGCCGGCATGCCAGAAAACAGAACCGGGCTTTGTTGGGACTGCACCGGCGCGGGAGGCAGAGCCCGCAGCCCAGCTGGCCCCACGCCTGTCCTGATGACCCGTGGGCTCTGCTCGGGCACCGGCCAGCCTGGACTCCAGGGCAAAGCCGAAGCCCAGGAAGGTTTTTTAGCACATGCCCAAGTTTGCTTTCAGACTCAGTCAGCAACAGGTATCCCAGACCTGACTCTTTTTGAACCCAGTGTGAATGTTATAGGCCTGAGCTAATGGCCAGTGAAGCAAAGAGAGGAAATGCACGTCCCAGAGGTGTCAGCATCTTGATGGCAATGATTCAGATGGAGGGTAGACCTGATCTCAGACTTAGTTCTCTGTCAGCAGCAGGGCACGGATCTGCCTTTGAGCCAGGGTTTTGCATGCAAAGGGACAGGAGAAGTCGCTGTGAGATATTACCATGTCCTGGTCGGGCGAATCGTAGGGCGATTCCCACTTAATGACGGCGAATGTCTTTCCGGTGTGCACCGAGTGGAGGTGCCGAGGGGGAAGCCGGTTGTCCGGGATCATCTTCACCACAACGTAGTCGGACGGTGGCCCTTGGTAGGGAGACATCACACGGACCTTGAAGGGATGATGCAGCGGTTAATACTGTGCCTGCACCCTTCGGTAGCAAGCTACAGCCCACAGCGCAGGCAGGAGGGGGAAAAGAAAAGGAGCCTACCAGAAACAGGTACTGCTCGTCCCTCTGCACGAGCACGGTCATGTTGTGGGAGGTCGTGGTGGTGTTGTGAGGGCTCCTGTACAGCTCTAGGAAGGATGTGGCATAGAAGATGCCATAGACCTGCAGACGAAGGGCACAACAGGGACGGTACAGAGCGTGGCGAGGGCCGCGGCTCCCACCCAGACTTTCACTGGCTGTCACTTTTTAGGGACATGATGCAAAGAGACCCTTTTTCCTCTGAGCACTCTCTCCTGCCCACTCGCCCCTGCGCTCCCCACCCCAAAACGCTGGGCACAGCTCTGATAACACAGCAGTCAATTGAAAGACCACTGGAGCATCACGCTATCTGTATCTCAGCCACTTCTCCACTGGATCAGTGGCTGAACAAACAGACAACAAGAAGGCTTTCTTTGCTTCTGTTTAAGGGGAAGCAGAGGCTCTCCCTCATTTTTTGAGCATAAAATTTTCAGGGCCTTGCAATTCAGTCCCAACAAGTGACCCTAGTTTAAGATTTTGCTTGTGTTTTGAGGCTCTGAGCTAGACCCCATCCTGGCTGGGGAGAAAAGAGATTCGGTGCCTTACGACATTCCGTGGTCCAGTCCAGCTGCACTCCACCGCAGTCTGGTTGATGGCCTTGGCTTTGAGACTTGGCGATGCAGGTCTTGTCCCACTGGTCACCACGTGTACAAAAGACAGAGGGCTGTCACCCAGCTCCGTCCTAGCCCAAGCAGAAATTTCATAGGGGGTGTGTGCTGTCAAATTTGCCACTGAGCAAGAAGAGAAACGTGCGCCATTAGGTGAGGCAAAGTACTGCAATGGCAGGGTGAGAGCACTAGGATATGGTCAGCGTCATCAGTCTTAGAGAGAAGCCTGCCTCTCTCGGTTTGTTTTCATTATTTCTGAGTAATCTCCTTTATACAGGAGCATCTGGGACTCTGCTATCTAACTTAGAATGTGCTTTTCTGTATCGGGATGCTTTCCCGTATCTAGACTGTGCACACCAGAGATTTTTTGAAACCAGAAATTTGATTAATAGGGACATGTACTGTATATAAGCCCAAGAAATTGTTGACCTTTTGCACAGTAGATAAGGAACCACAAACAAAATCCCGTGTGATGAGAAAAGGCTACTGTAGCTCTGGGGGATAAATCCCAATTCCACTTGAAAACTCTGAGTCCTAAGAACAGAGGCCAAGGATTTGCTGGTTTGTCCTCCCAAGATTTATGCTTTTCTGAAAAGAAACTGCTCAGTTGCAAAAAAAGGAAAAAAAAATCTTATAGATTTCTGTAAAATCTTCCATTTGGTGTTGACTAAAGCAGAATTTGACACTTTGCACAGAATTTACCTTTTTGGATGGACTTTTCTCCGTCTATGATCAGAGTCCTTTTTTCCTGCCTGTGTGTATCAAATGTCCAGTAGATGTTCACGATGTAACCGCTGACCTGTCAAGCAGCAAGGGCACACAATACGAATGATCAGTTCAGCTGTTTTTGCCTGCAGTGAAAGACTCACCGTTGAAAGTCTTTGCATTGTGTTTTCCACCCTAATTTAGAGAGCTGGGGCGGTTTATGAGTAATGTATGTGGCGTGAAATAACTAGCTTCAAAAAGTAACTGCAATACTTAAATAGGTGACAGCTTATCCACCCAGTGTTCAGCATTTATCCAATGCAGGTCTTTGTTTCCTTTATTCTAGTTGCAGAAGTAAAGGTAAAAATTTTACCTTGATATTAGTAGTCATTTTTAGGCTGAAACTGATGGAGTCCTCGCTGTAGCTCTCAATGTGTATGACAGGTGGAGGAATGGCTGGAAGGAAAGAGAGAAACAGCTGTTACTGCAGCACAAAGGAATACAAATACTTATCGAGAGGGGACAGGTAAAATACGGGCTTTCATTATGACAGTCACCTCTCAGACCAGGAATCCCCCCATCGTCCAGGCCCAGCCTTGCACGCGCCCCTCAGAGAAGGCACCGACATGCTGTACCTTTGTCATCTTTTCAGTCAACCACCTCAAAGCTGCCTTGTCTGTGCCCGGCTCAGCACAGGCGGGAAGGAGAGAGGTCTGGACATAGGTATTTACTTCTGAACTCAGTGGGACAAGCTTATATCACAGCTAATGGCTTCTGGCTGTCTGAGAAATGGCGAGGGAGCTATCGGTGGGGACAGCTGCCAAATGCTCATGCAAAACCTGAAGGGAAAGTTATTACGGGTCTTTCTACCTCTGTTTTTCTAACCATCAGGTACTCGTGTACTTCATATCTGAATCCTGCAACTTTAGTAGCACGGTGTTTTCTTTCCTTCCTTTGTCAACATACTGAGGATGTGCTTTTATCTAACAAATTAGCAGACAATTTTGACATCAGAGTATAGGTTTGGATGGGAAATTTGGCATGAATACAAATGATTTCAAAAGGCTTTTCTAAAAACAGTTTGGAGGGAAATGATTTACTGTGTTGTTTGAATTTATCAACTGTCAGACTGTAATGTTGTGATAATTCTTGGGAGCCTCAGTAGTCTTTTAGTGGTCTAACCTACACGAGATGCAGAAACCATCATAATTATAACCTAAGAGGGAGAAGAAGGAGCAAGCATCCTTTCAGGCAGTGACAGCAAAGGAGTTTAGTGGTAATGTGTGTCGCCTATTCGAAGGTAGGGTGTAGCCTACACAAGTCAGAGGGAATCCCTCTGCAGTCCAGGAGAGAGAGGCACCTTCTGGACAGGCTTCTTGCCCACTTCCAGGGCAATACATCCATCCTAGGTGCCACAGAGTTCAGAGGAAGTGTCAGCGACCCGTTCAGACTCGCCGCTGAACTTTGAAGCAGCTCAAGTTAAGTGAAATGGTATAGCAAAGTTGTTAAATAGTGCAAAATGCTCAATAGGCAAGAATAAAGGACGAGGAGGTGGTTATGCATGCTGATGCTAACACTTCGGGCTTATTTTTTGCCTTTTTGTTATGTTGTCTGAGTTGACTGAAACAACAACATTTACCTTTGCCTTTTACGGTGGTTATGGATTTGGAATCACTCCAATTTCCCACTCCTCGACTAGTTACCGCAGCAACCTTTTCAAATAAGAGGGTTAGTTAATATGAACAAATGTACGCCGCCAACATTGTATAATGCAAACAGAGAACGAGGTTAGAGCAAGGTTACGGACATGTCGGAGCTCATGGGAAAAGGACTTGGAAGCAAACAATAGCTTAATTACTTAGCAATAAAATGCTTATTACAGAGATAAAGCAGACTACTTTAAGTCAATTAAAGGAATCTAAGAGGAGGGAGGTGCATCCTCTTTCCAGATAACCACTCTCTTATGAGATCTTTGAGAAGTCCATCAAGATAAGGAGCTTTGGACTTTATTGGCTGTAGTGTAGGTAAGAACCGTGCTGGTGAAGTCCATGCGAGCGCCGAATCCAGTTCCAAAGATTTATTTGGGAACAGATTAGAATGGGAAGGAATACCAAGGAAGGAAAGACTCGCTCCAACCAAGTGTAAGAATAACATTGATCCATGGGTGGGGAGAGGGGTTTATCTCACCTCCCAGTGAACTGCCCCAAGAAGCCACGCTCATTCAGCACAGGGAGGACAGACAACGGCAGACTATACATTTCCCAGGGCTCACCGTGCAGACTTTCATTTCCTATTCTTATTACTTCTGTCTATAATTACCCAGCTTCTCCCGTGTACAGACATTCCCCACGGGCAGATCAGCTTATTTTCCCAAGTGATACAGTCAGGACCAAATTTATCTCTGGCCCAGATCCGGCGCAATTGCAGTAACATTGGAATGGGCAATTACTAGCGCAGATTTCATAATACAGCCAAGCCTTCTGGGAGAAGGTGCAAATCAAGGGCCTTTATTCAGGCCCTGAAACTATATACGTTAGCAGCGCAAATGCCAAGCCCCCATTGAGGGTCGACATTAAAGGGCAGGGTTTTAACAACGTACTTTTTTAGCAAGTACTTGACTGTGCAGGACTTAGCCCATTTAGTGCAAAGTAACGAGAGCGTGCATAGAGAGAGACTTGAAAATACTCACTCTAACTGTGTATAACGTGTTGACCTGTAAGTTCTGGATCTCAGTGTAGTTCTTGGTGGTTCGAAGGGACGACCACTCCTTGGAGCCACTCCTGCTGTATTCCACCTAGGAGCACCAAAGCAAGAGATGAGGGTTCCACAGTCAACAATACCGCGGGGTGACAGGTCCATCTGTGTCAAAATGTCAGTAGAAAGAAGTATGAAAGCTTAGAAAGGGAGCCAGAAATGAAATTATGAACTTGAGGGCTGTGTCGGTACCTACAGCCCTGCAGCATTTCTTCTCCCAACTTGCCCGATGCTCTCAGTGGACTTCCTCTACGAACTGTCCTACTCCTGGCCCACCCCCTCCGCAGAGATAGCTGGGTTCAGACAGGCCGGCCTGCGCTGCTGCGAGCCCCCAGCAGCCACCCCCAGCAGCCTTCCCCATCCCGCCACCGATCTGGACTCGGCCCCGCCGGACAGCAGGACTCACGATGAATTCCCGGATGAGGCCGTGGGCGATCACGGGGGGACTCCAGCAGCCCACCACCACCCCTTCAGCTTCTTTTTTCAGGGACAGCTGCAGGTTAAAGGGAGCATCTGGTACTAGGGAGAGAAACGGAGGTGTCAGTGACAGTTGCAGTTGTGCCTCCAGATCACACGGGGAAAAGCAGGATTAGGCCAGGGTCTCCCTGAAAGGTTGGGACAGAGGGGGAATGGCCCTATGGTCCTGGCTTATGGGAGATGTCTTCTTCCTGCAGTTGTATCCTGAGTCCCTTTCACTCCCATTCTGGAGCAATGAAGCCTTTTTTGTACCTGGGGTGAAGCTAGGACTTTGCTAAGCTCTTTATTTTGCATCCCTTCCTTAGCCTGACCTCCACTCTGCAGCGAGAAAGATGGCGCTCCTTGCGCGCGGTACCGAACCGTCCCACGGGCTCAGCACTGCACTGTAAGAAGAGATGAACTTCCCAGTGATACTAAACCACTAAGTCACGGGGAATAAAGGGGGCAGGTTGGTGACTCCGTGCAGGACTGACTCTAGGCAGCCCTTTTCCCCAGTCCAGCACAATTCCCAGGCCTGTGGAAAGACTCCTTTTGTTACTAACGGGGATACCTCCGCGGTATGTACTTTCTAGGCCAAAGCGGCATGCAGCAGGTCACCCATACGAGCCATGCAGGTCTGCTTACATCCTTCGGGTGTCCGGAGGGTGATGAAGTCATTGGTGTTGTAGACTCGGCTGAGACACTGCACTTGGACTTTCACCTGATAGGTACAGTCAGGCTTGAGGACTTTCAAAACGCTGTTGGTTTTGTTGCTGTGTGTTTCCAAAATCTTCCAAATGCTTTCACCGACCATCCTGCACGAGAGAGTCGCACCTCTCCAGTCAGGACAGCGTTTAGTAACAAAGGGTGAAACGGTCTATCTGTATGGTCAGAGCTTGCTGCTTAGTTTCCTTTTCAGTAACGCCACGCCACCTGCTTGAAAGGATGCTTTTTGAAAGCCTCAACTAAACAGAGCCTGGGGACTTGTAAGTGCCGTCCTCTGAGGTTTTTTATGACTGCTATGCTCTAGTTTCCTGACTTTGTTCTCATTGTTAGCCGCCCCACAAAGACAAGAGCCGAGCAGAAAAAAAAATCCCGAATATAGCCACATTACCGTCTGTGTAAACAATCTGGAGGAAATAAATACAGCTTTTTACAAATGCCCCCCAGTTACAACTATTTCGGGTCTCCTTTGCAACCAAGTACAAAGACTTTGCAAGCAGAACTAGATTGCACAGTTCTCAGCCTTTCAGGCCTGATTCTGAAGGGCACTTTGCTGTAAGGATGTGCGCGCTGATACTGTGGCCATGCCTCTCCTATCCTTTACGTGATACGAATAGCGATGGGTCGTGCAGTGTAATGTGCAGCGTACCTGTAATAGACGTTGTAGACGCAAGAGGCTGAGGACATTCTCTTTGGCCGAGCCCACGTCAGAGTGACATCGCCGGAGAAATCGGCCGTCCACTGGAGGTTCTGGACTTTGTACACGATTGTGTCATCTAAGCAGGCAACAGGAACAGTTAGTCTATCGGAGGGAAACAAGCCCTTTGCCCAGAGCAGAAACAGGAGTTATGTTCATAGCACAACCAACGTGTGGAGGTAGAAACAGTAGAATGACCGAAGGGAGTATTTGCAGCGTTCAAATGAGATGTGTAATTTAGGTGGGCGTTATCAGTGGGGAAGAGCAGGCCCTTCAGAAGGCAGTTCAGAGCAGGAACTACCCCGGTGCTCTTAGTTCTCCCCAAAACATGTTGGTTATCTTTATGCAGCATCATGCAAACATTCCCTTTCCCCCGAGGAAAGACAAAGCGTGGCTGTTGACGAAATACTCTGAAGCATCATTTTGGAGGTATATGAGTGCAAACCGCTCGGTGCAAGCTAAGTCACTCTTCTGCTCATGCGACGAATCTGTGCCGTCACTGTAAGCCATCCAGGGCCTTTCTTTGCGCGTTTTGCCTTATCACATCTCGCCTTCAGCAGAAGGCCCCAAGCAAAGGCTGGTAACTAAGGCAGTAGTCTGGGGATTGCCTTGAACGCGAGCTCTGCGGCCGAATCGGCACCTGACCTTGGGAGAGGCATTTAGGGGATAACAGCACCGTGACACCCAGCACCGGCAGCGGTAGGGACTCGGGGTGCTTATCTGAAACAGCCCAAATCCATGCCCTGCTCCCCTAGGCCACTCCCTCCTCTCTCCCTCCGGGGTCCGTGTGTCGGAGCCCACATCCGAATGCCGTGGCCTGGCCCCGCCCGGGGGCTCAGCTTCATTCCCAGTGCCGTACAGAAACCAAGCGGAGCAGAGCCAAACCGCTGCCGCTTCGCTGTCCCCAACCAACTGGAAATGAAACCCGGCAGGCACGCGGGTCTGCGGACAGGCACGGCAAGACAAGCTATCCTAGGGAAAAGACAGTTTCCCCTTGGCGCAGCAGCCGAGCCGTGAATCTTGGCAGCTCCTTCCCCCTCCCCTGAACCCGCTAGCCTCTCCCAATCAATATTTAATTAAAGAACTAAAACCTGATTGATGCTCAACCCCCCAAGCAGTTCGGCAGAAAAGCGGCTGAATCTCATGGCTGGCCAGAGACAGCGATCGATCGCTGTTATCTGCCTGGGGCGGGCTGCGGTGTGCGTCCCGCCTGCCTCTGCGGGGCCACCGAAGGCCAGTGTGGGAGGACCAATGATGGTGTCCAGGCATGTGCCATGGCTCCCAGGGTCACCTTGCAAAGGAGGACAGAGACAGAGACTATTGCTTCACCTGTGGGCCATGTGAAATAGGCAGCTTTGCGCCTACCCGTCCTAAAGTTGTTTTTCTGTGTCTGAGGCTGCTGGAAGACAAATTGTCAGTGCAGGAACTGGCCAGAGAGTTTGTCCCAGCTGGTTATAAATAGGTGAGGAGGTAGCTTGGACAGCTGAACAGAGGCAGTTCTGTCTAGGATGTTGTGAAGGAAAGGTCGCGTACCCAGGAGAGGATCTCTGCGTGCCAACACAGAGCAGGGCATGAGAAATGGGAGAGGGTTGCTGCTTACCGGTACAGTTCTTCTCATCGCTGCTATCTGAGCAGTCCAGATATCCGTCACATCGCTCTGTCACCATAATGCAGGCCTCTCCATCCTCGCATTTATAACCGTTAGGGCATGACAGGGTGCTGTGAGTAGCTGAAAGAGGGAGAAAGGTTTCAGGACTCGGGGCAGGAAAGTTTCCTCACCAGCACTGGGCTGTTTGCAATGCCAGCGCTGGCACTGCTGTGTCAAAAGCAGGCGTGAAGCTGGGGCGGCTGCACGTCAGGGTTGGAGCCCAGGCAGACCGTCATAGGGCTATCTCATTCTGGCATGGTGGCACCAGAAAAACCTGGAGCTTATCCCACTGAAAACAACCACCGGACTTCTAGTGGGAATGGCACTGGTTGTTTGGGTTGTTTATTCCTTCTTTTTTACTGCAATGCTGCGTTTACTGCAAGGATTTCACCAGCAATAAA
>NW_009649724.1:46446-50316 GCF_000708025.1 Charadrius vociferus | reverse complement strand
TCCGAAGAAAAAGACCCAGCCGAGAGGCTCTCTTCATCCTGCACTTACGGCAGTTCCTCTCGTCCGTGCCGTCCTGGCAGTCCCGTAGGCCATTGCACCGCTTCCAGTTGGGGATGCACTTGTGCAGCTGCTGGCACTCGAACTCGAACCTGCTGCAGCGTCCCGGCAGCGCCGGGGAGGTGGATGTCACGTTGGGTCCTGCACACAGCAGCCAGAAAGTGAGGAAACCACCCAAGGCACGGCCACGCTGCCGCTGCCACCAGGAAGGACACCAAAACCTGTCCCCAGGTCCCGACTCCACTAGATGGCAATCTCTTCCCATCTAGCAGGTAGGTGGCTCCTGCTGGGATGAGCCTAAGCCATCCTCTCTCCTGACTGCAGAGGGCTGGGAAAGCAGCGGGTTTGCAGGGGCCGTCCTGCACCGGCTCTGAGCTCGGCAAAGCCTCAGCAAGGACCGCAGCGAGAAAAAAACCTCTATTACCTTCAGCGTAGGTGTGAGGTGGAAGCCCACCCTGCAGCCCTGCTCCCCGCACCCCTATGCAATCTGAGACACGGCACCATCGGGTTTGAACAGCCTCGTCTGAGCAGGGACCTGCTGCAGCAGCAGTTCATGCCGCCTGTGGGGCTGGAGCAGTGTCTGACCCCAGGGAGACAGGATACCGTGGGCTTTTACACCACGGTGTAATTGAGTCCTGTAACCTGGCAAGGCTCTGAGGCTGAAAGGCCTGACAGTCCTGGAAGATGTGATCCGACAGAAGAAGGAAAGGGGTGAGGAAAAGCTTACGCGAAGTAGGGCAGGCGTCCTCGTCGGAGCCGTCGGTGCAGTCCTTGTAGCCATCGCAGACCCAGCTGTTCATGACACAGGCGCCGCTGTTGCAACGGAAGTGATTAGGTAAACACGTCGGTGGGATCGATGTAGTAGCGGGATGAACCGGAGAACCTAAAAATACACCGTTCAGAGCTGATCCGAGGCCTGCTCCTGCATACAGGCTGTAAGCTGTGCCTGTTCCCAGCAGACTGAGAGCCACTATCTGCGGAGGGGAGCGGGGAGCAGGCAAGGCAGTACAAGCCCAATGTTTTCACGTATGTTGTATCTGCACAGCTCCAAATCAGCTTTTCCAACAACACAGAGTAAAAAGAGGCATGGGAGCACATGCACAGCCCATTCATGAGGGATTTTGAGAGCCACAGGGGCTGGCGCAGGCTGTCCCAAGCAGCCCTGCAGGAAGGCAGCTGATGCCGACAGCGGTCCTTCAGCACGCCGCAGCCCAGCCTTGGCCAGGGCTCCCACGAGCAGAACGGAGCACCATGTGCCCTTACCCTCACAGTCCTTCTCATCGGACCAGTCCCCGCAGTCATTCTCCTCGTCACACTTCCACCGGTTGGGGATGCAGTGCCCATTCCCACACTGGAACTGGTAGTACCGGGAGCAGTTCGGTGCCTCTGTTGGGTTTTCTGACAACAAGAGAAAACCATGAGCCCCACCGTTATCTCACAAGTCTTTGGCGCCACCCAGGTATGGGAGCATCTCAGGCCAGGCTACAGCTATCTATTCCCCTGAGCAGCACGGGCAGGGTCCTTTCTCTTCTTCTCCAGCATCCCCATTCCTCACAGCCCTTGCTAGCCTGTTGCCACCACTAGTATGTCTGTGGGCTGGGTGCTTCATGGCCAGACACCACCTACGGTCTCAGAACCAGAGGTGGCAGTGAAATTCAGACAGAGCACGGTAGAAATGGAGAAGCAAACCCTGCAACTCCAAAATGAAGATGCAGCTGCTTCGTCTGGCTGGGTACGGCTCCTACAGCTGCCCAGGGAACAGTGGTAAATATTGAGTTTGGCTGAAAACTGCCTGTCTGCTTCGGGCTGGGAATCTGTGGAGTAAATATGGTCACATATGACTTAGTCAACCACAAGATGTGCCAGCCATATCGGATTGTCAGTGTGCTTCACTTTACCTACCTGCAATATGAGGAAAACGATACTGATCTACATGTAAGACACTCTGCAATGTGCAAGTGGAATGCTACACACGCACGTGTACATGTATACACATGAGCGCCTATGTAAAACATGAAGAAGCCAGTACTCAACGCTCCTGAAATTCAAAGGAGGCTGGGGCTACGGTGACAAGAGACCCTGAGGTACTGCTCACCGCAGTTTGCTTCGTCAGAGTAATCGCCACAGTCATCCATCCCGTCGCACTTCCACACCAGGCTGATGCACACGCCGTTCTGGCACTGGAAGCTGAACTGGTCACAGGTCCGGTGGAACTCGGGGTCCTGGGCTGCGGGGCGGCACGGAGAGACATCAGAGGTTTACTGTAAGGACCGAGGGCTTGAGGGAAGCTCCTCATGGCGGAGGAGAGAAGTTGCACACTCAGAGGCAATCGCGGACTTATAAGCAGAGCGTTACAGTCCAGAGCCACCTCTTAGGAGAACCGGCAGCTTTCTGGTCCCCTGGGGAATGCACTCTCCTCTCCATGCCTCTGGTTTCATTCTCTGTTCCACTCCCCTTTTGCAAAGATGCACAATGTCACACTTACAGCAGCCAGCGTAGTTGGCATCTTCATCTGATCCATCTCGACACTGGATGATGCCATCGCATACCATGGAGTGGAACAAGCACTGCTGCCGGTTCTTGCACACGAAATCCATGTAGCGGGTGCACAGGGGTTCTGGAGAAATGGGAGGTCAGGAGGAGAGGGGATGGCATCTCTGCAGTCCTTGGTTTTTTTTCCGCCCACTCCACCCTGCACGGACCTGGGTGCAGCGGCCGGAGTTCAGGAAGTTACAGAAAGTTTCCAAGACAAATGACTCGAGCTCTGTCCCTGCACAGGCTGAGAACGCACCGGGGTACAAGCGGGCTGGCACCGACCTCAGGAAGGATTTGGTGACCTCCCTGAATACAGCTCCCGACAGCGCGCCTTCCCTACCCATCACTTGCAGACCAGCCGATTTCCCAGGGGGCTCGTGAATGCTAACTAAGGCTTTCCCATTATCTCACCCGGGCTTTTCTCCCAGGGAGACAGGCTTTGGCAGACGGTGAAGGCTGTCAGCCCTCGCTGCCGGGGCCCCGCCAGCTGCCCGCGGCCTCGGTACTCACCACAGTGCTGCTCGTCCGAGGCGTCGGAGCAGTCGTTGATGCCGTCGCAGTGTTTGCTGGTTGGGATGCAGGTGCCGTTCGGGCACTGGAAGCCGTTGCACTTTTTTTCTGAAATGCAGAATTGGGTAGATGATGTGTGGTGTTTTATATTTTTAAAGCTGCCTTCAGTTAGGTACGAAAAGCCATAGCACAGCCCCAGCTGCCTTCTCCCTGTGTCTGCCTGCTTTTGGAGGGGTGGGCATCGTCCCCCGGAGTTTGCTGCAGGGTTATCTCGGCAAGTTCGTAGAAATCCCTCCCGCCCCATGGCAGAGCCCCCACCGCATGCGTGGCGCGTTACCGCAGTTGGCGGGGTCCTCGTCGGAGCCATCCTGGCAGTCGGCGTCACCGTCGCAGGCCCAGCGCTGCGGGATGCAGTGGCCGTTCTGGCACTGGAAGCTGGAGGCCTCACAGGTGTGATATACTGCTGAAACCAGAGGTGGGGGTCTGCCTGAGCACGGGGTGCCGTCTCCCCCGAGACGCGACATGCAGCGAGCAGGGCCAGGCAGCCCTGCTCCCTCCGCCTGCACCGGGACGTCCCGCCGTGGCAGGTCCCAGCGCCGAGCCCAGCTCCAGAGCACCAGCGACCACCCCGCGGGCCCCAGGCAAGAGGTTGTGGGAGTCCAGGCTCTCCCCGGCTCTCGCCACAGTCTTTTCCTCTCGGCACCATGCCTGCTCACGGCCTGCTGTGCCTCAGGGACGGCTTTCGGAGGCTAGAGAGCCTTCCCAAAG
>NW_009649724.1:23511-46407 GCF_000708025.1 Charadrius vociferus | reverse complement strand
GGTGTGTGTGGGGAGAGGGGACGGTGGTGGCATCTTGCCGGAGATGGCAAGAAATATCACAGCGAGCAAGCGAGCCTTGGCGGAGCTGCAGGGTCCCCCGTGCAGGGCAGGACAGGCTCAGCGACAGCCTTTAATTAAGGCAGGCAAAGCTTTTGCCTGTTGCCAAAGCAAATTAGAACGACAATTCTCCTTGGGTTTCCAAGGGAGTAGAGCCATGGCTTCCTTAGGCTCCTGTCATGAAAATATCTGCCCGTGGGGTATCTGGGTTGAAGCTTAGTCTATGCTGTCGCTTTAGAGACACATACCGCTATTCAACCCGGAGAGCACTCGTCGTTATTGAGAAGAGGAGCAGTGTTCAACTTAATTAAATTGCATGCTACTGAATTTTAGGTTAGCGAGTGACACGCGCTTGCAGATATTTCAAAATACTACAGTCTTGTGGCAGTAATATTCTACTAGGTATTCAGTGTGAAATGTAATTATTTTAGATAAGAGCAATAATTGCAGCCGGTGAAGTCAGACGAAATGTTTCTCAAATAATTGTGATCCTCTTAGATAATTCCAACTTTAGGTTTTACAGACCCAATATGCTTTCTGAAGTAGGTTCCCTTCCTGTAGTAATTCTCTCTGGAGAAACTCATACAAGAGATAAGTGATACCAATATAAATTAAACCTTCTTATGTCGCCATGCACTCAGAATACTAACGACCAGGATCCCCAGTGCCACGCTATAAACCCCAAGTGCTCGAGGCATGGCAAATGCCGCAGGGGGTGGGCACGCAGGAGCCCAGAGGCCTGAAGGGGACCTCCTGGATCCCCGCGCCAGAGCCCCAGGAGAGCAGCTTACCCCGCTGTTTGTCCCAGCGGCTGCGGGGCTGCAGCCGGAGCAAAGCCACTGCCGGTATCCCTGGGAGCTCTCCTGGCCCCGCAGGGCTTCCCTGGCCCCATCAGCCCGTCTGCTCTTTCCACGTGGCATGGAAACCACTGCTGGTATCTTGAAATACCCCCTGTATCGCTTTACAAGTATGATCTTACACCTCTCTCTGACGGACTGAGGCACTGCCTACTCTTAGAACTCTCCTCTCATGCAAATACTTAGTGTTCGGCTTGGTTGGTTTGGGTTTTTTTTGTTTGTTTTTAGTGCCAAAGACCAAGACATTGTTATCTGTTGTCTTTTCTAATGAGAAAAAGGCTCTATCTGGCTGTTAACTTCAGGAGACTGCTGATGGACATCAGCCTTACGCTGCGGTGCTGAGGACAGTTGAGTGTTGTGACTTTCAGCTGCGAATAGAGAACGAGGGCCACGGGTGTAGGAATTGCTGCATGAGAGGTGTATAGTAGGAACAATACTATTTCTGGCAACCAGGTTGCATCAGTATGAGTTGTAAGTAAAAACAAGAGTGGATCTTCCACATTTGACTCCTTACTCATGACGCCCTCTTTAGATTTCCAAACCCACGTAGCAGAGTGAGGCTGCTTAGCAGTGGGAGCCACTTCCCGAACTCAATCTGCTCCTCCTTCAGATCAATTGAGTGTGGAGAAGCTGCAAAGAACATGCGTGTTTTCGGGAATGTATTTAATGGCAAGAAAATGGTCAGAGTTCAAGCTGTGAAAGGTGATCACTGCACACTGGCTTGGTTGCTGCCTCCGTACAGCAAGGGAGCCCTTTTTGCGCAGCAGCATCCTTTGGCTGCCCGCAGCCACCGACCCGCTGCCCCATTCACTGCTGCTTCACAGGCAGGGCCACCGCCGGCTGCTGTGCAGAAGGCATACGGCCCTGTGGCCACCGCAGCGATGCACGCCTGTCGGTGCAATCTCACAAGTAAAAAGCAAAGCTGGATCGCTGTGCCAGCATCACAAAGCCGTCAGCAAATGCAGAGCGAGCAGCCCTAAGGCCTCTTGAAGGCACTAGAGGAATGAAACCCTTCGCTTTTGGAGCATTGCATCACCCCGAGCTGAGCTGCGGGCTGCCTGGCTGCCCTGCCGGGTGGCTCAGCTAACAAGCAGGGAAACTGAGGCACATGACGTTGGGTGATGCCTTACAGCAACTCAGGCTGTAAGTAATGAGTGTTTGCAACAGAAGGTCATCGATCGCATCAAAGTGCTTACCAGTGCAGTTCGCTTCATCGGACCAGTCCCTGCAATCGTTATCACCATCGCACTTCCAGGAAAGACGAATGCACATCCCTGAGCTGCAGCTGAATTCATCATTTCTACACTGATGAGCCTCTGCAAACAAACACACACAGTTCAGACGCTGTCGGGGCCGGGGGAGAGGAGGAGGAAAGCTTCACAAGGGCTATTGACTGAGGAGAGGAGTCTGATGTCTCAGAGATGACAGCGTACACAGCCCTGCAAAGCAGACTCATCTTGAAAGCATGTTTTCCTGCCTCATCTCTAGCCCAGGACGACCAAGAGCTACCGCCTTGCTGTCTAGCAGCCTCTTCTCTCCTTCAGTTCAGCTCCCCACCTCTCCAAATCTCCAAGCTGGAGGCAGATGGCCACAAACATGACAACGTGGAGCAGCCCATGCCTCCCGTGCGCTTGCTGGGCAGCTGCCCAAGGTCAGCTTGTAATCTCTACCAAATATTTGGCTTTGGGTCACCAGAGTACCCAAGGAGCAGAGCGGGAGAGCTGGACGATAATGGCACAGAAGTCTCCCTGACGGACCACAGTGAGGGGGAGAACCAGCGCATGGCCTTGCTCTCTATTCCTGTCCCTGTTTCCCAGTACCTATTAAATGGTGGGAGGCGGCAGTTGGTAGCCAGGATAAACAGGGAGATCTGGCGAGGCACCGTCTTGCCCTACGGCGCCTACGAGCAGCACCCTGGCCCGCAACAGCGCTGGGTGTTCTGCCCTTGCAGAGGGACAGGGAAGGAGGTTTGAGTGAGGGCACTCACCACAGTGACTTTCATCGCTGTTATCCCCGCAGTCGTCCTCCAGGTCGCATTTGTAGGAGAGCGGGATGCAGGTCCCCGAGCCCTGGCAGCGGAACTGGGTGTCGGCGTCGCACACGGTGGTGGCTAATGTGGTGGACAGGAGGAGAAGGAGGTCGTGGTTGTGGTTAGACAATGTTCCTGCTGCCCGACCACATGCACTTAGTGTGGGGAACTGAGGGGAGGGGGACAGCATCCTACGAGCTTTGCTCAGTGCAGCCTGAGTTACTGTGATGGTATTTTAGCGGCATTATTAGGAACGCCACGTAAAGAAGAGCAGAGGGGAGTTAGCTGTCTGCCAGGGGATCAGGACTGAAGCCTGTGCCACTCTCCAGGGGCAGTGCCTCCCAGCCAGGGAGCAGGAAAGCCCAGGGCGTAGAGCGGCCCGCTCCCCACAAAGGGGACTTGAAAGCACAAGTAGCAGGTCACGGCGTGGCAGCCAAAGGAGGGGAAAAGCTGGGCGTGAGCATTGCTAACTAATCCCTGTGTCAAACTGGTGAGCCCTGGTGAAACCACGCAGAGGAACGCTCTCCCTCACCCGGAGTCAGGCAACAAACTCAGACTTGGACTCTGCTTACTGGTATCTCAACGTGGGCAGGAAAATAAGCTCTTTATCAGTACAAACTGGACACAAACGGCACCTCTGCAGGAATACCTGGTCCTCCACTGATTCCTAACTTTAAAGCTGGCCCTTTTTCCACAGAGCACTAATCCGAACCCTTCAGGCTCTGCAGCGCCTTGTAACATCCTGCATGCATTGGCCGTCCCTAATTTTTCTCAAAGAGGTGACCTCCATCCTGCATGTGTGAACTTGATTCATTAGTTCAAGAAGAGGCCCACATCTGCACAATGAAGACGGAAAGTCACTTTTTATCTGCACTCTTTTCCTCAGCATTGGCCGTGCCCTCAATTAGCCCCAGAAGACAATTACTGCAAGAGACAAACACGCGCCCTCACGGGAGAGCAGGCATCAGTCTCACTGAATTTTAGACGCTTACACCTGAGTGGGTCAAAGGGAAATATTGACCCGTGCAGGACACAACTCATCCAAACAGCTTCGGCTGTCTACCCGAGGAGGAGATGAACCGCACCCCCAGAGCACCTCTTGCTCCCCGTGACTATGAAGGGAGCGCAGGCCATCGGCTCAGGTGCAATGCTGACACAGCACACATCTAAATTTGGACAGACGAATGCCACCGCGGGACACTTACGGCAGTTCTTCTCATCGCTCATGTCCCCACAGTCATTATCGTTGTCACACTGCCAAATGCTGTTTATGCAGTTCCCATTGAAGCATCTGTACTGGTTGGGCAGACACGTGTTTTCTGGTGCAAAAGGGAAAACAAAAACAAGCTGGCGTGAGGCATGACGCCGCGCTTTGAGAAGACAGGCCGTACCCCTCCTCGCCCAAAGGGCAGCGGAAAGGTGGAGCCGCCCTCTCGCAAGGGCAGAAGCCGTCTCTCGACGTAGAGCAGCAGCAAGAACCGAGCATGGCGTTACCTTCTTTTATGCAAGTGTTGTTCTTCATGGTGTAGCCGTGAGGACAGTCGCACTTCACCTCCCCTGTGGGCAGCACGGTGCTGGACACCCCCTCGGGGCACTTGCAGCTCCTGCCGTTGTTCGACTTGGGCAGGCAGAGCAGACTGCAGGGCTTGGCGATGCAGGCGTTCTCCCCTGCCGCAAGGAGGGGAGGAAGGAGACACGGTGAAGACGGAGGGCTGGAAATGCCATGGGAAGCCCAATTTCACCTGCCACCCCAGGCTTTGGGGTCAGGCCCCCATTAGGAGCCAGCGCTGCAGTGCTGCGTGCTGAGACTGGCCTTAGAAATGCACAGAGCCATCTGCTCCCAGGAGATCAAGGGCCTGAAAGGTCCTCCCAGTCTGTTGCAGGCTGCTGACCGGCGAAGCCCTTTGATGGTCTGACACCCATCTGAAACTGAAGCCAATCCCTTCCGCGCAAACATCACGCAGGGGACGCCACTACCTTATTGCAGCCCAGATGGATGAGTAAGTGGAGGACAGAGCTGGTGCAGCTCTGAGACCATATATTTTTTTCGCCTGTACAGCATGGAAAGGCCATGGTCTGTCACCTAAACTACTGAGGCACCACCACATCCGAGTGCCCTATGGGCTCTCTCCCTGACGGGGAGTATCTCTCGTGGCAGCCGAGAAGTTGGGCACACCACTAATGGAACACATTCCTTGCAACGGCTCCGAGTGCTGCAAACCCTGCAGGAGCAGGGACGAATTCAGGCGCATGAAATGTGAGCTGGGGTGGCCCGGTGACCTGTGGAAACGGGCGTTGAACGCATTTCTAAATCGCGGGAAAGATCACCTGCATGCTCATGCAATTACCTGTTGTCTTTCCTCTGTAAAAGATTTTCATATCCATGATGCCATTTAATCGGCCGACTAAGATCTCCATTCTTGAGCCGCTGTTTTTGGATGCTCTGAAAATACTCAGCTGTGACCAGTCGTTCCAGTAGATTTCATTCTGAAACACAGGCTTTGCTCTTAGCGTGAGGAGCAGTGCTGCCGGGGCTGTGCTCGTCAGCCGGTACCTACACTAAACCACCGTAACCGCCTGGACATACCGGGCACTCGTGTGTGCAAAGGCTCCCCAACCCAAGGGGCAGAAGAAGAGCAAGGCCTTAGGTGGGATTTGAGCAGGGATGGAAGCGGCAGTCACAGCTGCCGAGTGGCAAAAAATCTGGGGAAGGTATGGCAGTGCAGCTGCCTGGGAAACCTGCACGTCTCTTGGATGTCAGTCCCGGTTTCGACTGCACCTGCCCACTCGTTTCAGGGGCTTGGGGCAGGAGCAGAAAGACAGCAAGCATCGTGGCTGCTCCTACCCTCCAAATCCAGCGTGCCCAACGCTCCTCTGCCACCCGCCTCGTACACAGACCAACCTCAGAGCGTGTGTGCCATGGAAACGCGCGCCGACAGGAAATGAGCCGCCGCGTACATACCTTAAATACAGCAATAGCGTAGGGGTGAGGGAGGCTGTCCAGGATCACGGATCTCTGCAGACCATTGAAATCGACCCTCTCGATCCTGTCCATATAGGCTTCGGTCCAGTAGATCCAGCGGTCGTCTACAGAAATGCCGTTTGGCCACCGCACGCCCTCCGACACGATGCACCCGGCCGATGACCCGTCCATGTCGCTTCTGTAAATGCCAGCTCTGGAGTCTCCCCAGTCCGTCCAGAACATCAACCTGACAACAAGCAGAGAGGTTACTCGAAGTAATAAAAAAAAAACAGGTCGTCAAAAGGAAACAGGTCACGAAGCACAGGTTTGAATAGTTTACGTTCCAGGTCTCTTGCAAACCATGCCTTTGGAAAGTTGGCAGTTCTAAGGAACACCACTGGCAGATCTAAGAGCAGCGGAGAGGCTTATTTAGCTGCAGGTCCTGTGGTGCGAGCGCAGCTGGAGGTTACCGTGCGTGGAACTGCTTTGCTTTAGCGCACGCAGCTAAAGGCAGCCCAGGATTGTCAGCGCTGCATGTGCAGCGCAGCAGCTGCGGCAAAGCCGTACTCAGAACGATGCCACTTGCGTTTGGCTCTGGAATTGGAGCGCGGCTCGGATTCTCTCACGTCACTGCAGCTTGCCCCACTGACCAGACCAGTTTTACTGGCAGGAAAAGTTATTTACTGGTAGACATGTATGGGGAGGAAAAGAGCAGTGTAATCAAAAGAAGCCAACAGTTTGGGACCTCTGCTCCGAGGCGGCTGGCACCTCAGTGGGGAATGCCGTGGCAAGAGGCGGGCTCTGCGGGGCAGGACCGGGAGCTGTACCCTGCTGCAGTGCCTGCCGCCGCTCCCGTCCCCATCCTGCCCTTCGGGGCCAGGCCTCGCAAAGCGTGGAGGTGCAGGAGGGTGCAGCACCCCCCCTCCTCTTCGCCTCTTACGAGCGTAGCGGTGCAGGAGGGGCTGCACCAGTGCGGTTCCCCTGGGGAACAGCGAGGCAGCCGACTATTTGCGACGCTTGCTCTCTTACCCATCTCGGGGAACCAGAGCGAGGGCTCGGGGTCGTTCAAGTATCGAGGAATTGAGGACGGTGAGTCGCAGGTCTCCGTCTGGATTGGCAACCTAGAGCGGCAACCAAAACCAGGAGGGGTGCGTTTACTGCGGGCCGTTGCACTGGTTAAGGTTACACGAAAACTGTGGCAGGTAATTACTGCTCCCGAACAAAACAGCTGCCGTGGGCACAGGGAGCAGTTGCTGTGAGGTGGGTGATAAAAGAGGATAGATCGGTGTATTTACGGACGTTTCTGTGTGTCTAAATGAGCGGGCGGCTGCCACAGCGCTCCGTCCGTACCCCGTGCTGTCTGCGCGTACCCCCCCGGTTTCTGCTGCGTGATTCGGCCTCACAAACTGACCTCGGTTTAAGTACTCGGGGCTGAATGTTATCATACCCTGCCTGCATTTAGATCCAATGAACTGGCATGTGGTACGAGGGTCAGTGTTCACTGATGCCACACCAGCAATGAGATTTCAGGGCAGCAGCCAACTTAGGGCCCGGCCACCTTAAAG
Organism: Charadrius vociferus; assembly: GCF_000708025.1. Lineage (NCBI taxonomy): Eukaryota > Metazoa > Chordata > Aves > Charadriiformes > Charadriidae > Charadrius > Charadrius vociferus. The sequence continues at coordinate 38,937 of NW_009649724.1, read as the reverse complement.
ACGCACTGACGCAACCACCTCTTGGTAGTGGGGGTGGGCATAGCTGTACCTCAATTTTGGGAATCCCAGCATTCACCCAGTACAGCAACTGACTGAGAGGTTCGAAGGCCAAAGCTTCCACTGTTTCCAGCCCGGTGCTTATGATTATTTCTTGCCCGGAGCTGCCGTTGAGACAAAGACGCTGGGGGGAAAAAAAAAAATTAGGATAAAAGATGAGGAACTTCCGCAGCCTCGAGGCGAGCGCGGTCAGGCGTGCGAGGCAAGCCGTAACAGACAGCTCAGAGGAGTACCCGAGAGAAATATTTGCAATTAAGCTTCCACTGTTTCCAGCCCGGTGCTTATGATTATTTCTTGCCCGGAGCTGCCGTTGAGACAAAGACGCTGGGGGGAAAAAAAAAAATTAGGATAAAAGATGAGGAACTTCCGCAGCCTCGAGGCGAGCGCGGTCAGGCGTGCGAGGCAAGCCGTAACAGACAGCTCAGAGGAGTACCCGAGAGAAATATTTGCAATTCGGGGTGTGTATGCAAAACCTGCTTCCAGTGCAAGGAGACGATGAGAGGGGCGGCCGGCACCGCAGTGGCCTCTGCGCTCCCCGGCTCACCTGTATAATGTCAAGAGTGATGTCGGCCCAGTACAAGCAGTTGTGGTCGTAGTCGAAGTCGAGGGCGACCGCCCCTCGCAGCCCGGCCAGGGGCAGCTCCTCGCTGACGCCGGAGGCGAGGTCGTAGCGGTGGATGGAGTAGCGGGTGGCGTAGAGAATGAACTCGTTCTCCTCTGCAAGAACAGGGAGCGCCTTGTTTAGACGCCTCTGGCCGTTTTAGGCAACTCCAGGGGCAAAAAGAAAACACCGGGTATTTTTTTCTTGCCCCTGACTGCACGTTTTAGCACCTCAGCGTAAGGGAGGCAAAGGCCCTTTGTCTCGGTGGGATTAGGCTAATGAGAGCGCGCTAATAGCCTTACGTGGGTCTCGCGCGCACTCGTGCCGGGAACACACTGCGGCCGTTGTTTGTTCCAGGGGCTGAAGGAGGAGGGAAGGATGGCAAAAACCGTCGTGACCCCTTCCTTCCCACGTCAGCGTGCCGCCAATTAGAAACAAAATACTGATCTCCTGTTCCTTAAAAATCTCATAAAAAAGGTGGGAGTGATGTAAATCTGCAAGTCCTAGGGGACACGGGCACTGCCGTAAACATCCCAGAGTGGGTTTTGTTTCTAATTTGCACGGAATCCAGAGTAATGGGATACTGGTCCGGGACCAAGTCTCCCGAGCATTAGCACACTACCGGTAAAGTCCAATAATGCTATTAATGAGTAAAGCTAATGTCAGTAAGTAACTCTGGCTGAGCATCCCTAATGAGATTATGCGCAGATACGAAACAGATACTGTACATGAAAGTGTTACCATGGTGCGAGCCAACACGTATCTGAAGACGATCAGCAAATACGCTGGGAACACAGCACTTCAAAGCCCAGCCCCGTGGGGACCGCAGGTTTATTTTTCGATCGGCAGGGCCCTTCTCAGCATGACTAACACGGCTCTCCAAATAGCTCGAGAGGGCTCAGAGGGGTGAATGATGTGTCGGGCTCTGAACGAGCAGGAAAACTAAGCATGGTGCTGGCTTGAATCCCAGCAGAGGGAACGCTTCCCCAGGCACCCACCAAGCCGTTTTGCACCGGGAATATCTTTTGCGCTCTGAAAAATCTTAGGCCGGTGCAGGGAAACCTCACGTTCAGCTCAGCCCTGGCCCCGGTTCGCCCTGCCTGCAGCGCCGGCTCGGCCGCCCCATCCCTTCCACGAGCATCTTCCCTGTCTCGGGCTTGCTCTGGAGCTGCTGCGTGGCAGCATGCTAATCATACAGCTCGTGACAGCAGATTAAATTAAAACTGTAATGAGCAGAATGCAAATAACTTTGGCAGCACAGGAGCACGAGACCGTTTCAGTGCCTTGTACATTTGAGAGGAGAAAATAAGGGCAGAGGCGCAGCGTGGCGGGGAGGCGCGGGAAGACTAAAGGACAACGTCTGGCCCCAAACAGCCGTCGTTCAGCTGCGTACGGTGGCCTGTCTCAGGGCGGTACCTTTCGAAGGGTCTCCTCAGGACTGGGGGGGGATCTTTGATCTAACTCTTGTCTTTCTGGTTGGGTTGAAGCCCGCTACAGTGAGGACGCGATGGGGATAAGGGTTCCTGCACAAAGCCTGCTCTGAGGGCTTCTGCCTCTGTGTCTTCAGGAGCAGAGAGGGCTCTGCTCCGCAGGCTGAAGCTGTGCGTGAGCGGGTCCCTCAGAAGCTCTCTGGCCGCCGGACAGGAGAGGAGATGATGGGTTTGTAACCGACTGAGGCGTTTCAGTTCCTGCGTCACAGGTTTTGTCTGAGAGCCCCCTGGGAATTTGTGCATGGTCCCTCAGGCACCAGCCAAAGGTTCCGTGAATGCAGCCCTTGTGCCCTAAGCAATCCCGTCTGTACTCACCAGCCAGTGGGCACGGTACCAGCTCCCCTTCGAGCCGCGACTCGATGTCTCCACCTGTACAAGTGTCCCCAGGGATCTTTCGGTAGCTGCAACAGAGCGAGCCAGGCAGTTTATTTCACGGAAACTGTTAATGTGCCATCCTGTGCCGCTAGAATAAGCAGCGGCGCTTAATTGCGATCTATGTCCAAACATGCAATTTGTTTACTGCACTTGTGTGTGTGGGTTTTGTGGCTGTTTGGGTTTTTTACTCAGCAGTAGGATAAATCCCAGCGTTTGGAAGATCAGGTTCCCCTCCCAAGTACAACACATACCCTCGAGTCTTCTTGTAAGTTGAGCCAACAGGGCAGGGGACCGGCGGGTCGTACGGTTTCCCAGCAAATTCAGGGTCAGGGACACAAACTTCTAACGATAAGTCGTCGCTCAGCTTAAAGCCAAAATCACTGCAAAGAGAAGAAAGATGTAAGGAAGGACAGGGGACAAGGAAAAATGCAGCCATGCTATACTACTACTCTGCTCTGCTTTTGCACAGAAGTTTTAAGAACCCAAAGTATCTCAAAAGTCCATTCATTTATTATCAGTATTTAGCTGCGTAATAATATCTTACAGCCAGACAGCTTCTGTCTCCAGGACGTTTCAAGAACATTTTGCAAATGAGCTTGCCAGTGGCTGAGCAGACTAGGGCAGGTGAGGCAGCAAGGCTTAGCTGAGCCAGCGTGCCCTGAAAATCTGGCCGCAAGCCCCGCTTGTCCTGCTAGCTGGCTTAGGTCGCGGGTCTGTCTCTTGGCTTTTGCTGTCGGCAAAATGGGAGTGACAGTGCGTCTGTTCTTTGGAAAATGCCATGGAAGAGGTTACGTCAATCAGCTTTTGCAAGGAGTCCAGGGCTGCGATTCTGAGGCAGGAATCGGATCCCACCAGCCCTATTCCCAGTCTGCTCACAACGAGCCAGGCTCGGTCTCCGTCTCGGCATCGGACAGGCAGGGCTGGACCCCCGCCCTCAACTGCATGCACCGGGCACTCGAGGGGTCTGGCTGCGAGCTCTGCTCAAAGTCCAGCCCCGGAAGAGCAGTTCACGTGCTAACCCCAAACCTTTGCATCAGATTGCCAGAGTGTGTTTCCTAATCCTGAGAGCACTGCACAGCTCTCAGGAGTCAGTAATGTGCAAATTGCAGAGGAAACGATACAGCAAGGCCAGTTGCATCCCTGGGGCTAAAGGTCACTAAGCTTTGTAGCGGAGTATCTCTATGTGCCATGGGAAATCGTCCGCCATCATTTGAAAGAAGGTGATGCATGAACAATACTTTTCTCTTCTATAGAACCTTTCAGAGGCTCCCGAAAGTCTCTAAAGACATTAATTAAGTCTCATGCCCCGTTATTAATGAAAGGATGTTTTCAGTCTGTTTAGTTTCCTCTTTGCTATGAAATCAAGCAGCGATACAAAGAGCTAAGGAAATTGGATGTTTGTTCGCTTTGAGCAATCGGTCACAGATATTTATCTCGGACTTACCATCCAGGCTAAAAGAAATTAATTGGTCTTTACCATTCAAAGTCTTCCCTCGTACAAGAGCAGTTGGAGACCATGACAGGCCTGTCAAAATCTTCCCCATTGAAGCAGGTCGCATGAGGAGTCCTTCTTTTGAAAACGGTTTTATGCCCCAGTAAGCATTCGTTGCCTCGCTCGTCGGAGGGCGACCACAGTTTGTAGTCATTCTCCGTGCAAGGGACCCCTAAGAGAAGCGACAAGGTTGGGGTCAAGAAAGACGCGGTCCTTGCTGCAACCCAGACCGAGGGTTTAAACGCAAGAGAGACAGACGTCCCTCGGTCACTGTTGCCGATATGCGCCCGACGAGGATGCGCAAAGCACAATATCGTGTCCTGCACCGCGCTCCGGGGACAACGCAGAGAGCTTTGCTCTCAGAGGAGGTGCAAAACGCCTCTCTCGAGGGGAGCCACAGGCTCCCAGCAGCCAGCCCAGCCTCCCAGGAGGCTGCGTTAACCTGGGCTTCTTGCCACGGCTAGTGGCATCGAGACCCAGGACGCTCAGAGTGCGGGCAGGCGCGCCGGGACCCAGCCTCGCACCAGCATGATGCCCGTTACCCCTTCCCTCTCCTGCCCTCCTCTGGCACAAAACAAGCGGTTTTTCCCCCCAGATTTCAAGGCTCAAGCCCCGGCCTGAAAGAGAGGGCAGAGCGGAAAGCATTTCAGCTCAGAGTGTGCAGCGGCACTCGGTGACAGGAGGCAACAAGCAGCTCCGTCGCGGTGACAGTGAATTTGCAATGCCTCATTTAAATGAAGTCATTCTGGTTACCAAACAGATCCGTTTCCAACAAAACGTCAAGGGAATCAGTTATAAATTTTAGTCAAGCAAATTCCTCTGCTGGGTTTAACTGCTCTTTGATTAAAAAGCCGCCTCGCAATCAAAGCTGAAATGGGTTATAAAACATTCATAGGCACAAGCCTTCAGAAGGTTTTTTCTCCTTTTTCCTTTTCAACAAATCCCTCGGCGAGGTGGGAGAGGGTATGGGGAGGGCGCAGGGGATGCGAGTGCCTTCAGCAGCTGGGTCCACGCGGACATGAGATGCGAGGGACGGGGCACCCGAATGCAGACGGTGGTACTGCAGCCCCACGGGCGATGCCCTTTCTCCCCCGGCTCGCCCGGGGCACCGGGGTCTGCTGCTAACGGGACTTGAGGGCATCTCTCTGGGGTCTCTTTTGGAAAACTGGATGGAGGGCAAGACCACCAGAGGTTTTCTCGGTGCCCGTTTCGTATTTAGGCGCCCAAGTTCCCGTGTGTGTCAGGGGGAATCTAAGAGCCTTAGATGACTAGTTTGGTTTGTAGCCTGAGGTCTCTAGGTCGCTTTGAGCTTCTGAAACCTCTCCCGTGCCCCCTCCTGGGTCTCAGCCCTCCCAGAGAGGGTTTGTCAAGGTCTCACTGGCACCCACGGGGTGCTCAGCGCAGCCCGTGCAGCGTGGGGACCGGCTGATTTCAGCAAGGGCTTAGCAGCGTGTAACCTGCAAAGCCACGGGTTGGAGAGAGGATGGCTCTCCCACCGGCCCAACCAGTGCCAGCAATGGCTCTGTCACCCGTCCCCTTACCCAGCACGTCCGTGGTGTTGATCTGCAGTATCAGCCAGCTGTGGCCATTCTCTTTGTACGAGCCGAAGATGGTGAATATGGTGCTTTTCTCCCCGGGCTCGGTAAGCAGGCCGTACACGAACACCGGCTTCTCTGAGAACGTGAACGTTTTCCAGGTTTCCCCCTCGTTTGTGCTGTACCTGGAGAAAGAGTGGGAGAGCTGCCAGGGGCAGGTCCTGCCTGCCGCAGGGCCCTCTCTCCCGGCACCAGCCCGAGCCCCAGAGGCCGTCCCCCTGCCCTGCCACGTACTTGAGCTGGTCCGTCTCGGTGCCCTGCGCGATGGCCACGAGAATGCCGCCGTGGTCGCCCCAGGTGTAGTAGTGGGGTCCGGACAGCGCCTGGAAGAGAAACGGTGCCGAGGGGTGCATCAGAGCCGTGCTGAATGAAGGGAAAAGCTTGGCGGGAAAGCGTGCTTTGTCAGAAACACTGCCGGACCCGAAGTAACGTTTCGGGTCGTCTGGGCTGAGCCAAATATCTGGAGGCACCAGAGATTCAAGCGTTTATGGGCCAACATCTGCTGTCAAGAGCAGCCAGACCAATTTCCCTCAACGTATAGCTGTGTGTAAGAGCAGCGCTGCGCCCGGGACTCTGCTCCTCCCGCGCCATGTGCAGGGAAGGGATTAACGAAGTGCCATTACATGAAGCCGGAGTCCATCGCTCCCTCTCTCAAGTCTGCAGCCCTTTGTCATGTCAGCCAGCCTTTCCCGACACCCGGCAGGGACTCCCCGCCTTCCCAGGGAAGTGTGGGGTTTGGGGCTGTAAGGCTTCTTGAAGGCTCAAAGAGAAGTGGGGCTGTGGCGTGGAAAAAAGACAGCTCATACATGCATTCCGTGGAAAGAAACTCATCATTCACGCTCATCTCCAGCTCTACCTAGTGACCACCAACACAAAATCACCTTTGCTTTCCTGTCTGGGGAGCCCAGCGCAGCTCAGGATGAAAATAGAGAGCGTGTACGTGCCTGACTCTGCTCGCAGGACACGCTAACGCACTCGGGGACGTGCTTGCACAGGGCACTGAATGCATTGTTTGTTTCTTTTCTGCGCTGTGAGACCGCACCGGTGATCTGGAGAGCAATGACCCTTCCAGCCTGCCGCCTGCCAAAGCCGAGAGGAGGAGTTGTGTTACTCCTCCTCCGCTCAGGAACGGCAGTGCCGGGTCACTCCGCACCTCCGCTCGCGATACAAAGGGCCCGAATAAGCCAGGAGCTCGCCATCGTTAACCGCGGGTCAACGCTCCCTCGGCATGTTTTAATTGCGCTTCAACACAAACCTGCCCGCGAGCCAGGGGAGGAGGTTGGCACCCGAAAGTCTCGGCTTTCGGATACCCTTCCCCGGCCGTGAGCGCTCCTGTCTTGCTGAAAGGCTCCCGCGGGGAGAAACGGCGGCGCCCCCCCACCCGGCCCCCCCCGCAATTTGGGGTTTTTTCAGCCGGTCCCCAGCGGAATTTGGGAGGCGCCTGCTCTCAGCCTCCGAACCACGGCCGGCTTTGGCAGCAGCCAGACCCGTGGCGCGTCCCCACCGCCGCCGCAGCTGCCCAGACCTTAACCCAGACCACGAAGCACTTACGGGAGGAAAAGGAGGCCGTTTAATTCATAGGATTAAATCGCTTGCAGATGTTGAAATAGCATATTACACTCGCTGCAGAATGCACAGGCAGACCACAAATGCTGCCGCAGACCAGAACACCCACTTAGGAAACAGCATCAAACTCCCCGTGAACCGAGGGCGACATCCCAGTTTTCTGGAAGATGCCGGAGCCTCTCCAAAGTCCTGGCTGTCAGTCCCACCTAAAAGGGGCCGGATGACCCCTGCCGAGGGCAAGTCCTGCCAGCTGAAAAGAAGAACCAGAGGAGGGAGCTCTCCTGCATTTGAACCCACCACCTTCACCCAGAGGACCGAGAGGTTCACCTCTATGCCAACCCTCGCCTGGACCTTCATTTAAAGACCTTTTTGCCTTGGTCTCAGGGGACATTTGGCACCTTCCAGCTACAGCTCTCCGATGTGCGTATGCAGAGGTCACCCTTAATGCCCAAGAGCGGCACATTGCTTATCTATACTGCTGCCAATGTCCTACCCGCTGCACCGCCACCTCGGCCGAGCCAGCAAGCAAAAGAGCGGCCTTACCTCTCTCCACCTTGCTCCGGCACTGCTCGAGACATAGACATTGGTTTTCCTTGCCATGTTCTTGCCAACAGAGCCTAGGAGAGCGCAAAAAATCATTCTTCTTCAGGAATGCAAAGGGATCGCTTAAAATAAAGCCAGACCCCTCGAAACTATTTTTAGCTGTGAGCGACATGACAACGATTGAGGAGCTGATTTTTCACACTATAAACTAATCCCTTCCAAAGCAAATATTTTAGACTAATACAAGTTTTAAAAGCAGCTGGGGAAAAACCTATGGCTGAAAAGATGGTGAAAAAAAACCAAACGTGTTAGTGTTTTCTTCAGCAAAGGAGCGAGACAAACAGGAATTTCGGTATGTTCAAGAAACCCTTTACGTGGATAGGGGCAGGAAAGAGGATCAGAACAAGCTGGCAAGGTTTCTCACGTCACCGTGCTTCAGTAAAATGTACATGCTGGAATTACTGTATGGGGACTGCAGCAGAGAAAGGACAGCAAAACGCACAATGTAATTGCATTTTTGTAACCTGCGTATACAAACTAGATGCTGCCAAGTTCCTCGCGTGCTGACAGCAACGTGCCCCAAGCCCCCACAAGGCTGCGGGAAGAAAAGCGATACCGGTGGCGATGATCAATCCCGGTGCCGACTCCTTGGAGAGAATGGGCATCCTACGCAGCTGGAAATTAAGCAGCTGGCTCAGGCGCTGGGCCAGGTGGAGAGAGCAGCCCTCAGAAAACTGGAAAAGCAAAACACAGTGGCATCAACCCTCCATCCCGCGCTCGCCCGTGCCGTCGTCCGACCTCGTCCGTCCCTCTCCGCTTGGAGAGGCGAGGAGGGACTCCCTCGCGGCGAGATTGCCGTTTCAGCCTCTTTTGCGGGGGGCTTCTCCTGCACTCGCCCCCTGCCCCTTCCCGCCCCGCGCTACCTCGCAGTCTATCTGCTCCCCGTAGCGCGTCTGCGCCGGGGGCTGCAGGAGCTCCCAGGTGCCGCCCTTGTCAAAGGTGATAACGGAGCGCATGTTCTCCTCGCTGAAGGAGCCGTTGATCAGGGTGGCAATGTAGACGCCCCGCACACCTTCCACGCGGTGGAAGTCCGCAAAGGGCTCGTTGGCAAAATACCTGCGAGGAAAGACAAAGGTGGGCTCCGGGAATCACAGCCTCCCTGGGTCTGGCGGGTGGGGAATGTCAAGCCCGGAGATCAGGGCGATGCTTTGATCAAACGCAGCCAAAAAGCACAAAGACTTTGGCCGATGTTCTTGTGTACCGCAGTCGATTAGGCGCGTCCCACGTTACCTGACCAAGGTGTCACTTCCAGCTCCTCCCGGGCTGTAGTAGAGCACGTTTTCTAAGGACAGGGAGAACTTCAGGCCCTCTGCCTCCGAGATGTAGAGGTTGGTACGGTTGTTATCGTGGCTGACACACACAAACACTTGGTCCTCCGAGGCATCGGCAACGTAATATTCCTTTGGATGGAAATGACAGGCGAGCAAGCTTCAGGAGTGTGGGCGTACGCGCAGGGTTTATGTACAGGCTGGGTTAGCATTTCCTTCTAGCTAGCTGAAAGTTAATTCTTTTCTCCACCCACTTGTACTTTTTCCACTTGGCAAGCGGGTACCTTTCTTCCACTGTTTGTTTTGGGTTTCTTCTCCTGCGATCTCTACCCTCTGCCCCGCACAACCCACTGGCCGTCCCCCAGGAGCAGTGCAGGGTGCCAGCCCCCATCGGTGGCAGTCCTCTCTCTGCCTGGACCCTACGGAGGCCGGGGGCGTCTCACAGCCGGGAGCGTTCCCCTCGTGCTCTCCTTCCTCCCCGCCAGCCTGGGGACAGCACAGCACGTCTGCTTCACGGACCACAGACTCTTTGCAAAGCCTGGCTGTCCCCCTCGGCTTCCTCTGCCTGCCAAGAGGGATGCTCCAGGCCACGCCGGTGGAACCAGCGCACGCGCGGCGACCTAGCGCCCCCGCCGTGGGAAGAGGTAAGGTCCCCAAAAGCAGAGCCAAAGCACTGAGAGCACCGAGCTCAGCCCCTCTCCGGTATCTGGGCTTTGCTGCCAGCCTCCATCAGCAGCGCTGGAGGAAGGTGGTGACTGTGTCTTCCCAGACAGCCTCGCCCCCAGGACAGCGCTGACCCGCACAGCGCTCTGGGTACGCCGGTATTTCTCCAGAGGCACGAATCGCTGCAATAAAGCACCATCGTGTAAACCTCAACATCACCCAAACGTGAGCTGTTGCTCAGCTAACCCCCCCGCACAGGGTCATACGAGGTCCCTTCCCGGCTCCAACTCCTGCAGCGTCTGATGAAACGCAGAAAAAATGCTGTTGACATCTGAGGGCGTCCTGGGCAAAGGAGGCAGAGAGGAGGTCTTCTCTGAAATTGCCACTTACCTTAATTGGATGCTTGGTGACAAACTGTGCCACGTGCATCGGCTTGCGGTTGAAGGAAACCCAGAGCTGGACCGAAGGCGGCTGCGAGCTGCCCTGTAAATGCTGCGGCAGAGCAGAGGGACACGTTAGGAGTAGAGCTCACCCCCGAAATCACCCTCATCACCAGCGGCGGCCGAAAGGCAGACTGGGGCAAACCCACAAGCGCATGCTTGGGACTTCACCCTCGCTGCGTGCAGACAAAGCATGGCACCGCCTGCCCTGGGACTGGCCATGGGGAGCAGCGCTCCCCGCTCCTGGTTTACATCCACGCCGGCAGCGCTCCATAAGGAGAGAAACTGCCCTTTCAGGCAGGTCAAACGGAGGTAAGGAGGCTGGTTTTAATTCCTCCTCTTTCTGCAGAGCACTCTGTCCTTTCCTTCCTATTTTTATTGATTTGCGCAAAATGAAAGGCACCAGTGTGAAGCCCACAAAGTAAAAAGCCGGGGGCAACCTATTTCATACGGGGTGCCGATGGTAAGAACCTAAACCCAGATTTAGGCTCCAAAAATAAGCGGCCTGATTTTCCCAGGCTCCGCATCGCTAAGCAACCGTGCCTCCCACGGCGAGGAGCAGAAGCCGGCATCCTGCATGCCTCTGCCTCCCGGCCCGTCCCCTCCCCGGCGCCACTCGTGCCTCGGCCGGGGTTCGACGCCAGTGCCAGATCCCAGACCTGGGGATACCGTTTCCAAACCAGGGGGCCGCAGCCAGGCTGGCCTCCATCCGAGCCTCCGTGTTCCCCACCGGTCCTTGCCTCAGCATGGAATATGGGTGATTTCAGTGTTGTTTAGTGTAACGCTGGTTGTTAGAGCTGCTGGACAAAGCGTGAGGGTGGCCCCTGTGACGCCCGAGCCCTCCAGAAGCTGAAACAACTCCGAAGAACCCCCAAATTGAGTTCGTGCTTTGAAAGGTCCCGACCCAAACCAGCCCCACGCTTTCAGGGCGCTGCCCCCACCCCGAGCCCAGTGGCTTCTCGGCAGAGGCGCGGACCATCCCCCACGTTTCACTCAACGCCACCAGCACGCCTAGATAAAATCTTCTGCAAACCACAGCAGGCTGCAGAGCAGGCGCAGCGCCAAGGGGACGGGCCCCCGGAGTTGCAGGCTGTACTACCTGCCAGAGAGAATTCGGAGAAACTGAAAGGGCTCCGCAAACACGTCCCCCACCAGCGTCAGACAGCACTAAGGCCGCTCGGGTGGACGGAGGCGACACGCTCGCTGCTTACCGCCTACAAAACGCTCCAGGGTTTTGCAAGGAGTCACCCCTAAATGGCAAAGGTTGCTCATTAAAACAGACTTGAGGGTGGCAGCAGCGGGGGAGGAAAGCAACGCTCACATCTTCTAAAAGGCAAACTGCTCCGTACCTTCCCGAAGGAACAGGACTCTGTCCTCTCCGCTGTCCTGTCTCTGATCGTCAGTAAAGGACTTGCCCTCAGTGAAAGCACAGACGATTGCTAGCTTGCTTTCAGGTTTGCCTGAAAACGGCCAACAGCTCCCAAAAGTACAGGGGGCCTGGGCCGCAGAGGGACCCAAAAGACCGCCGGCGCTCACCCTCACCCTCTTTCCTTAGGAAAGCAAACTGAAAATCCAGCTCTTGCCAGGCTGGCGCATGGCAGGCTACTTGGACCCAGTCCACGTTTGATGGTAATCCGCTCTGACAAGCGGCCTCCTAACCACTGAGCTGCTCGGCCGCATCCCCCCTTCCCCTGCCGCCGCATCCCCCCTCGCCTGTCTTCCCCGGGTTTCTCCCCGGTCCCAGCACTTCCCAGCCTGACCTACTTCTGCCCAGCCCGCTGAAGGCAGGCGTAGGGAAACGCCGCTGCTCGGAGCCCCGCCAGGAAAGCGGCATCGGTACGTGTTGTTTTGTCCGTGAGGGCATGAGGTCAAGCGGGGAAGGCAGCGGCCGGCAGCCTGAGCAACACCTCCGCGGCAAGCTAAACGCGAGGTCCGAGGGCCGCGAGGTAGAGCAGTGGGCAGCATCGTCCCTAGCGAAGGCTCTCGCCGCGCTTTAGCCGCAGGTCCCAGCCCAAAGCAGAGCGATCGCCTGCTGTGGAGGCACTGTGCCGAAGCAGCGACCGTCACCCGCGGCAGTGATTTGGTCGCAGGATGCTTACCACGGACTTGGTTGCAAACATGTATTTGTCCCTGAGCTGGAAGTCTTCGACGTCTTCCAGGATTATCTCTTTATTTTCCCGGCTCTGAAAGAAATCGGTGCTGCGAATGACAGTCGAAGCCCCAGAAGGCTCGTGCCGCTCAATGTACACTGTATTTGGCTTGTCGTAGGGCTCAACTCCCCTGGAGAGAACAAAAGAGGCGGTGGTGGTGCTAGTTCTGCACTCGCAGGGCAGCAAACGAGGCCAGAGGAGAGAGGTGAGAGAAGGCAGGAGGCGGGTGTAACACACAGGGGCGATACTTACCAAGAAAAAGACTTCACGTGTTCCTGAATCATTATCCAGGTTTGGCCAAAATCGTCCGATTTCCAGAGCTGCAACGACAACGGTGAGAGATGCCAGTGGGACCGGGCAACCAAACAGACCCAGGCCTGTAAGAGACCTAACCTCGGGCAGTGAAGGTAAGACCGACACGCGTCCATTGCAAAATCGTGAACTGCTTTGGTGACTTCTTTTTAGGTTGCAGCTACCCAAAGCAAAAGCAATCTTTCTAGCCGCGGGAGAATAACTCTAACGGGGAAAAAACGTGCTTTAGTCTCCTACCAGAAGGAATTCTCACTGTCTGTCAATCCACCTGGTTTTATCTCTGCAGTAAAAATAACTCGTTATAATGTACTCATGCGGTACATTAGCAAGGGTAAATATCTGGGCAGAGCCGTCTTCCCCTCAGAGGCCGTTACAGCCCCGAGCACAGCGACCCGCTCTTGTTGCAGATCTGCGGGCATCAGCGAGGAGAAGGTCAAGAGGAGAGATAGTATCTTTCATTGCGCCAACAAAAGGAGCAGCGATGAACGCGCCAGCCCGCAGGCAGGTCAGGCCCTCTGCGGACCCCGTCCCCCAAGGGCCCGCAGCCCTGAAACCCGCCTGGGTTTTCCCGAGCGCTACGGTGGCAAAGCAGCTGCAATGTTTGCCTCTGTTTTGCAGGTTCGCCGGTTCAGCCAGCCAGCATCCAGCCTCAACAGCCAGTCCAGCAGCCTCCCCGGGGAAGGCACCGCTCCCGGCCAGCTCCGTCCCCCAGGATGGCAGCGGCGGTGCCCAGCACGCACCCTGCCAGCACCGGACTCAAACCGGCACGGACTGTGCGTACACCCTGCTCGACTGTCCCCGTTCACATCTCGGGGGATGGTTGTTTCACCTCCAGGTTTTGCTTACTCTGCCTCTATCTATCTTAAAGTGCTGTAATTATTTACAAACTGTAGCCGGTAGCTCCAGGGGGAAAAAAAAAGGTTTGTTTTCAGGAAGCAATTTGTTATGCAAGACCCAAAGCCAAACCACGTGCCCACATGAAATACTGCAGAGGTCAGTCCCGCCTCAGCTGCCAGCGCTCCGCGGCGAGTTACGACCGCAATAGTCGGGGAGATCGATACGGTCAGGAGCAGCGCAGATGAAGGACCAGCATAAATGAAGGAAAAGGGAAAGGAAACGTGTAAGGCAGCCATCCTGCAGGGACTGCATCGTCACCACACCACGGGTCAGAAACCGGCCTGAGCTGTAGGGAAGGGGTGTCCTGGCTAATGTGGGACGGCTCTGCGTACAGATCAGACACCCTGGACGGCCAAAGCACGAAACCACATGGCGCTGGCAGGAGGTAGGGATGCTCTCGGCAGGCCGTAAGGGCTGCGGGGCACGGAACGGGCCAGGGGAATGCCACGGCGGCGCTGAGGCAGGACGTGAGCCCTCCGGCTGAGCAGAAGCGCTCACCTGTTTTTTAGGATGAGACCTGTCGAAGCCCAAGAGGAGGTTGGGGTCCCTGCCGTGCAGGAGGAGGTCTGCTGCTCTGAAGGGAATGGAGAAGCCCTGGATAGTGTTGCAGAAGTCGGTGGTGATCCAGAGGTAGGGGACGAAGGCATCCACGAAGATATACTGGGAAGAAAGGGACCGACAAGGAAGAAGGGAAGCAGGTGGTCAGCCTCCAGGAGGTCGGAGCAGAGCTCAGGGAGCAGTAAGAAAGGCACACGTCCCGGGGGAGCCTTTGGGAGGGCAAACTCTGGAGGAGAGGACTTTGCCAGCCCCAGCCACCCCCTCTCCCGCCATGCTCCGGTGCTCCTGAGCATCGCACAGCCGTACAGGAGGTTCGGCAGCGTGCCCGGCATGTCCCGCCTCTGCCTCGCGGACCCGCGGGATGGCCCGAAGGGCCCTCTCGGGGAGCGAGATGGCCGTGCAAAAACTGCTTTTGGTCCCCATCTGTGGCGGGGCTCCGTCCCTCCCCGCTGCTGCAGCAGAAAGGCCCAGGCGAGCACTTGCCCCGTGCAAAGGCAGGTTCTCAGCGTGACCCGCAGACGTGGGACAGGGTGGCCGCACACCCGGGTGCCCTGGCCCGAGGGCCATGCCGTGTCCACGCTAGCGGAGGGGATAAATGGTGTATGAGCCCCGCCGGGACCGGCTGCCGCATCCTCACCCTCTTGTTGTCGGCTGGGCTGTGGTAGAACTGGGCGATGGCCACCTCACTGCCGTTCCCCCCGCCAAAGCTGAACCTCTCCGAAATCTTCTTGAAACTCTTCCCATAGTCGTACGACACATAAACCTGCAAAGGAGAAGCCCAAGCGGGAGGAGTGAAAAGCTCTGGTTTCCCTTCTGACAGATTTGGTTAAAAATTCAGAAAACGACAGGAGGGGAAAGCCTTACAGATTGCCCGAGCCAGCCTTTCGGGGCTCGAACCTGTCGGGCAACACAGAGGATAGCAAATGGGGTTTTTTGTGCCTCTGACCTCAACCTCAGGGGTCTTTCTTTCACCCTTCCAGCGCACGTGTCTCAGGACTGATTTCTCTTCTAATGCTTGGGAAAACTGCACTTTTAGGAGCCTCTACTGTCTGAATTTGTGAAAATATTTACTTTCTAGCCAGCTATGGTGTGTGGGTTTCAAGGTCTCGGTGTTATTGAGCTCGCCAGGTGCAGCGATGAGGAGGAGCGAGACCCAGGAGCTTGACCCAAGCTGCCCAACAGGATTATTTCACACTATGAACGTCACATTCAATATTCATTAGAAAGTTTGCTGCGAAGTGCTCTCTCTCCCTTAACGGCTGCGATCCAGAGAACTTCTTGCCGGTGCCGGACCCCTGAGCCCTTCCCTTCCTCCCGAAGCCGCAGCACTGACAGCGTCTGACATTTGCTGTCCGCTGC
>NW_009649724.1:16317-23487 GCF_000708025.1 Charadrius vociferus | reverse complement strand
TCCTGCTGATAAAACGGGCCGAGTATAATCCTTGTATACTTTAGAACGGTATCGGGATCAATAGTGGTTCTTTAGTGTTATTAATGTTAATTATCTCGTCTTATTCTATTAGTTTTTGTTTATATTTCAACCCCCGGGTTTCCTAGTTTTTCCCGATTCCCTTTTCTGGGTGGGGAGGGGTCATAGGGTGACAGAATGATTGTCTAAAGAATAAATTGTTGTGGGTTTCTCAACCCACAACAACACGGGAGAAAGGCAAGCTGTAGCTCATCAGCCGCCGGCACCGAAACCACGAAGGCACGCCGGGACGGCGCCGGGTTGCGGTACTTACGTCGCTGTTTTTGGGACCCAGCAAGGACAGGCTGTCTCTGGCCAAGGCCACGATCACGTTGCTCTTCTCTCCCGCCCAGTGGACGACCATCTGATTGTGGGAATCGTTGAGGCTGACCTGCAACACCAAGGAGAAGGGTACCCTGAGCCTCGGCATCGCCCGCAGGGACAGTCGGAGAGCAAACACCCGCTCGTACCGCTCCTCCTCGGGAATACGCAGGCTTCGGGGAAGCTCCTTCGAACACGGGGCAGAACTTAAATATGCCAGAAGGCGAACGGCAGAGGGGCACCGTGCGTCTGGCTCTTCACACCTTGGAGGGGTCCGGGCGGCGTGCTCGTGGGCACGCTCGGGGCGAGCTCAGCTCCCGCCTGGAGTGCCGAAAGGCAACAGCATAGCCCACGGCTACGGCACTAAGGGCTGTACCTTCCCACCGTGGTCCGAGGTTGCTGTGCCGTCATCGCACTCCCACCTCCCCCTGCGGTTTCCGGTAAAGCCCACTCGCGGTTAAAGAACAGCCATGCAAACCGGCGGCCGCTCATCAGGACGGGGGTTGGAAACCTCTGCCGACGCGACGGGGATTACGCAGATGGTGCCACCGGGCCGGGGTTGCCGCCACTTATACCGAAGCCACCTCGGCGAGGTGTTCAAGCACTCGCTGCAAGCCACCAGGCAAGGAAAGGCTTCCCTGGCGGGGTGACGTTCGAGCATGGCCCCATGTAAACGTTGGCAAAATGCATGTGCCTAAAGGGGCTCGTTTTCCCTTTATTTGCCCTCAGAGAAATAGGATTTGGGGGACAACGAGGAGGACAACTTTAAACCAAGGACCGAGAAGCGATCGTAAATGCAGGCTGACTAGGCGAAGAGCCACCGGGAAACAGAGTCACCTTTCTGGCAGCGATGACCTCTGTACCCTAAAGGACGTGCCGGTTTCCAACACAAACGCAGTTGTACGCGACCCCGTTTTTCCCCGTGCACGTGTTGTATGTGGCAGCGCTGTAACAGCGCTGGCCACGAAGGGCCAGTGTCTTTGGGAAAATGATCGCAGCATCACGGCAGCGGGAGCTTGAAGGTGCAGGAGCCTCTGGGCAAAGCCGGTGCCCACAAGGACCGCTGCCGGCGAGCAGGGACGGCAAGCCTAGCCGGGGAGGTTGGGGCTAGTAGCTCGGGCACGGACAGGCGCCCCGACGGCTGCAGCAGCGGCGGTGTATGCCCAGCCCACGGCTGGCAACCCCTAAGCGCGTGGCCTTGGGAAGCCGCAATAATACAGGGCTAAGCCCTTCTTAGGTCTGATACCCTGCGGCTCCCGCTGACCCTGGGATCAGCGAGGAGCGCCGCCGGGGGTAAGGAGCCAGTTTAACATCCGCCACCGAGCGGCAAGAAAAACACTTGGAAAAACAAGATCTTTATTCTGAAGGGGGGGGATGGGTGGGGGGTGGAAAGCAAAGCAGAAGCCCTCAAATCCCTCTTACGCAATAGGCTCACGCAAGGGGAAAAAAAATAAGTAATCATAATCTAGCGGGGGGGGGGGCAGCGAGCACCCCCCAGGGCCGGTACCCCCGGCTGCCCAGGCAGAGACCCCCGCCAGGCAGACCACGTCGGAGTACGCAGATAGCAAATGCAGCAGAGATGTAGGTCAGGCGGCAGCATCCGCTGCAAAGCAAGCCAGCGATGGCCTTGAGCGCCCGCTGGAAAAAAAGCAGCGATGCTGTGCGAGGACGCAGGGAAACGGGGGGAGAAGGAGGAACTGCTGGTGCCCACCCAGACAGCCAACATACAGCCTCAGGGCTCAGATCCGGAGCAGCTCTGTGCTCCCAGCCCCCTTCCCGTCCTTTATAAGCAGAATAACCTCATCTCAGCCTCTGACATCTATAGCAGTTATTTTGGGTGCAGGTTTTTTGGGGTTCCAGGCTGAGGTTGCCGGCTTCAGGCAGAGGGCTAGGTCTGTTAGCCGGTCTGGAGCCGTGGTGTTATTTGGAGGGGAGAGGGATAGCGAGGGGGAATCTCTTGCTGTGTGTTCCGAGACAGAAGTGAGCAACTCTGTCCAGGTTCCCTTCCCCGGGACAGCCCCTCAAGAGGGAGATTTGTTCGCTTCCCCAGGGAAAGCTGGTGTAGATGTGCCCGAGCTGCCCTGCCCTCCCCGGCACCCCTCAGCCAAGAGGGGCTTGTCACCACCTCTGTGGCAATTTTGGCAACTTCAGCAGCACTCGTTTTTTTTTCTGCAAGAAATCCGACAGTAGGAGAGTTTCAAAAACAGGAAAACCACAGGAGACTCCTACCTGCATCTTGCCTTAACCTCAGCACTAAATCTGCACAGGTTTTTTCTTTCGTGGGTGAAAAGAGACAGCGATGCCCCGAGCATCCCCTCCTTAGAGCAGGGATACCTGGGCGGGGTAGCGAAACCCAAAGACCCAGGGCACCGTGTTTGGGCTCGGAGGAGCCAGCTGAGCTTTGTTACTCGTTAGGAGCCGTGTGACCTCCAGCAGCCTAATTAGGGCAGAGCCCCTATATAAAGGCCAAAGCAGGCACAGGAGAGGTTTGGTCCCCTGGTAGTAGGGAGGAAGAGCAGCATGGAGTGCCTGGGGATTGTGCTCAGCAGAAAGCTTAGGAGTAGCTAAAGACTGCTAGAGCGTGTCTTACTAAGGGTCGTAAAGAAAGAGGAGCCACCAGAAGGATATGCCTTACGCTGTAAGTCCCCCGAGAAGGGCTCGTGCAGCAGTGTCTCAGGCGTAGGAGCCCCATGCGGTCGGCTCTGCCGGTTGCCGGAGCGGGAGACGGGCAAGGCCTGTGGAGCTTTGCGGGGACCCAAATAGCTCAGGGGAGAAACAAATGGCACCCCGAGTCTTTGCTGGTCCGGGCAGCAGCACTGTGTTGTGTTCCTGGTGCACAGCACCCAACGTCCCAGTGACCGGGCTGTTTTCTGTGAAACAGCTTTGCCATAAGGCTGCTGTTATCCCCGACACGAGTACCCCAGCCCCGTTTGCCCGGAGGAGGCTCGTTTGGCAGGAGCCCGCCTTCACAGGGTCCCCCACCTCCCCTAATGGGGGAAACCTTCCCCGGGAGCCGGCGTAACCTACGGATGGGCAATGCCCAGTGCCTCATGGAAAGCACTTAGTATAAATTCCACTTAATGGGGAAGCGTTTTGGTCTTTGCCAAGTGATTAAGTGTATATGAAATATGCATGAAATTTTAATTTGTCCTCCTAAGATGTAAGGTGCCAAATGAAGTCCAGGAGGGGAGAACTAGAGCCAAGACATAGAGGAGGCTGCTTGTAGCTCTAGTTAACGCCGCTAGCTTTGCTCACACTATATGTATTATTTTTGTTCACAGACTCTTCCAATGAACGGATCCCCCACAGAAACAGGGCGAGGAGACAGCCCCCGGAGCCGCCGTCCCACGGGAGCACGTCCCGGAGCAGGTAGGAGCTCCCGCAGGGCTCGAGGGGCGCAGCCGGAGCCCGAGCGCTCCCTGGCCGGGCTGGGAGGGGGAACGTTGTCCGGACGCGTGGTGCTGCGCGCAGACCGCAGTATTGCCTCGCCGAGCCTCCCGAGGCGATGACCGTCGGGCGGCGAGCAGACCAGGGTGCCCTGCGTGCGGCGCCGAGCTACTCCAGCGCCTAAGTGTGCTCAGGAGCTAATGGTGTGCGTCGATGGGTTTGCTCTGTTGAGAGTTACCGCTGTGGCTACAGGACTCGGAGCGTAGCTCGACCCAGGCTCTCGTTATTAATCACGAGGTGATGCAGCGCGACTGCTTGGGGGCTGAGGCGCGATGCTGTAAAATTGTGGGTGTGCAGAAAAAAGTCTCCCAGGGATTCCTGATGTGTTTTTCTGGTCCTGGTGACGTAAGTGGAAATGGGACGCTGACAAACAAATGCAGTTCCCAGGAAATTTCTGCAGAGTTAACAGGTTATGACTACGGCTAGATAAGGGAGGGTATCGGAGAGCAACAGGCCTCTGCGGCTGCGACAGGCTGCCAAAGCTGTCAGAGTTTTGCCGGCGGTTTGGATGTTGGCTCGGAGGCTGTCGGGGGATGCTCACAGAAGAGGAATCAGCTCAACGCTTGGTACCCGTTAGGCAAGGGAATGAGCGTGGGGCTAAAGAAGGCTGTAGCCGAAAGGGGTCAGACGCGAAGCCGCCGCTCGGGTAGCGCAGGGCTTCAAAGGCAAGGTGCTCTCGCTAGCCTCCTCGTCGTTCCGGCTCGCTGGAAGCCGCAGTGGACAAGCGCCGGGCTTTTGTCCCCGTTTCTTCTGCCTCCCCCCGGCAGGGCTTACGCAATAGCCCGGCACGGCGGATGAGCGTCATGGGGCAGCTATTGCATTCCCGGCACGCCGCGTTCCCCGTGCGCTCCCGCTAAAGCTGCATGCCTGTACCTTCTGCTCTGCTCCCGAGCATCTGTTTCTAGCCCTGCCACGATATTTTAAAATACAGTCTGTGCCTGCCGTAGCGCTGCTTGTGGCTTGGACTGAAAATGCCAGGCTCTGAAATCATTGATATGAAACACGCGTGACTCATCGCAGAGAGCGCCAGGCCCATGTTAATTGTGTTAATACTGAAATCGTCTGGTGGCAGAGCTGTTTTTTCTCAGCTACCACCAACGGAGCTCTCGGTTAGCTGTTGTTTCTAGGAGAAAGGAAAAGGGTAAGGGAGGGGGAAGACCGGGCTCGAGGATGGAGCCCCGTTCGCCCCAGAAACGAGCGGGTCCCTCGGTGAGAGCGTCCCGGAGATGGGCTCTCTTTCTAAAATGATGGGGCTGGGGGTGACGGGGAATCGAGGCTGCCCCGGCCTGTTTGGGTAAGCGCCGAGGAAAGCCACTCTGTAGCCGAGGCACGGAGGAAGGCTGCACAAAAGGTCTAACGTGCTGCCAGTGAAGCATGCCACGAGCTAGCCATTAGAGCTACAGAAAGCTTAAGCGATGCCCCTGAGACAAGGCAACGCTTGCTCAGTCCAACAGCGGGGTCTGCTAGGAGCCTGACGAAAGGGAAACAAGGAATAAAACCAGAAACACCCTTCCCAGCTGCCGCGGTGCCGGGAGCAGGGACCGCGTGGGTCGCAGAGAACCCGTCTCTGCCGGCAAGCTCGAGCGCAAAAGCAGGCGCCGCCAGCCGGAACCTTCCCGGGGCGGCGGGGTAAGGGACAGGGGCGGCGACGGGGAGGGGTGTTCGCCGACGCCAGGAAGGACAAAGATGACAGGGGGTCCAGGAGCCCGCGGCCAGCCCTGTGCCGGGATGTCCCATCACCGCCTAGGGCATCTCCGGAAGGTTAAAGTATAATCTGGGAAGGTCTCTGCTGGGCTGGCAAACCCGGTCACAATGAAATATGGTTCAGTGCCGCCGCAGAGTGACTGACGTCTCCGTTCGCATAGCCGGGTGGCATTTACGCTGGGAGGCACTTTCCTGTCTCCTCGGAAGGAAGAGGGGCTCTTTGCCACTCTGCAGGTTGGGAGGGAAGGGAGCTAAGGTGGGCTCTCTACCCAGGAGGCGCTTAGGGTCGCAAATGAAGAGACGCTTCAGCGCGCTCTGCTCAGGCACTATTTAGACCCGGTGCTAACAGTATTGCAGGGTAGCTCGCCAGCACAACCCATGCGTACGCGGCACACGGGGCGAAGGGACTCCCGAAGCCGAGGAGCGGCTGTGCCCAGCCAGGGGAGGGGACTCGTCTCCCCGGGAGTGCTTTGCTGGCTGCTCTGCAAGTGCGCAGTGCCACAGAGAGAGAGGTGCTAACGCCTCCTGCACAAGGGCAATGCGGTGGCGTTATGTTAATGGGAGACAAAATCTTCTCGGCTGCCTGGAAAAACTTGTCTTAAAGATAAAGATCACTGAGTGGCATCACAGTGCGGCGTTGGTTCTAATCTAATGCAGGCTGCGGAAGCATGCGGTCCTCCGAGCGCTAGCAGCTGAGGAGCTCATCTTAGGTCTTTGTCAGTGGGGGGGGGTGTTAAGGTCAAGCAGGTGGGCCGATAAAAGGTCACTGAGTAGTAAATGGCCTGGAAATGGTGAAAACCTGGTCCTTTTTCTCAAAGGCAGGACTGGTTAGCACCAGGAAACAGGAAGCTCAGGAGCGATGAAGTCGGTCCTCCCGGGAGGGAAGGAGAGGAGCTGCTGTGAGGGCGGGCAGGAACGCCGGCTGCGGGGACGGGGAGGCACAGAGGCGACGGGAGCGCGGGGAGAGGCGCGAGGCCTCGCAGGGGCTGCCGGCGGTTAGATAAGATGTCTTTTGTCCCCATGCAGTCCGAGGCAGAGGTTTCTTGTGCGCTGTGTGCGTTCAGGGGGTGTTTCGGATAAGCCCTTTCCAAAGAAGGGAAAGGGCTGTTTGCAGACGAAGGTGAGACCTGTGTCTCTGCAACAGCAGCCCAGCAGCGTAAATGCACTCTGCAACCGTGATCCTCTCTCTTGCCCCTCAGGACCGGCCAGACAGAGGCTGCCCTCCTGCCTCGGCGCTTCTCCTCGCTGTCTGTTGCGGCTACGACATGACACTCGGGAGAGAGCCAGCCTCACGGTCACAGAAGGCGCTTCGTCCCAGCACGCAGGTAGGCGGCCGAAACGGCTTCTTTTACTTTCCTTGCTTGTTGCACTAAGCAAAGTCCTCGCAGGCGACGCGGTTCGTGGCCGGCTTTCCCCCTGGAGGGGACGGGATTGATGCACGTGATAGGGATGTACTGTAGCGACGTGATATCCGGGAGCCGAGTACCTGCATCCAGGGCTGAGCAGGGATGCGTAGGCAAGAGCGGGGAGGCTGTCAAGGGCGGGCCGCAGACGAGGCGACGAGGCGCCGCCGGGGTAGCCAGGGGCTCGCGCCGGGAAGAGGAAGGCAGGGCGCAGTGCCGCGGTTGCCGGAAGGGGCTC
>NW_009649724.1:14033-16302 GCF_000708025.1 Charadrius vociferus | reverse complement strand
GGGGGCACAGGTAGCAGTTGTTTTGCCCCGGGGATGTTTCTTTGCTGTCGGTGGCGTCCTAGAAAAGACCTGTCAGGTGTCGGTGCCTGCTTTGTAACGGTCTGTCCGTTGTTTCACTCGCCAAGAGTCCCGTAGAGGTGAGGGCGGCGCAGGAGAACAAAACGCGCTCTGTCTCGGGGCTGACGGTCTCTGGAGTCACACGTTTGGTCTGTTGGTGTCTGGTTTTTTGGAGTCAGAGAAGCCGGGGCAAAGTCGCGGAGGCACAGGGCTTTAGGCTACCGGTCTTGTTGTTCGGTGAGGTTCCCGAAAAGGTTTGCTGTACCCAGGAGTGCAAGGGACGTAAGGATGCGATGGGTGGTACGGATCCGGAGGAGGAATGCAAGTAATGTTTTGTCCTTGTGTCTTTGGTATCTAGGGCAAGAGGGCTCCCAGCCTGTCGCTGACGGTACCGAGTAAGCTGCGGTTGGCTCCCGAGGAGCCGCAAAGGGCTCGGACTTTCTTTCCCTCCTCGATTCCGGCTGGGGCGACGCGTCCCTCTGCCTCGCTGCGGTCCCCCGGTGATGTCTCCCGCGGCAGTGACCGGCAGCGCCGACCTCCCGGGCTGCGCTTTTCTTCGCCTCAGAGCTGAGCGGGGGCTCTATGCCGTCCCACGAGGCCGCGTGGGGACCGCAGTTGAGAGCCGGGGAAGGAGAGGGAGGTTTGGGGCACGAGCCAGCGCGTAGCATATGGCCGAGCGACCTGCCAAACGCCCGGGAGCGGGATGCGTCCCAGATAAGGGAGGCACCGCAGCCACACGGCACTAGGATGCTCGGTCTGAGCGCTGCCTCTTATGATGATGTCCCTAAAAGAGGACTGTTTGTTGACTATGCTGTTTCATGGTGGTATTAGAGAAGAATCAGAGACCTGGGGGAGAGGGGACACGGGGAGCGTTCGGTCCTTGTAAGGCGACGCGAGACCTCGAAGCACCGCATTACGCAGCTTTCTGGCTTCCCGGGGGTTTGTAGTGCTGCGCGGTCAGATCTATAACGGAGATGAGGACGTACGGGCCGCCTCCTTGTGTGTTTTATTAAAGCACTGTACCGCTCGGGAGAACTCCGAACTGTTGTTTGGTGTCAATAAACTCTTCCTGGTGACATACAGTACCTGGGCTTTAAATTTTGTGCGTCCCACCCCTAAGGAGCGGAAGGGCCGGGTTTTGTACGCTAGGCTGAAACCGGGTGCCCCGCCGCCAGCGAAAGCAGCTCCATTTTCCGCACAAATACCCTCCGAAAGCCTCAGGCCATGAGAGACAACTGAACAGTGGCAAACTTTGAACTGTTATTAGTCCCGGTCTGGATAGCACCAGGGTTACCGCACCCTCTTTCATCTGCCGCTGCTGCGGCCGAAGCAGCTCTCTCCCCGACCCGGGCAGGTGGGATAGGCGAAAGCCACAGGGAGATGAAAGGGAAAGTGTGACAAATGTCCTTCTGTCGATAGAGAGGCAAGCGGTATGGTTGTTAGGGGTTTTTTCTTCTAACATGGGGTAGCTGTGTGATGCGAAAAACAGCCAAATGTTGAGGGGGTAGAGGAGGAGAAGCAGATTTTCCAGGGGAGGAGGAACAGCTTTTCCCGCCCTCTAAATGGGGGAAGAGGAGCAGGGCTGTAGGAGCAGCACCAGCCCCGTGCGTGCCCCTCCGGCGGCTCTGGAGCCGGGCCCGTCTCGTGGCTGGCCCTGTCCCATCCGTAGCGAAAAGGGGAAATTATAGGGCCCCCAGAAGGGCAAGCATTCGCCGAGGAGGCGAACGCAGCTGGTGCGGAAGGCTCCGAGCCCGGCCTCGAGAGAGCCCCTTCCCTCTGCGGGCTGGTCCCCCCTACCTCCGGCAGCCTTTTTGGCACGCGATGGGACGCAGGCAGCGAAAGCGGGGAGGGTCAAGCGGGGCAACTTAGCGCAGTCTAGCATGTGGATAGGTAAGAAATCGAGTAGAGTCGTGAAGGCTGAAGCTTTCCCTAGCTGGCACCAGGGCAGGATCGTCCCGAGAGCAAATATCCCGGCAAATCAAGGCCGAGCAGCAATATTTTCAGAAATAGCAGTTTCTCTGTTATTCTGCGAGGAGGAACTCCTGGCCCCCTCTTTTCAAGGAGAGGTGGAGGCTGGATCGGAAACGCGGAGAGGAGCCTGTCTTACAGAGCAGGGCACGGTGCCTCGCAACCAGCAATGCCCTCTGCCAGAAGGCACCCCCCTCTGCCCAGCTTCCGAGGGTAGGAGCGGCCAACGCGAGCATCTGTGGGT
>NW_009649724.1:5807-12990 GCF_000708025.1 Charadrius vociferus | reverse complement strand
GATGCTCGGGGCTCCCCCCCCCGCTCCCCGCCACCCGACCGCGGCGAAGGTGCGCGCCTCGCTCCGGAGCGGGTTTGGGGTGCTGGGGAGAGAAAAGGAGAGAAAGGTAATAACTTAAATGGAAGGCGCTGCGGTGAAATGGATCGAGGTGGCAAGGAAATACATTGAAAGGAATGAAAGTAAACGAAATAAAGTCAAGCAATACAAAATAAGAGAGTTGCAGCCTCTTCCATCTGGGGGATGCATGAGGTTTACCCGCCCCCCCCCCGAAAAAAGCCTAGCTGCACTTTTCCTCCCGCGCACAGCGTGTGCCCCAAGCCGGCACGTGGGCACCAAGCACCCCGATGTCGGTGGGAAGCGGCGGGATTGCCCGTGCAAGCGTCCAGGCTGAGGTGTGCGAGCGCTGCGGGCCCAGTTGTCACCGACGTCCCCTGTGGCTGCGTAGGGGGTGATGAAGGAGCGAGGCCACGAGGGGAGCGTCAGGCGGGGGCAGGCTGGGAGAGGGTTGCGTGGGGTGAACGTGGGCCAGGGGCAGCGTGCCAGGAAATGGACTGGGGCTGGAAATGGACTTTCCAAGCAAAGCCTGACTCCGCGCGGTTGCTGCAGCTGGTAAACCGCTGCTCCTACCGATGATGTACCGCTCTTACCTGTTGTCTACCAGGTCTGTGGTGGTTGAAAATAGGTGCCAAACCTGCAGCTGCTCACGCAGGGGCTCACGTATCCTAGGCCAGCGGCTATTGTGCACGCATGCAGTAACCCCGTGCGTGCAGACTGCGTCATGCTAGGGATGATCTGGACCCACATCGGCACTGCCAAGGGCAGCCTCGCTCCCTGTAGCGCCCGGGCGGGGAGCCGCGAGGCTTTTCTGTATCGGGGCCTGCAGGGTCTGCCAGGAGGGAAAGGGGGTGCACGGTTATTATTGGAAGTGGTCAACACGGAGTTACCAAGGGTCAATCGTGCTTGACCCAACTGATAGCCTTCTATGATGTTGTAAGTGGTTGGCTGGACGAGGGGAGAGCAGTAGATGTCACGTACTTTGACGTCAGCAAGGCTTTTGACACTGCCTCCCGTAACATCCTCAGTAGGAAGCTGAGGAAGCGTGGGCTAGACGAGGGGAGAGCGGGGTGGATGGAGAGCTGGCTGTGTGACAGGACTCGGAGGGTCGCGATTAATGGAGCAGGTCAATACTCGGTCCGATCTTGTTCAATGTAGTCATCGATGACCTGGATGAGGGGACAGAGTGTATCCTCAGCCAGTTCGCTGAGGATACCAAACCGGGAAGGGTGGCTGACGCTCCAGAGGGCCGCGCCGCCGTCCAGCGTGACCCGGACAGGCTGGAGAGCTGGGCAGAGAGGAACCTCATGAGGTTCAAGCAGAGCAAGTGCAGGGTCCCGCACCTGGGGAGGAAGAAGGCTAGCCACCAGTATAGGTTAGGGGTGGACCTGCTGGGCAGGAGTTCTGAGGAGAAGGATCTGGGGGTCCTGGTAGATAAGAAATTTTCCATGAGCCAGCAACGTGCCCTTGTCGCCAGAAGGCCAATGGCATCCTGGGCTGCATCGGGAAGGGTGCGGCCAGTCGGTCGAGGGAGGGCATTCTCCCCCTCTGCTCTGCCCTGGTGAGGCCACAGCTGGAACAGTGCGTCCCCTTCTGGGCTCCCCGGTTCAAGAGGAACGGGGAACGGCCGGAGCGAGTCCAGCGAAGGGCAACCGAGATGACTGAGGGATTGGAGCATCTCCCTTATGAGGAAAGGCTGAGAGAGCTGGGACTCTTTAGCCTGGAGAAGAGAAGGCTGAGGGGGGACCTTAGTGTTGCGTACAAGTGTCTAAAGGGTGGGTTGAAGGAGGATGGAGCCACGCTCTTCTCGGTGGTTCCCAGTGACAGGAGGAGGGGCAACCTGCACAAGTGGGAACATCGGAAGTTCCAGTCAAACAGAAGAAAAAACTTCGTTACGGTGAGGGTGGCAGAGCACCGGCACAGGCTGCCCAGGGCGGGTGTGGAGTCCCCTTCTCTGGAGATTTTCAAGACCCGCCTGGATGCGGTCCTGAGCGGGGTGCTCTGGGCAACCCTGCTTTAGCAGGGGAGTGGGACTACATGATCTCTAGAGGTCCCTTCCCACTCTGGCAATTCCATGAAAATTCCGTGGTTCTCTACACGTGTTACCTTTCCCTGCGTGGGAAACGGGGAGGGATGTGCTATCGGAGCAGGCTCGCCAGCCCTCGCGCTCCTCTCCTGGTGGGCCGAGCACGTTGATTGAATGCCTGGAGCCAGGTGCGCAGGGATGCACAGGAGAGGTGGCTGCGCTGGCACTGTAGGTTTCTGGTCAGTTTAATCCCACTATCGGCCCGAGGAGAGGGGCGGCCCGCAGCAAGGGATCTGCTCGGCTCGCGGTTTCGAACCTCTTCCAACCTCGTGGATGCTCTCTGCCGCTGGTATCCGTCCCCGGAGGTCCCGCTCACCGCACGTGCGCCCAGTCGCTTTGCTGTCTCCGCGTCAGTTTTGCGTCAGCGTCTCTGGTAGTTTGGGCAGTTCCTGATGCGGAGCCATCCCTGGGAAGCCCCCGTCATTTTTTACTGTCTACTGGATTTGCGCAGCGATGTGTTCCTGAGCGTAGGCTCGAGGCTCCTCGCTATGTCTGACATGTCATGGGAAAGAGGAGCAGCTGGTAAAAACTGGGGTTTCCCGTAACGAAAGATGAGGAAAGGCTGAGGGACTTGGGTCTCTTTAGTCTAGAGGAAAGAAGATCGAGGGGGGATCTTATTAATACTTGACGGGAGGATGCCAGGGGGATGGGAGCAGTCTTTTTTCAGTGGCGCCCAGTGATAGGACGAGGGGTAACGGGCATAAACTTGAACATAGGAAGTTCCATCTTAACATGAGAAGGAACTTCTTTACTTTGAGGGTAGTGGAGCACTGGCACAGGCTGCCCAGAGAGGTGGTGGAGTCTCCCACTCTGGAGACATTCAAAAGCCGCCTGGACGCCGTCCTGTGCAATGTGCCGTAGGTGACCCTGCTCTGGCAGGGGGGTTGGACTAGATGATCTCCAGAGGTCCCTTCCAACCCTGACCATTCTGTGAATTCTGTGAATTCTGTGGATTTCTGAGGTCTATGCTGTCTATGTGCGTTGGAGAGATTATCCAGCGGGTCAACGGTCACGCTTCGCGTCTCGTTTCCCGTAAGCACTATCACGGTGCCGGGGGGCTGTTTCGGGTAGGCAAGTTTTCCCGGCAATCGCTCAGACCCGCTGCGAGGTCGGGCTCCTCGCCGGGGCGGGAGCAGAAGAGGTTAGCGAGAGACCCGCCGGCAGGGCGGCTCGGCGGGCAGCGACATAGTCTCGGGTCCTCATTGCCCAAGGGGTGGGTCGAGTGCGATGAGGAGTTGCGTCTGCCTCTGGATGGGAAGATGAAGGTGTGGATGGATGTCCAGAGGAGAGAGGGAAAGGTGCGAATGATGACATACGGTCTGGTGACGGACTTCCCCCGGTGCGGCTCTGGTAGCCCTCAGAGCTCTCCACCCCAATGTCTGCCATCTTCCTACCTGGGCCGTGGTGGGAAGGCGAGCGCCGTCTCAGCCGTGAGGCCGGCGGGAGCTGGAAGACCGAGGTCCAGGGGTCCCTCGGGGTTCTGCCGCCCCCTCTCGTGCCAGTCGCGCTCGGCAGGCGGGTTCGAGCTGTGCCAATGGAGCGGCTCTTTCCACCCAGGGTCAAGGTAGCTGGCTACGTGCTCATCCATAAAACGCTCAGCATAGGTAATGTTCCCCGCGTAGCCCTCGTGACGCATTGGCACAGTGGAGACGATGCACGGTGACGCAGGTACGGGGCGGGACGGCCGCCAGCGGCCACAACCCTGGTTTCTCGGGGCAGGCTGAAGCAGGCGGTGAGAGGCACCTCTCGCTCATCCCTTGTAGAAAATGACTTGTCCCATCCCTGGCCGGTGCTTGTGTGGTCGTACTGAAGGAAACGATCGTAACGTGCAGGCCGTTCTGGTGCTGGGCAGCACCGTGTCCCGGATGTCACTGAGCAGGGGTGGGAAGGGGGAGCAGGGCCGTGAGGTGGAAGGAGAGCAGGGGGTTCGTGCCCAGGTGGCAGGGAAGGACCCTGACCGGCTCTGCAGGGGCTCCGGGTGGGCAGCGTCCCGCTGTCCTGCCGGCCAGGGGATCCCCTCTGCGTGGCTCCGTCCCAGGCCTGGCGGTCAGCAGCGGGTGCGGGCTCGCCCCGGAACCGTGGCGATACGCGGTCTGCGCGTCCGAGGCAGTTGCCTTGCATGCAGCTCCGCTGACGTCGAGCACCGGGGACGTTGCGGGCTGTGCCGGGGCGGATACGCATTACGCGAGTCGTCCGAGCGCCTCTCATCTCTCTTCCGCCTCTCGCACCGTGCGCCGTCCCGGCATTGCTGATGTTGTCGGGAATTCTTGAAAGAGAATGGATGTGACCCGGCCTTAAAGGAAGGGGAGTTTATAAATCTCGTGGACACCCCTAAGGCAGTCTCCCTTCCCCTTAGTTCGCCTGCTTTCATAGCAGAAACATCGTGCGGAGCTTTCCCCGAGGTGCTTTCACCTAGAAACGTAGTTAGTGTATTTCGGGTAGGGAGTCAATACGATGAGAAGCCCTCCTATGGAAGCTGTTACCGGTGCTGACGTAGCGTCATGTCCCTCCGGAGGAGCGGAGGTCACCGTGGGTACGGGCAGAGTCAGTAAGAGAGTTTTATTGCGCGGGAACTTCCGTAGCTGGTTGCCGTCCAGAGCGCACGCGGCGGGCAGGCGAGAGGGACCCGGGAAGGCCGCCGCGTCCGTCCCGTCGCCCGTGCAACGTCCCGTTCGACCCTGCTACGTTCCCCCCAAAAGAAGTAACAGAGGGGAGAGTAGAATAAGAAACAGGTAGAAACGAGGGGGTGGCTTTGTAGCAGTTTCTGAACAGAAGCGCAGATGCATGAAACGGTTTAGGTTGGAAAGGGCCATTGAGTCCGACCAGTAACGGAGCAGTCCGCCACTGAACCACGTGCCTCAGCAGGACATCTACACGCCTTTTAAAGACCTTCAGGGAGGGCGACTCCACCACCTCCCCGAGCGGCCCGTATCGACTGTAACCCTTTCTTCGCCGAAAGGGTTATCAAAGATAGGAACAGGCCGCCCAGGGAAGCGGCGGAGTCGCCCTCCTTGGGGGTATTTCAGAGATGGGTAGATGCGGTGCTTGGGGACACGGTTTAGCAGAGATTTTTGGCAAGCCTAGGTTAACAGTGGGACTCAGGGATCCTAAAGGTCCCTGCCGACCTAGATGAATCTACGACACTCGTCAACCCTTTCAGTGCGGAAATGTTTCCCGCTATGCGCTCTAAACATGTCCTGGTGTCACTTGAGACTGTTTCCTCTCGTCCTATCTCGGGTGATTTGGGAGAGGAGACCCAGCCCCGCCTCGCTGTCACCTCCTTTCAGGTAGGTGTAGAGAGCGATAGGGGCTCCCCTCAGCCTCCTCTCCTCTGGGCGAAACCACCCCAGTTCTCTAGGCCGCTCCCTGTAAGACTCCGGCTCCAGACCCCTCGCGGGGTTTGCGGCCCTTCTCTGGACACGCTCCAGCACCTCGATGTCTTCCTTGCGGGACGAGGCCCAAAACCGAGCACAGGAGCGCGGCGTGCAAGGCGCGGCCTCAGCGGTGCCGAGTACGGGGGGACGATTGCTGTCCGAGTCCCCCCGGCCGCACTCTTTCTCACGCGGGCCAGGGTGCCGTCGGCCTTCGCGGCCACCCGGGCACACAGCCAGCTCATATTCAGCTAGCCGTTGACCAGCACCTGCGGTCCGTTGCAGCAGGGCGGCTTTCCGCCCTCTTTCCCAAGCCTGCGGCGCCGCGTGGGGTTGTCGTGACCCGAGCGCGGGGCCTGGCACTGGTCCTGGGCAAACCGCGCACCCTCGTCCTCGGCCCACGAATCTGGCACGTCCCGATCCCTCCGTAGAGCTTCCTTCCCTCCCACAGATCAACACCGCAGCCCAACTTCGTGTTGGTGCCCTCGATCCCCTGGTGCAGACCGTTGAGAAAGAGACTAAACAGAACAGGCCGCGGTACTGAGCCTCAGGGAACCCCACTCGTGACCGGCTAGATCGAACGCCACTCATCCCGACGCTTTGGGCCTGGCCATGCAGCCAGGGTTTTACCCGGCAAAGCATACCCCTGTGCGAGGAATGAGTGGCCAGTTTCTCCCGGAGCGTGCCATGGGAAACGGCGGGAAAGGTTTTTCTGAAGTCCAGTTAGAAGATGTCCGCCGGTTCTCCCTCGTCCACTATGTGGGTCGCTGTGTCATAGAAGCAGATCGGGGCGGTCTCGCAGGACCTGCCTTGCGTAAGCCCGTGCCGACTGCGCCCGAGCGTAGAGTACATGCCGCACGACGGTGCTCAAGGTGATCTGCTCCATAACCTTCCGCGGTGCTGCGGTCTGACGGTCAGGCCCGTAATTCCCCAGGCTCTCCTTCCGTCCCTTCTTGTAGATGGGCATCCCATTTGCTCACGTCCGGTCATCCGGCGCCCCCGGGTGAGGCAGGACCGCCGATAAATGACAGGAAGAGGCTCGGCAAGCGCTTCCGTCTGCTCCCTCGGTACCCTCGGGTGGATGCGGTCCGGTCGCCTAGCCTCACGCCCATCGAAGGGGCGTAGCGGGTCAGTGACCGTTGCCTCTCGGCTTACAGGGGCTTCGATCCGCTCCCCGTCCCCACCCTCCAGCTCAGGGGGCCGGCTACGTGGCAAACGACCGGTCTTACTACTGAAGGCCGACGCCGAGAAGGCATTGAGAACCGCAGCCGCTTCCTCCTCCTCAGTTGCGATGTCTTTCCCCACGTCCAACGAAGGAGGGAGATTCTCCCGCGCCCTCTGTGTCTTGCCGAGGTATCGATAGGAACATTGTTTAGCTTGGGTGTCGGCAGTAGCTAGACGCAGCTCCAGGTGCCGTTGGCCCTTCTGATTTTGTCCCCGCATAGACTCACGGCCTCCTCGGAGTCCTCCCGAGTCGCCCGGCCCTTCTTTCGAAGGTCACAAACTGCCCTTTTTTTCCTGCGACCCGGCCAAAGGCGGAACGGAGGAAATCTGTGCCCGGCCTCCGCCGGGCTTCTGGTTCACGTTCCTCGCGGGGGGTTCCGAGCGGCACGACCGTCTGCTCGCACGCGGAGCCGAGAAGGGACCCCGTTCCCCCCGCGGGACTCCTTCC
>NW_009649724.1:4226-5206 GCF_000708025.1 Charadrius vociferus | reverse complement strand
GCTTGGCAAGTGAAAGTCATCGGGTCTTGGCAGGTCCCGCCTTGGAACCCAAGCTCTCGGGGGCTGGGAGTTCTGAGCGGTGCCGCCTCACGTCACGGCGTTGGATCCAGCATCTGCTGAGAGGGCAGGAGCCCGAGGAGCGATCCCGTCCGGCACGGACGGGGGGCTCTGCGTGGCCGAGTCGTGTCAGCCTGACATTGCGCCTGTCCGTAGGGAAGGTTTGCGCGGTATTGCTCTGGGCAGTCACCGAGGCACCGATCTGTGGCTCTTGCAGTTTGGTCACGAAGCATTGGCCGCCTTTAGGCTAGAGAAGCCAAATCTCTCGACGGGGCGTCAACCGAGCCCCACAGGTCACGCATCCTTTCTTTTCCCCTCGCTGTGCTCTCCGGCCAAGAACCCTCGGCTCCGGATCCCGAGCGGTAATTATTTCCTAGAGCTCACGGGTCTCGCCGCTCGCAGAGCCGCTCGTTACTGCCGTAAGGGCGAGCGGTTCCCCGAGACAGCCGAGGAGGGAAAGGAGGCAGGCCAAACGGGGGGCAACGCGGGCCGGGACGGAGGCGCCGGCTAACTGGGGTGATGGATGGGAGGGGACAAAACGCACATCTGTCGTAACCTGGCACCGGTGGCCGGCAGCAGCCCGTGGCGTGACGACGCTTAGACGGACTCATTCGGGCTCAGGTTCCCCCCCCCGCCCCGCCATCTGTGCTTAAGAATGCAGAAGCCTTGCAGGGGAAGCTGCCCCCCGTGCCACGGCTGTGAAGGTTTTCATGCGTCAACCCCTGCCTGTGGGCCGTGGCTCATCTGCTGGAGTCAGGACAAGCGAGCGGGAAGGTCCGCGTCTCGGGTGTCATTGCCAGACAAGAGGACAGGAGTCATCTGGCTGAGGGGGTGGCTGGCGGAGCGGGAAACGCGGGGAGGCACGTACCGGCCCCGTGGCTCGGCTCGCCCGGGAGCCCGAGCGGGTCATCGCACCTCTCTGC
>NW_009649724.1:2117-2584 GCF_000708025.1 Charadrius vociferus | reverse complement strand
GATCCGTCGCGTGGTAGGTGCCCGAGGCAACCCGTCTCCTGTGGCGCCTCTTGTCAGAGGAAGGTAGGGACGCGGGGGACGGCTAGCCCCGAGGTCGGTCCGAATCCGAAGGGCAGCAGGTTTGCCGAGTGGAGCAGAAGGTACTTCTGGACAGCGCAGGGCAGTCATTCGGGTGCCCGTGCAGTAGACTCCGGTGTCGTCTGGGCCCGCTGGCGAGCGGTGTCACGCAGTAGGTGCCTGGAAGGGTCCCGCACCTGGAGAGGGACACTACAACTGGGAAATGGGTGGCGTATTTCGTCCGCGGGACTAGCTCCTCCAGGGCGGGAAGCTTCCATGCTGCGGGGCACGCGCAGCGCTTCAAGTCGGGGCCCATTTGGCGTGTCAGCAACGGTCAAGGCTCCGCGCGTTCAGAAGCGGATGGGGAGGAGTCCCGAGGACCGACGGGCTCGGCAGGAGCCGGGTCGGTG
>NW_009649724.1:0-1758 GCF_000708025.1 Charadrius vociferus | reverse complement strand
TAATCTAAATCTCCCCTC
This sequence comes from Charadrius vociferus, assembly GCF_000708025.1. Lineage (NCBI taxonomy): Eukaryota > Metazoa > Chordata > Aves > Charadriiformes > Charadriidae > Charadrius > Charadrius vociferus. The sequence continues at coordinate 1,740 of NW_009649724.1, read as the reverse complement.
TTCCAGTTTAAAACCATTCCCCCTCATCCTATGGCTCCGCTCCCTGATCCAGAGTCCCTCCCCAGCTCTCCTGGAGCCCCTTTAGGCACCGGAAGGGGCTCTAAGATCTCCCCGGAGCCTTCTCTTCTCCAGGCTGAACCCCCCCACACTCTCTCAGCCTGTCCTCCCAGCAGAGGGGCTCCAGCCCTCGGGGCATCTTTGTGGCCTCCTCTGGACCTGCTCCAACAGGTCCATGTCCTTCTTGTGCTGAAGACTCCAAAGCTGGAGGCAGCACTACAGGGGCATCTCACAAGAGTGGAGCAGAGGGGTAGAATCACCTCCCTCAACCTGCTCACCCAGTCCAACCATTAACAAACATCCTCCAGCTTCTTGGGTGGATGGAGCAATGGAATAAGCAAATGGGATAAGCAGGACCACAATCAAACACTCCTCATCCTCAAACACTTTGTTCCTAACGCATGCCTGTCATGCAGCCCCACTTGCGGTTAAATAAATGGTACTTGATTACAGTATGAAATACCTGTAACGAGCAGTAGTATTTTAAAAGGTATTCTGGATTTATTTTTGTTACCACAGCATAACTGCCAATTCATTTGTTAAACCTAAAGTAAACTCCAAATCACTCCAAACTTAAATCAGATTCTGTTGGTGTGTCACAGTAGTTAAGACGATTATCAGCCAGCTCAGAATAGGATCTTAGAAATGTCTTTAAGATCTTGTCTCTGTTTAAGCCATAAATAAAAGCAAAGGGACATGAGAGTAAGGTGCTTGTGTGTTATTGTATGCAACTGATTAAATGAGAATCCACTCAATTAAGACTTGATATAAAAAATCCCTTAATTTATTAGTTAATCCCTTAATTTATTGATTAATGGCAATGTGCATGCACATCCCAGAAAGCCCCCAGCATCGCGGGCTGCATCCCCAGCAGCGCCACCAGCAGGGCGAGGGAGGGGGTTCTGCCCCTCTGCTCTGCTCTGAGGAGAGCCCCCCTGCAGTGCTGCCTCCAGCTCGGGGGCCACCAACACAAGAAGGACGTGGACCTGTTGGAGCGGGGCCAGAGGAGGCCCCGGAGATGCTGCGAGGGCCGGAGCCCCTCTGCCGGGAGGACAGGCTGGGAGAGTTGGGGGGGTTCGGCCTGGGGAAGAGAAGGCGAAAAAGGGGAGACTGTGGAGCCCTTTCCGGGGCCTAAAGGGGCCTAACGGACCAATGGACTCTTGATGAGGGCGGGTAGCCATCGGACCAAGGGGACCGGTGTGACAATGGAAGAGAGAGTAGACGTGGATTGGGTAGCAGGAAGAAAATCTGTCCTGGGCGGGTGGTGAGGCCCCGGCCCGGCTCGCCCGGAGAAGCCGTGGCCGCCCCATCCCCAGAGACGCGCGAGGCCAGGTGGGACGGGGCTTGGAGCGACCCCGTGTAGCGGAAGGCGGCCTGGCCCGCAGCAGGGGGTCGGACGGACATGATGCCTAAGGTCCCTTGGCCAAGGTAGCCATTCTATGCATCTGGGAGGTTTTGGGAGCGCCAGGCCCGAGCCAGACAGGGGCCCGAACGTCCTGGATGTGTCTCCCAACAGGTGCGCGCATGTGGGGTGTAGGTGGCCGCGAGGCGTGCACTAGGTTCAGCGAAGGCGGAGAGACGGGGGGTCCAGAAAGGCGCGGGGCTCGGTGCCAGGGTCGGACATTGTCAGGGAAGGGGGCCGCAGGGGGAGCACGGCGGTGAGCAAATGTCAGCCGTGGCGCG
>NW_009649723.1:1965-5122 GCF_000708025.1 Charadrius vociferus | reverse complement strand
CCATTGTGCCACCGTGTCATTGTGCCACTGTACCATTGTGCAACCGTGCCACCATGCCACTATGCTACTGTGCCATCATGCCACCGTGCCGTTATGCCACTGTGCCATTGTGCCACTGTGCCACCATGCCCTGTGCCACCATACCACCATGCCCTGTGCCACCATGCCACTGTGTGACCATGCCACGTATTGAATATTCCTAAAGCTCTGTGCTTCAGCTTTGGGTCTGATTAGTCCGATAATTGTGTGAATGCTGCTGCCCTTTGGCATACAGCATAAGGTTTTGATCATGCAAAGCAAGACTGAGCCATTGCAGTGACTGGGAAAGGCAGGGATGCTGGGACCCCTGCTTTTCTCTTGCCCATGGGAAGGCTAACTTGGTAGGGGGCATTTTTAGAGGTGACTGCAAATACAATTAGTGGGTTTATACCTGTCTTCATGTGTGAAGAAAGTTTGGGAGGACCTCATTGTATAGCTGCTTCTTTAAATCCTTAACTTGCTGTCATCAAGACTGCCAGGTGTTGCTCCCCACTTCCTCCTCTGCTGGAAACATGCTAATCTCCTCTCCTCCGCTTAAAACCTGAATCTTTAATACGGAAAATGCACCACCCTTTCTTCCTTTCTGGCCAGGGAACAACTTCTCCCTCTCAGTGTTGTGTTACCTTTAGCATTGCAAACTGCAACGCTTGGGCTGGGGTGGTGGAGCTCCCACAGCCTGCCTGCTCGGGGCTGCTGGATCTCCGTCCCCAAAGAGGGCAGAGAGCAGCTGAAATTTGCACGGATGTGAAGACGGAGCGGTGTGGGGCCTGGGGAGTGTTGGCAGGAGTGGCAATGCGCTGCTGGAGGTAGGGGAATGGAAAAGAAAGAGCGTGGCACTGTTGCGTTGGGCATCTTTGGCAGCTGGTCTTTTTTCATGGGGAAAGAAGGAAACTGAGCTGAGCACAGCTTGACTTCTGGTTGGGTGGGATTTGGGCATAGATTAGAGGATCAAAAAAACAGCTTAGCCATGGAGCTCCGCCCCCATAAAACGTCTTTTACAAGGTTTTTTTTAGTTCTGTTTTTGTTCCTTGTTCCTCTGTGGAAATTCTCTGCTCGCTGGACAAAGACACGTCTTAGGGTGTGACCTGGGGTGAGCTGGTGAGATAGCACGATCCTGTGTAGACATGGGAGTCATCCTCTGTCGGGAGGTGTGGGAGCACAGGGCAGCTCTGTGTGCAACGCACAGATACGCAGCAGTGACTGACGACTATTATTTTGGCCTTGGTCAGCTGCCAGTCTTTGGGACAGCTGAAATCTACGGCCAAGCCAACCACTCAAGCATGGATTCGCTTTTAGTGCAGAGAGATTCTTCCTCTTAACGTGTGTTGGTAACACCTAACCGAAGAGCTGCCTTCTGCTTGTGCCAGGACGAAATCTGTGGCCCCTTTTGAAACGCTCAGAAGTCTTCCTGTTGAACAGCCAGACCTAATCCCCCGTTGCTAAATACTGTCTCAGAGCAGGCGGCCGGGTTAGGACTGCCCTGTAACACGCGGAGGCTGCTGGGGGAGTTGCATGTTTGCAAACCAGCAAAGTGATATATTTGGTCTGTGACATCTGTATCTCTCAGTCTGCCCAACCCTCTTGTCAGCAATTATGCTGTTTAATATGTTAATATCCAAAATGGAAAAGGGCCTTTTCTCTCTTCTCCTTTGGGCACATCTGAAATAAGGAAGTAAACCCAAAAATAGGCACACGCACCCCCCTTCACCCCCCAGTGCTCCATCTCTAGCTGTGCGGAAGCACCTGACCTGAAAGCAGCTTGTGGCTGAGCACCGCCTGCCTCTTGGAGGAGAGGAACTGTGGATGTGTTGGGCCTGAGTGGTCGAAGGCGGAGGAGAGAAGGTCAGGGATATGCTTCGGTGTGTTGCATCCGGGTTTAGCAATGGTTCTCCAGGGTGGGTGTCCGGGCCAGTGGAGCACGCTCGGCAAAACACTGGACCACGTACTAAAATACAGTTCCCTTTAATGATAATTGGATGATGCATATGTAATCGTATTGTGTAAGATTAACACAGTCTGGAGCGCGGCGCGGGGAACCTGCGGGACAGGGCGGCCCAGCTCGCCACGGCCTGCCGGGACAAGGACAGCAAGGTAAGGGGGGCACCGGCACCGGCACCGGCCCCTTCCCATCGCTGCCCCTCCTGCCTTCCCCATCGCCTCACCTTCCCATCCCCTTCTCACCGCCACCTCCTTCCCGTCGCTGTTCCCTTCCCATTGGTGTCCCCATTGCCATCCCCATCCCATCACCGTCCCCGACGCTGTCCCCATCACCACGTCCTTCCCACCACCGTCCCCTTCCCACCACTGTCCCCATTGCTGTGCCCATCCCCATGTCCTCCCCATCCCCTTCCCATCCCCGTCCTCTTCCCATCGCCATTTTCTGCCCATCACTGTCCCCTTCCCATTGGCGTCCCCACTGCCATCCCATGCCCGTCACTGTCCCCACTACTGTCCCCAATGTTGTCCCCATCACCATCCCCTTCCCATCACTGTCCCCATCATCATTCCCTTCCCATCCCTGTCCCCTTTCCATTGGTGTCCCCATGGCCATCCCCTTCCCATCACCATCCCCCTCCCATACCTGTCCCCATCCCCATCGCCATCTCCTTCCCATTCCTGTCCCTTCCCATCGCTGTCCCCATCACCATCCCCTTCCCGCCCCTGTCCCCCCCATACCTGTCCTCATCCCATCGCCATCCCCTTCCCATCCCTGTCCCCAACGCTGTCCCTATTGCCACATCCTTCCCATCGATGTCCCCTTCCCATCCCTGTCCCCTTCCCAGCAGTGTCCCCATTGCTGTCCCTGATGTTGTCCCCACCACCACCTCCTTCCCATCCCTGTCCCCATCCCTGTCCCCATCACTGTCCCTTTCCCATCCCCATCCCTGTCCCCATCCCCTTCCCATCCCCTTCCCATCCCTGTCCCCATCACTGTCCCCATCCCTGTCCCCATCCCCTTCCCATCCCTGTCCCCATCCCTGTCCCCATCACTGTCCCTTTCCCATCCCCATCCCTGTCCCCATCCCCTTCCCATCCCCTTCCCATCCCTGTCCCCATCACTGTCCCCATCACTGTCCCTTTCCCATCCCCATCCCTGTCCCCATCCCTGTCCCCATTC
>NW_009649723.1:0-220 GCF_000708025.1 Charadrius vociferus | reverse complement strand
CCCCCGTCCCTTGTCCCCATCCCATGTCCCCATCCCGTGTCCCTGTGCTGTGTCCCTATCCTGTGTCCCCATCCCATGTCCCCGTCCCGTGTCCCCATGTTGTGTCTCTATCCCGTGTCCCCATCCCATGTCCCCATCCCATATCCCCATCCAGTGTCTCCATCCCGTGTCCCCGTCCCATATCCCCATCCCGTGTCCCCATCCCCTTCCCATCCCGTGT
>NW_009649722.1:4952-5946 GCF_000708025.1 Charadrius vociferus | reverse complement strand
AGTGGGGGAGAGGAGGACACAGGGGCTCAAGCTTGGGACGTGTGTATGGAGTCCCACCAAGCATTTGGTGTCCCCCCCCGATCCCACCTCACCTCTTGCGGTGCTGCCGGGCTAGGCGGGTGTGCGGGTGCCGCTGGAAAAGCTCCTGAGCCCGCAGCACCAACTGCTCGTAGGGCAAATCCTGAGGGAGGCGGGAGAGGAGCTGGTGGACGCTGGGCATGTCGCAAGGGGTGGCCAGCACCTCCTCCTCCCGGTGTAGGACCACCTAGAGATGGAACCCACCACCCTTAGGGACCCCTGGGTGGTGGTACGGGGTAAGCGGGGTTGGGGGGGGCGAGGGGTGACCCCCACCCTCGGCACCTACCACGGCAGCGAAGTAGACGGGCATGAGGGGGTGGGAGGCAAGGAAGAAGTCATAGAGGCGAAGGAGGTGGTGGAAGTCGGTGAGGACATGGCCGTACCAAGTGATGAGCCAACTCAAGGCAAAGACGGTGCCCCCCTCCGCCCTGCCAGCACCGAAGGGGCAGTGAGTGGGGGGCTGGGAACGATGTTGGGGGGGTATGGAGGGGTGCGGTGGGGACAACCCGTGTGTGTCCCCAACTGGTGGCATACCGCTGCATGAAGTCGTGGAGGCGCGGGCTCTCACGCTGCAGCAGCGGCATGAGGGAGGTCAGGATGTGTTTGGTGCTGTCCATCGTGGGGTCCATGAAGTCCCTTTGCGGGGGGACACACACACAGGGTGGTGGGACCCCCAGCCCATCACGGCACCCCACATAGGGTGATGGGAACCCCTCCCTCCATGGCACCCCACACAGGGTGGTGGGACCCCCCCATGACACCCCAGGAAGGGGGGTGGGACCACCCCATGACACCCCACACAGGGTGGTGGGACCCCCCCATGACACCCCAAGAAAGGTGGTGGGACCCCCACCCCATCATGGCACCCCACACAGGGTGGCGGGGACCTGACAAGCGCCACCCTGAACAGGCTGGG
>NW_009649722.1:3271-3710 GCF_000708025.1 Charadrius vociferus | reverse complement strand
AAGCCCTGGTAGTAGTGAAGCTGGGGGTGGGCGCGCAGCACGTGCAGGATGAGCCCCCCCAACTGCTCCTGCAGCACCCGCCGCTGCTCTGCCGGCATGCCTGAGGGGGGGACAGCGTGGGAATGGGGACACACACACACCATGGGAATGGGGACACACCCACACACACACCCACCATGGGAATGGGGTACACACACACACACCATGGGAAGGGGGGTACACACAGAACATGGGAAGGGGGGTACACACACACACACCCGTGGGAATGGGGTACACACACCCCACACACCCCCACACCCCATGGCAATGGGTACACACCACACCCCTCCCCCCATGGGAATGGAGGTACACCCCCACACCCCCACACCCCATGGGAATGGGGGTACACACACACACACACACCCCACATGGGAATGGGGACACACAAACACACACACAC
>NW_009649722.1:0-1869 GCF_000708025.1 Charadrius vociferus | reverse complement strand
CTCCAGTCCCACTGGGTCACTGCGCAGTGCCTGCAGCACCTCCACCCGTTGCTGTGCCCGCTGCTGTGCCCGCCGTCCCGCTGCCCCCGCGCACGCTGCTGCGGGCAGGGAGAGAGATGGCCTTGGCACGGCATGGTACTGCCATGGCACATGGGGCATGGCATGGTGGCCTTGGCATGGCACGGCATTGCAATGGCCAGCATGGCTGGCACGGCACAGCAACGGCATGTGTGGCACAGCATGGCAACATTGGCATGGCACAGCACAGCACGGCATGGTTGGCATGGCATGGGACCGTGATGGCCCGCGTGGCACAGCCTGGCAGCTTTGGCATGGCACGGCACTGCAATGGCCAGCATGGTTGGTATGGCACCACAATGTCACGTGTGACATGGCGTGGCGGCATTGGCATGGCATGGCACTGCACGGCATGGTTGGCATGATACAGCATGGCACAAGCAACAGCCCACATGGCACAGCATGGTGGCGTTGGCATGGCACAACACAGCATGGCATGGTTGGCATGGCATGGCATGGCACTGTGATGGCACGTGTGGCATGGCATGGCAGCATTGGCATGGCATATCACGGCACAGCATGGCATGGCACAGCATAGCATGGCACAGCGTGGCATGGCACCGCAATGGCACGCATTGCACAGTGTGGCAAGGCGCAGCACAGTGTCATTGGCACAGCATGGTAGAGCACAGCACGACATTGTTGGCATGGCACAGCATGGCATCTTTGGCATGGTATAACATGGTTGGCACAGCATTGCATGGCACAGCACGGCATTGCGTGGCACAGCACGGTACCACAACAGCCCACATGGCTGGCACGGCATGGCACTGTAGTGGCCCATGTGGCACAGCAAAGCATGGCATAGCATGCCATAGTGTGCATGGCACAGCACAGCATGGTTGGCACGGCACGGCATAGCGCCGCAATGGCATGCATGGCATGGCATGGCAAGGCACAGCATGGTATATTTGGTATGGCATTTTTGGCACAGTGTAGCATGGTTGGCAGAGCATTGCATGGCACAGCACGGCATGACTGGCATGGCACGCCACGGCACTACAGTGGCCCACACAGCACAGCATGGCACCGTGATGGTGAGCACGGCATAGCACAGCAAAGCACGGCATGGCATGGCAGAGCACGGCATCGTTGGCACGGCATGGCATGGCACGGCACTGTGATGGCGAGCACGGCACAGCATGGCATAGCATAGCACGGCATGGTTGCCACGGCATGGCAGCACAATGGCAAGCATGGCACAGCATGGCACAGCATGGCATCGTTAGCATGGCACCACAATGGCCAACATGGCACAGCACCATGATGGCCGGCATGGCACAGCATGGCACAGCACAGCATCATTGGCACAGCACGGCACCACAATGGCGAGCATGGCATGGCACGGTATGGCATAGTACGACATGGTTGCCACGGCATGGCACCGTGATGGCGAGCATGACATGGCATGGCATAGCATGGCATTGTTGGCATGGCACGGCACCGCGATGGAGAGCACAGCATAGCATGACGCAGCACAGCATCATTGGCATGGCACGGCATGGCACAGCACCACAATAGCCAACACAGCATAGCATGGCATGGCACAGCACGGCATGGTTGCCGTGGCCTGGCACAGCGATGGCGAGCGCGGCATGGCATGGCACAGCACAGCATCATCGGCATAGCACGGCACGGCACCACAATGGCCAACACAGCACGGCACCACGATGGCCGGCATGGCATGGCATGGCATAGCATGGCATCGTCGGCACGGCACGCCACCACAGTGGCCAGCATGGCACAGCACAGCACGGAACGGCACGGTTGCCATGGCATAGCCCGGCCCCC
>NW_009649721.1:68975-111725 GCF_000708025.1 Charadrius vociferus | reverse complement strand
CAGTAGTGATTTACAAAATGCATATTGGAGAAGATGGTTCACTCTAAGCTTATTGATTACATAGGGGGACAGTGTTAATATTTTGGTGGTACATGAAGACAGATTGTGCAGTGGCAGCAGAATAGGTATGTAATCAGGTGTACAAACCCCTGAATTTACTCATCTTTTTAGGGGGATAATTATCTATTTAGAAATGCATCTGCATGTTTGGTGCTTATCATGGGTTTATGCACACTGGAATAATCAAGAAGAATTAGAGAAATTTTAGAATAGTATCTTCTTTAGCACATATGCAGGGTGCCTTTTTTTTTTTTTTTTTCTGCTAATGGCCTTGGGAAAAAGTAGCGACACGCTCTCCTGAACTGGAAGAGAGCAGAGGCATCCCTGAGCAAACAGAACTGTCTCCAGCTTCCTGGTTTGTGCAGTGTGAGCCTTTTTCCCTTGCTTCTTGATGGAATTCAGCTGAGATGCTAAGTGAGTACTCACACTGAAGTAACCTTGAACCTGCTGGGTGTGTGTTCAGTAATTACTAGTTCTGAATTGTGAATTAATACTCCTAAGTCCAAACACTGCATACTGCTTTTTAATATATCTCTTATAAGGAAGTGAATGCATGTAAAGTGATGCGCCCAAGGATGCAGACAGGGTCATAAAAGAGGTGCAGGAGACTGATTCCTGACCCCTCATGTTAAAATACAAGTAACAATGGATTACAAACACATGAGCAACTGCACAGTATCCTTTTAGGTTGATATTTAAAATAATAATGAAAAAGAAAAATTCCAGACATCTTTCCTGTCTGCCAAATATATTCCCTCACTTCCTCCACATCCTAGCACTCACTTCTTGTTGCCTTCATTTCAGTACTTGCTATGTATTTCTCTAACCTGAACTTCTTTCTTGATTTAGCTTTCCCTGTCTTGTCTCCACTGCCTTCAGTGCACTACATCTGTTCTTTTTACAGCTATCTCACTGTTCTCCTCCATGATCCCAGTTATGCTGGAATGTCAGTGACCCTTTGGCATATTTAAAACTGTTACATTTGAGGACTATGTAAATAAGGAGAGGAGGAGAGGGGAGGTGAGAAAATACCAGGGATTTGAGGATCATATAACATTATAACACAACTACCAGATTATTGTCACCTTTGACTTTGTCGGTTGTGTTAGTTTGCTGTTGTGTTATTTTGAATTGAGATTACCCTCTATATTTGCTGCAGTTTTTAGGCCCCTACCGCATTTAAGAGTAACTAGTAAATACCACTAATTACTCATACATAACGTTACTTATTCATAGGGAAGATGTAGTGAGTACATGCAGGTGGGTCAAGAACATAGAGTTTGTGCACCTCTCTTGTTTTGCAGCCTGACTTTTATGCACAGTCAGAAGAAGAAACTCTCAATGCAAATCCAGGTGTGCACAAACAGGACGTGTCTCAAGTATGCATAACATGCATGCCCTTATTTAAGGGCATTTGACCACTCAGGCTTTCTATCTGTGACTGTTATGTTTTATTAGTGCTCCTTCTATAGGTTTTGCAAGGAGTAAGCCTCTTCAAAGAAAAGAATTTTTATTCAGAAGGAGGGGCGTCCACAGCAAACCAAAATGCACTGAAAAATTTGAGCAAGTGAGGGAGGTCTTTCTGTAACTGAACCAGTAAGTATCAACATAAGCTCAGGTTTGAAGCTGCTTCTTAGGTGTGTCTCACATGCTGTATTGGTCCTGGTCTGTGTAGTATCTGAGTCTAAAAAGACCTTTTGAAAAACATCTAGAAAACAAAAGGGAAGTCCTCTCTGTCTGGACATCAGCCTTATTGTTTCTATAGACAAAATTACTATTTATAAGCTGTAGCTTTAAACAAGCTGGGTGGAAGTTGATAACCAAGGTTATTAATATTTTTCTGAAGTTGTAAATCTGAAAAAACATTGATCCCATTACACTATTGTTGCAAAAATCACTAAATGATTTCTATTAATGGCATCAGCCTGTGTAAAGTTCAGCCAGCTCATTCATGTTGTACTCCTATATTGTCATAAAGCCCTTACCCTCGTATCAACAATACCGCTATCAGAGAATACTGTTCTCTTATTTATTGAACTGTACCACTTGCAGTATTTGCTGTAGTTGTTATTTTAATTTTTATTACTCATCTATTATGTTGGAAAACAGAAGCATATTGCTACAGAGGAGCTTCTGTATGAGTCATGTTGATACAATGGCGCACACACAACACAAAAGCTGTAGAGGGCGCAGTGATTGATTGTTGCTGTCCTCAGCCCTACCATAATATGTAAAAAAAAAAAAAAGGGGGGGGGAGGGGAACACCACCAAAGCCTTTAAGTAGAAATTTAGCTTTGAAAAATTGCTGAAGCAGCAGATTTTTTTATAATATGTAATATTTAAATTTCCAGAAAACTATAAATGTTCCTAAAATGTTCACGATGAGACAGTTGTATCTTTTGGCTCAATATTTTTTAACAATTTAAAAACATACAATTGTCCCACCCCCAATAACATGCTATAGAGAAACTTGCAAAATAATCGCACTGGAACTTAAACAGGTCTTGCTAATTGTCGGACCAGGTCATGAATTTGGTGATAAATGAATACAGAAGCCTTGAAATACTGGCAGGATATAGCCTAATTTCTGTTTCCACCATTAATTTCAAAACACAGAAAAACTCTATGGGAAAGAAAATAAATATGTGTTTCTGTAATTTCTTTTGTCATATTTTAAAAATGTTGACAGTATATGAAGCATTTCTAAATTACTGTGTATATTGAATTTGCAGTAGTTGTATGTAGTTGCATTTTAGTTATTGTCAGCATCTCTTGAGGCATTTTTATAACTGTTATTCAGCAAGGTAAAAATGATAGTCTTCATTCTCTTAAACTTGAAGTTTGTACTTCATAGTAATCTTTTCGTAATCTTTAAGTTGTGCCTATACACTTTGATTCATCAATCTTCAGTAAAATATGGTATTAATAAAATTAGTATGCTGCAGAGTGCAAGAGAATGTCTTGCTTTCAAAGATCAGAGATGATTCCTGTTCTGCTCCTCAAAGGCAATTTGAACAAGAGAGACAAAGATGAATCATAGTATTTCCATTGTTAAACCTCACTTTTCAGATTATGCTACTTTAGCATTAGAGTACTTAGCACTGCGTATTTCATATCCAAAAATTGTATTAATTCATGTTTTAGGAAATAAACAGGAGTTTAAAATAAAATCCTCCAGGATCTTCTGTTGTTTTGAAATGTAAAGGGCTCTATAATCCTTTAAACCTGTAAACACTAACAGAGAGACCATTGTCACTAAATCAAATTCATCTTCGCAGAAACAGCACGCTGCAGAGTTTCTCATGGATGATAAATGCTATTTAGTGAGCCAGCCTCAGTTCTGGTATACCTGCAGTGCCCCAGTACCCCAACCAGTGATCAGTTTGCTAATATCTTGAAAATGATTAAATGTTTGTGAAACAAACAATGAGTTGGACGCCTCCTAGCTCGCTGCTTGAGTAGTTTTTCTTTATCACTTCTGTAGACTGTTGCTTTGTTTAACATTTAGGGTTACATTAGGTCAATTCTTAATACAATAGTGTATTTGGCAAGAGTAGATGAGGATTAATTAGTTAATGTTTGCAGAAGACTTTGAAAATGTGAAGTGTGATGGGGGCATAAATGAATGTACCTGCTTTTCTCTGGTCTTGGAATAGGTGGTACCTGCATAGTGCTATTCTCATGCTTGGCAAACGTTGACTTTCTGTGGATCTAACCATAGGTAAATTCTGAGTTTTAAAATTAATTGGTTGCGCTTTTAATCAGTGATTCATAACTCTTCTGAGTTTTTTTTTAAGTGGCCTCCAAAAAATGTTCAGATAACTAGCTGGTATACAGCAAGCTGTGAAATTCATAAAAGGGCTCAAACAGCCAGTGGAAATTTTAGGGGTCCTGAGATAAAGATCTGAGAATCCACTAGATGTATATATAACAGGGAATTTGACATTTCTCAGAGGACATACAGGTCTTCAGACGCATCAGATTATTTATGAAGCTGATGTTACGCAGTTTATGAGTTTTCTCACAGTGACTTGCAAACATTATCTCTTTCCTGCAGTGGAGGTTTCCCACTGTTCCTTCCTCTGTACCAGGCTTGTTGTGAGATAACCAGCTGAGGTGCTGGTGAGCTAGGGGTAGGTGGCAGAATTGATATCCAAGTGAACCATAGGAAAGTCTTCAAAACATAATCATCTCCAGTAGTTTAAGTGAACTAGGTGTAAACTGCAGTTTCAAGGTGAAAGGTCTTTGTGCCCAACCCTATCTCGTAGAGACATTTGATCCTCCATGCTTTTCCCTTTTCCAAGATTTAGAATATACATTATTTTCAGCAGTACTCCCCTGTAAAAGATTGTAAGTCTTCATATATAAACATTTCTAAAAAAGGCAAATGATGGATTGCATAGTGGACATTTTCCCATCTTCCTTTCAGGCTAGCTTCAACAATTCTACTGGCTTGTAATTCTTGGAGATGAGATACGAGACTATGCAACTGATGACAGCAACAGACAAAAATTTAGAGGCAGCACAGTTCCTTCAAACAGACGTTTCCCAGACAGACTGATAACACTTCAACTTTCAAGTGACACCTCTTCTTAAAATCTCTCTAACAACAAGACAAAAAAGGCATAGTGTCATACAGTGTCAGGTGTGAAGTAAAGCATGATTCATCTTCAGTGTTTGATTACTCCTCATTTACAGCCTGTGTTTTAACAAATAGTATTTTTTCCAACCTCTTTGATTTGACAAAAGGTATGGATGTCTCATCTGTCTTCCCTTTTTTCTTTTTTGTTTGCTGACCCAACTACTTGCTGGCAACTATGGATTTTCTTTCCTAACATCTCGTAGCATCTAATGTTCTTGATTATTTTCTGCTTTCTTTAGAAGTAAATGTCCCCTATTTTGGGGCTTTGGCACCATTAAAATTTGCAGTTCAAGCTATATTGTGAATGAATGAAGTTCCTTTTTATTTATAAGATTTTTTTTAAAAAGCACAAAACCAATGTTAGCTGTAGGGCATTTCACCAGCATGGTATTTCACAGTAGAAAAAACAAGTGTAAAGAGCGAAACTAGAAAAGCATAACTTTTAACCACTTATGGATTTCTCAGGGCAAGGAACTCTGAGCCTACCTATATATCCAGTGTTTTGTTGCTGCATTCAACAAATATCCTGTCAGTGGTAAAAGGGGTGATTCAGTGTTTCCTTTCTCTTCCCTTTCTCATTTCATTTCAGAGTAAAGAAATCTGATAGTACTTCATTGTACTTTTTTGTACTCTATTTTATTGCTCATTTCCCCTCACCTGTAATGAAAACTTTTTGACCCATAACTGTTTTTTTCTGAGGTCAGTGATGGAAATACTAACAATTGCAAGGATCAGTCAAATGATAAATGTTCAATGGGAGAATCTCTTCCCATAAACATTAAACAAATTAAAGCCTTCTCAATAAGGGCACAGGCTCAGAAGTTCCACTGTTCTCTATAAACTGAAAAATATTCACTGCTTAATAACATTGCATTAACCTAGAAGAGTCTAGCAGTACATGGCTAGACCTGATTCTCTGTTGTACTACATGATTGTCTTCTGTCTCTGAGAAATTGTAAATGAATGGTTTCTTCTGTCTGTATACAACCTCCTGTTTAAGATAAAACAGGATACCTAGTCATAATGTAGATTCTCGTGTTTTTTTAAATCTTACCCCCACAGTCATACTAAAAGTTCCACATAAATTTCCCCCGATAGCTGTTGGGTTTACCTGCAGCGCTTCAAGTTTCATATATAGAAGCTTGACCTAAATTTGACAGATGTGTGTTACACCCTTAAAATTTTTTTGAGAGAGGTTTCTACAAGTATTGCTCTGTAGGAGTTTTGGAAAATTCTACAAATTATTGAATGAACTTATTTTAAAGATGTTGTTTCTCATTTTTAGATCCCTTTGCGATACAATCCGTGCTGTTCTTGAATGGGAGATTGAATAATGAAGTTGATGTCAAGCATGAGCGATAGCCCTGCTCGATGACCTATCCCAGGAGAGTAGGGAGAAGGGAGCAACAAAAACAAAGTAGGAGTTCTCCCAGTTCTTTTGTTAGCTTTCTCACTTTTATAGACCGAATATCATTCTCTGCTAAGAGCTTACACACCAGTATAATTATGAACATGAAGCTAATCCCTCTTCAATCCTTCTTGTAGTTTATGTTCTTTTCTGTTTCAAAGTTTTAGAATATGTTGTACAGTTCTAGGTCAGCTTTTTTTCTGAATTCAGGCTTTCCTGAGTACAAATGCCTTGTTCCAATCACTATCTTCAATAGCAATGTTGTTTGCTTATCTCTGCATATAGTTATTGCTATACTTGTATTTTTGTTTCCTTTGGATCATATGCTGCCATGTATTTATGCTAAATTTGATGTAAAAGTGATACCTTTTACAATTCCACTTGGAGGGTAAATGTTGATCTCAAATTTTCACTTTGGTAAAGGAAAGAACTAACAAGGCAATATGACTTTCACAGTGCTACCACTTTTGTAGACTCTTTCCTATAACCATGTCATAGTCACAGTTTATTTCTGCTTTGTGGGAGGATGTAACCCTGCACAAATGTATGTTTGTTACTTGTTAAAGCAAACCTTTGTTCAGCTACACGTTGGAGGTTTTAAGAGAAGTTTGTTCATCAGAAAAAGTCTATAGACTTTTTTTCCTAATCTCTGGTTCTTTTCTGACAGTTAGGAGGATGAGTGTTTAGATTATTTCCTGAGAGGGGACAGCCCTTACTGCAATGACTGGAAAATGTCAAGTTTTTTTTTTGTTGTTGTTGTTTTTGGGGTGTTTTTTTTTTCTTTAATGTCCCTTGCCCTGAACTCATCACAACCTGTGCAAAAGTAAGGTGTTACAGAAAGGTTAAGAATGTTTATGAACCTTAGCACTAGACAAACTGGGAGCTACTACACTTGAGTCACAAACTCCACACAGTGGAGGTTTCAGGTTGTTTTCTGAATAGTATTACCTACAAACCTGTTTTCCCCCCCTCCCCCCATTCCCATTGTTTATTCTACAGTGAGGGAATGGCACCATAGAAGTATTGTACTTCATCCCTGGCCTGACTAGTGTGGTGAAAGAGTGAGAAAATAAAGTTCATAGCAAAGGCTGTAAATCTCTCCAAATCAAAGAGAGAACAGAGGAAGGAAGGCTGTGAACTTGACTGACATTTTTGTTGCATACATGCTCCCTAAACTGGGAGAGACAGAATGTTCTGGGTAGCCTTGAAGCCCTGAAGCAGACAAGTATGTTCTGAGTCTTGTTCAGTAAGTAAAGGGGAAGTATCAAAAGCTGAGGAACGTGACATCAGTCAACTGCAAAGGCAGAAATGGCATCTTGTGCTCAGCTTCCTTGTATGCCCAGGAAGTTTCACCATACCCCAATGTAGTAAAAGGTGGTGATTAAAACTGAAAGCCTGAATGAATAAGTATGCTGCTTCCTCTTCATAAAAGCTTTTGAATTACCTGTATGTGCACATACCGGGCTTGAATCTACATAAAGACTGAAAAGGTAGTAATGAAGGCCAGAGGATAGGTAGCCAGGTTGTAGAAATTGGTATAACTCCATGGATTTTTGTATTTCGATATTGATTTCAGTAGAGATAGTGTCATACTAGCTGGTAATTTGATGACAAATCACTGTTACAAGAGCCCCGAAAGGGTCACTTCCATATTAAGTAATAGTTAACCTGTACAGTATACCTTGTTTACCAAGTATAAAAAGGGAAAAAATTCTATTTTAGCTTACACTTTTTACAGTCATGCTGAAAGTTATGGGAATACAGGTCATGTACAAAAATGCTATCAATAGAAAATTCTATTTTTCTCCTATTTCGATTTTACTTTTTCTCTCCAACCAGTAGTCATTTGTCTAAATGAAAAGCTATGCAGGAGATTCCAGGAACCGCTTTTCATGGCCCTGTTGGAAATCATGATCAAAACTACTAGCTGTTAATAATGTGACTTGTATCTCAGTGGGATGCCTCAGGAAGTGGATTAGCATTTCTCTAAACATCATCAGGGATAAACAACAGGAAACTCACCCTAGAAGAGAGATTGCCAGTGGCTTAACATAAACTCCCATAAAGAGCTTCAGGCAAGACTTGCTCTTAATAAAAATCCCAATATTGAATCTGAGGGGCTCTAAATTCATTTTGCAAGATTGCCAAAACATGTCAAAGTTCTTCCCAGGACCTGGCACTGTTGTACATTCCCTCCAAAGAAAGCAAACAGTAGTGGGCTGGAGAAAAGCTTTAAATGTGGATTTAATTTCTTGCAAATGAAAGAAATGTGTCTTTTTGAAAGCTTTCTTCTCTTATACCAAAGAACAAAGAAATAAAAATCTGATTGTTTCTTGATTAGCCTGGAGATTTTCTTGTTTAGAATAAGGAAATGTGCTGTTCTTTATTTAAGGAGCTTCTTAAAGAAGAAGAGAAAAGTTATGCAAAGGAGCTCGTGCTTTGAGAAAGCACACATACTGGACTGGTAAAAAAAAAATGCTTCTACTTTGCTATGGTCAGTTTTGGTTCAAGAGCACCAAGGAAGCATTTCCTTGTCCTGCATACCTGGTGGGTGCATTATTGTGGCTTCTAGACTATAATGTCAAAGTTGTATTGTCCATAGAGAAGCAGCAGTGCATACCCTATTCAGTATGGATTTCTGATGACAGCACAATACTTGTGGGTGGTGAAGTTGCAGGTGAATTATATAAGGCATGTGCAAGCCAGTAAAACCTTTGCCTTTGATCATAACACCATTTATTTTGCAAAGGAGAACTATATTAGGAATTATTTAAAAATACTTAAGTGTGTGACTATTTTGCATATCTTTCCATCTTAAGTAAGGCATCCTAGCTGTTCTGGCTCCAACAAGACAGGGATTGGAGAAAGTGTGGAAAAAATTTTCAAGGAAGTTTATGTCACTGCTTTGAAGTCCGCAGTCTTGAGACATTCAAGAGTTAATGACAGGTGCTCTGTGTTCAGTTAGGAAGCTCTCAAATTGTAGCATTTAGGTGTGTATAAATGGAAGCAATTACTACAAGGCAATAATTAATTTTGCTCCGCAGTGAATTGCATAAAGGTTGATTTAAATTCGATGAAAGGCATTTTAAGTAATCTCTGATCTCTTTGCTGATCATCCACAGCCCTACCTGTCAGCGTGGAATGGCAAGCCGTCCCCTTGACAGAAATCCTATGAAAGGACATCTGTGCTGTGTGACAATGTCATATGGAAGGATTACTGGTTTAATAGAGTTGAGTTTTGTTCTTGCTCAAGCAGATGCATCTGTCAGTCAGGCTATAAAAAGGAACAATGTTTTATGGCAATAATTTCCACTTTGAAATTTCCATGCAAATACAGAAATAAAAGAAACAAAAATCTATAAACAATTTTTGCCAAATGTATGGTTCATATAGCTGTTGAAAATCATACAATAACTACACTTGGAGTATCACATGCATGATATTAATCAGGTATGACAGGGAGAGGTTGGTACAGCAGATCTAATCTTATTGGTTGTATCCTGGACAGCTTCTAAGCACAGCTTGAAAAACAGCATTTAAAAGATCACTTTCCAATATGGCATCTCCCCATTTTCTTCCAAGCTTTTTTTTTCCTCCTTTGCTTTTTCTATTCCAGTTTCTTGGCTTCCAAACCAATGCTCCCTTTGGGTCCTTCCGCTTTTTGATGTTGATATAGATAGATAGAGATGATATAGATATGTGTATGTATATGCACAACAAATTCTTTTTTTTAAACAAACTAAAGAAAAAAATATTAAATACTCCTACCACTAAGGAATTTATGATTTCAGAATTTATTTTTCTATGCTAAGTATTTCCCTTCAACGGTTACAATATCTGCATGTCCATAGGGGAGAATGCGATGATTGTGTCATGTATATGAAGTCCTTGTGTGTGGTAAAAGGCTGGTTTGTAGCCAGGTCTTTTGCTCAACTGAATTTATCAAAGACCATAATATCAAGGAGCTGGATCCTTAGAAACATTCATATAAACACAGTGATAGTGGAAAACAGATGCCTCAGCATCTACTGCAGCTGAGAATTTTCTTTTTCTTTTTTTGGATGAAAAATAAAGTTTCCATGGTTTTAAGATAGACATTTTTTTGGTGAAGTATATCAAAGTTTGCCTCCAATAATCTGTAGCTGTTATTTATATCTGCCAAGGAGAGCTATAAATTCAGCCTTGACATGGTTTCAATAGTGTGAACCTCCAGATCTGCTCTAATCCCAAGATTAGATACTGAAGTGCTGCTTCAATTGTGCAGTATTATCACGTACTATCACTTGGCCCTATTTCAAACTGTAGCTTTATTGACAATACTTTCAAAGCTGTTGCTAAGTTGTGAGCACTCTGCTTTATCTACTGCTGCTTTTACAACTCCAGCTAGGTATACTTTCTTGCAGGAAGCACTATGCTAATAATAATCTAGACAAAACAATGATCCGTGTTTAACTTTTTTCATACAGGAGTCTTTGTTCTACTCAGATTTTTTTTGCGTCCTTGACAATTTAAACTGATTTTCCTTTACAGCTTCTTGCTATTGTCACTTCTGCTTGGACAATTCTTTAAAGCAATCCTAAAAAGCTGTATATTTATATCATAGGACTGGCTGGTCTAAGTTTAACTCGTATTGTTTGGTTGCTGTTCTTCCTTTCCTAAATGTCATGACTCATTACTACCTTCAGTCATAGGGCTTTTCCACAAAGTGTGGTCGAAAAGATCTGGTTCAATTCCCACGAGGTGTGTAAGGATTACATGCAAAATACAGATGAGTAAAATAGCAGATTCACCCATTAATCAGGGCAGACCAGAAAGCAGGCTCAAATTCTTTGTGCCTGCCTGTCACAAGTGATGGGGATGAGCTGATAAATTCCTGTTCCAACTATAGAGAAGAAAAATGCAGTTTGTTGAATCCCTTAGGATATGAAGGGTCTAAGCTAGATTTTGAGAACCTGCCCGAAAGAGACACTGTAAAGAAGCAACTGCTCATCCTAATGTCCAGTGTGAATGAATTCCAGAAGAAAACTTCTGACAGAGCTGTGTTTATTTTGGGAAGGTCTGTTAGCTGTTTTGCTGCCAATGTGCTGAATAGGTTACAGGGAAAACCAGTGCTGCCCAGTGTGGGGGATATGACACAGATGATCACTTCAGAATAGAAATGTGGCTGTACAACTGCTCCTTTGAAGGCTTGGCGGCAGTTCCGTTTCTTTGTCTGTCACAGACCTAAATTGTAAATCCGGAGGAGGTCAGCAGTCACCTCTGCTTCTGTTTACTCTCCTGCTTTTTTTCCTTTCTTCTATATCTGGTCTATAACAATTCAGGGTAGGGACCACTGCCCCAGTGTTTCATTTATACAGACTGTAACACAACTGGGACCGTGTTCTACACCCATACTGTGAGTAAAGACCAGGAAAACAGAAAGAATACTGAGAAATCTTGAACCGTCACTGCTGTTCTTGTACCTCAACAGTAAGGTGGGATACTACCCTCAGACTTCATTCAGGTGCTGAGGTCTGCACAGATGTGTGCTTTAACAACAACAACAAAAGATTTTAACTGAAATGAAGAGTACTGATGCTGCATTTTCCCTTGTCAAATGCTTTTAGCTTGGTGTCTTCCGCAGCTTAGAAAAGTAAATGCTGATTCAGAAAAACCTGACATCTATAGCTGCACCTCTGCCATCTTTTTAAAGGCCAGGAATCTCACAACATATATTCTTAACTAGCATTGTTATGCCTCTGTTCCATTCAGTGTCACTTTGCATAATGTGACGTTCTTTTATTACAAGCTTTTGTTAAAAGTAAATGGTTAGGAACTCGACTTTTAAAATCATGGCGTTATGGTTTCAGTCTAGGTTAGCGCTCATTGACATACATGGTATTGTTTTATGAGGCTCTGAGTAAGCAGTATAGACATAATAGATGGAAGTACTTTTTTTTAATAAAAGCTGAAACCCTCGATAACAACTGAGAAGTCTGCTATGTTTCCCAAATTTGTCCTCTATACTCTCCTACCTATTGGGAATATTGCCAATAAGCGTAACCTCATATGGTACATACTGGATTGGTTGGTATTCTAAAGACAAAACCAGTTTTACTTATCTGATTTTCCTTCTCTTGTGAATAATTGAATTTCCCATATATTTTGGTGAATCTTTCTGTATCCTTGAGTTTACAGTCTTATTGCTATGCTACTGCACCATAAAAAAAAAAAATATTAATGCACTATCTTATAGAAGCTTTTCAGAGCAATTGATTCTGTCCAGACAAAGTCTGGTCTGTATTTTCTATAAAGTTTACAATAAAACCAAGTAACACAAAAAAGGTATGTAAAATTGAGTTGCTTATCAGCGAAAAATTTTCCTTTGCATTTTCAGTTTATATAGTATAAATTCTGTGAACAGTTGTTTATAACTTTACACCCAAATAGATGTAGAAAAGCCTTAACCTAAAGTCTTAAGCAGCCTGGTTTTATACATATCAAAGTGCTGTTTATTTCATGGGAAACATGGATCATGGCCAATGGTACAGCTTCGCTTCACTTCATCTGATGGCTAGAGGATATGGTTAGATTGCCTCACAAACATACTGGGATAAAAGTGTTTTGTATGAAGGATGCAGATTTCCCTCTGAACACAGATCCTGAATTTGGTGATGAGCAGTATTTTTGCCTTTCAAGTATATGATCTGAGCACTGACCACCTAGGAGGTATATATGGAGATTCATAAATATCTTAGGTTTTTAAGCATGCCTCTACGTGTCTCTTTTCTTAATGCATGTGTTTAATCATACCCTTCAAAGAGACATTTTTTGCTCCTTACTTGCGTGGTAGTGTGCTTCTACGAGGCTTCCTGTGGGCTGTGTAAGATTGTCAGCTGTGATACTGATCTGGTTTCAAGTTGATCTGGTTTACAAGTTTGAATTTATAGGACTTGAGTGTCGAAGGATACCTTGCCATGTAAAACAAATCATTGGATTTTGTTAGTTGTTAGAAAGACAACCAAAGTAGATAGCTGCATGTAGGGTAACCGTGGTGCAGAGACCTCAGGTTCACAGATTTCCCCAGAGCACTGGCTGACAGTCACAAATACTCGCGGCATGCTGGACTGTCTGATAGTGGTTAAGGTGCATCCCATTCTTTACTTTAACATTGAAGAACAGTGTCTGATGAGAAAAGATTTTCTCTGTATTCCGCAGTATTCTCTGTATTTCTCTGTATTCTGCTGTAATCAGAGAAAAGATTTTCTCTGTATTCCGCAGAATGCTTCTGCTGTAATCTGATTTGGGGCTGAAAAAGCTGTAAACAAAAAGAATATTTTCACAGGTAGAGCGGGATGGGCTATGATGGTCCAGGAAATTCTTACTTTACTGAAGGAGATAATCTGTGTGTAAACTTAATGGCCTATATAATGATAGTGACAGTAGTGGATGTTGCAGTTACTTCAGAAAAGATTGTAACTTTATCTCCACGTTCCTGTAGTGTGACAAACACCTACCACCTACAGACTAGGTCTTTTGTGATTCCATTCCATTATACTGTAAATGCGTAGTGTCCCCATGTATTTGGTATTCTGGACTTACTCCAAAATAATTTTGGAGTAAAATGGGACTAAACAGATATCTAAACCTAAATTGCTTTTTTTTTCCTGAGTTGCTCTGTTACTGTCATTACTTTTTGTGGGGTTTTGTTGTTGCTGCAAGAACTCATTATGCACTCTCCAATTGTATATGTCAGAGTTTAAACTGTGATAGGTGTAGAAAAGTTGTATGGAGGGAGAACAGCTGGAGAACTCATGAGAAACTGTCTTAAATACTCAAGTCTATTAAGTGTTAAAGAAAGGTGACATTACTGGTTAAGTAAAATAATAGAGCTTAAGAGTCTTACAGCAAACATTACTGTTACTACATCAAATGCAAAACACAGGTTGTCATTAGAGAACCAAATGGAAAACAGGAACATTTGGCTTTGGACTAGCATGATGGAAAGGATTGCCAAGGAGAAGCCTTTTGCTAAAGAGGAAAAAGGCAGGAATGAAGTCAGACTTGCAATAGCATGTTTTCCTGAGAGACTCGGGGAAGTGCCCTGAAGTGGGGATTATGAGCCAAAGCTGAGAGAGAGATAAGTAAAGGATAAAAGAGAGTGTGTGTGTGCATGGAGCACAGAGGATTGGAAAGAGAACTGAACACCAATTTCCTGCTTAGAGTGCCTGGCTGGAACTTCCAGAGCAGGTAGGAAGAAGTCTCATTTTAAGAAAAACCCATTACAGAGGTGCTAGCAAAGGAAAAAAAACTGTAAAACTGCTACGTCTAAAGAGAGCAAGCAATTGCTGAAATAAATCTCACTTTTATCAGTTGGAATCACTGAAAAGTCCCAAGAGTTTTTATGTTTAGATGTAGTGCGGAGGATTTAAAGTAGGGACCATACTACTGAATTTCACAAAATAACATAGATATCAAAGGTGCTATCTGTAATAAGGACTTGCTAAGGAAAAGCCTTTGGTGTAAAAGGCATATTTCGAAAAGGGATGTGCTAGAAATTTATAGTTATACCCTAAAATGATAGATTGTTTAACATAACGAAATGACAGCAATGTGGGATTCTGAGACAGGAAGTAATGAGCTTCACTATAATACCACTGAAGCTCCAAGAAGTACATGAGCATTGCAGGCTATGCAGCCGACCTGTGTAGGATTTTTCTAAACTGGTGGAGTAGATCTGCAAACTCTCCTCCAGCCAGTTCAGTGTATCCTTAAAGAACACAACCTGGTAAAATAAGGACCCGGTCCTGTGAACACTTCCCAAGAGAGTGGTCATACTTGTTTCCCTGACACAAAAATGAATATTGGACTTGGTAAGTCCCAAAATGAAAATCTCAACATCACACACTCATTCAAGATGCCAGTAGATGCTTTTTTTAGAGGCCTTTTTTGTAGGTATTCCTGTTAGAAATTATTAACAGGATATTAGACTGTTGAACATAAGAGGAAAGTGAATAGTTGCAAGATATTTCCAAACTTGTAGCAACAGGTTTACAACACAGTAGCTCTAGAAGAATGGATCTGTATGATTTGAAAAGCAATATTAGCTAAACCACCCATTAGATATGTCATAAGGCTAAGAATAGCTCTATAATCATCATTCTGTCAGCATGTGAAGGGATAGGATTTCACGAGGTCACACAAGAACTTCAGTCAGAAAAAACACAGCCTAAGCAAGAAGAGCAGTGCAGGAAGGTTCTGGGGCACTTGGCAAGATTTCTGCTTTCAGTAGGAAATTCCCTTTTTTTTTTTTTTTTTTCCATTGTTATAGTCTATCATTAATGCAATAATACAAATGGAACAATTACTGTGAGCCTCTGCTGCAAGGGTTGTCAACCTCAGATGACATCCTTGTAGCATGCAGCTCCTCTACATGCTGCCTCCCCCTTCTGCCAGATCTCCATTTGACCTGTTGTCAAGGGCAGGCCCTGACACGACACAGATGTGTCATTTCGATTTGCTAGTATTACACATTCACCTTCTGTGATGAAGGCATAGGAATCCTAACTTCCATGCATATAGTAAAATCAATCTGGGGAGAGACTGAGCATTTGCTGTGTGCCAATTTTAGATTTCTTACCAACATGAAAATTTATATAAAACTGAAGTAAGGAATGCCTAATAAGAAGTTGTAGTTGTTTTTAAGTCTTGCTCATACCACCAGATTAGAGCATCTTTGCCAAATCCCCCAGTAGCCACATTCTTCTTCTCCACCTCTCTCAGTAAAGAAGATACTGGGGAGGGAAAGGGATCAAAGCTGATTCACTTTGTGTCTTCCCTCAGTGAGAAGGGAACTTTCTAGCTCACCTTCCTCTTTTACTCCCCCTTCCTGTAAAGGAAAATGGAGGAATGAAGGGAGTTACTTTTTACTTGTTCCTCCCCCTGAGCAGCCTGGGGACTTAAAGTGAACTCCTACTTTTTAAATAGAGGAAATTGCTGAATATATGAAACGCTACATGAGAGGAAAAGGTGGTTTGCTTGGGGTTTTTTTGTTGGATTTTTTTTTTTTAGATTTTTCAGTAGATTCAATTCAACTCTGAATTTCTTCTGTCAGTGAAAGCAGTAAACTAAAGCAACTTTGAATCTGGTGAAGTAGAACATAACTTTAAGTATGCTATAGCCGTATAGGTGCTGGTTTCCTATAGTTCCTCTAAAAATACAATTAACCTTTCTAGTTCTAAAGTAGGTAATCTTCATGCTACCACTTCAGCTTTGGAATCCTATTACGACATTTTACAGCATTTCTTCCTCCCAAATATAATTATGTAATGATACCTCCACTGTTTTCAAAGACTCCTTCAGGACTACATGGCTCTTTGGGCTTTGGTCTATAATTCCAGTTCAGAAATTACAAACTGATTTAGAGGCTCCAGTGTCCATCTGTATATTTTTAAGTGTTGTACTAGCTGAAGTCTGAGTGCTGTAACACGATAAGTAACCTACTTACCCTTTAACTTTATTACTTTAAAAAAGGGCTAGTGCTCCAGTTTGTGGGATGTTGCATAACATGAGACTCCCATGTATGATTTATAACATTGACATCACAGACAGTGCTGGTTAATGTCAGCCCTGGACTGCTGCTTTATATCAGCAACTATCAAGCTTATTCGTTATCAATAAATAAGAAATGCCATATAGTTTCACTTAGCTTTCTGGCATTTATTTTTTTTTTTATTTTGAGCTATAGGTATTAATATAATTATCTGATTATATTAATCAGAGAAGGAAGAAAAACAAAGGAAGTGACTCAGTTTTCATCATGTTTATTCTCATTGGCAAGCTCTTTTGCCTTTCTGCCCCCACATACCTTTGTTTGAGGCTGAATTCGTTCCACACAGATGTGAGGACTCGATGGTGGCTTCTGTTTTTCAGTTCACGAGGTTACCCTACGTCCATCTGACCCTCTGCACAAGTCAAAGCAGTTATGGGAGCCTTGCAGAGTTGGGGAGGGGGGAGAGTCCATTCTCCTCCCGTATTAGAAAGCTGTTCCTGCAACGGACTTTCATCTGCAGACATGTCCTGGGTCCTTTGGGGGCAAGCAGGGAAAAGACTTTGTTGTGGCCGTAGGCTGGGTAGCACATCATGAATTCAGCACCAGTTCACGACAAAGAGAGGTGCAAGATGAGCTGTGCTTGTATGAGCTCCTTTTAGCCCAGCCATGGTGGTGACTGTGGGGTGGTATCCTCATCTGGTATCTGCACGTGTGCTTGCAAGCACTTACCTATGTTATGCAAATTGCTACTTAGAGGTCAGCAGGCAGCTTCTCATAGTACAGTTTCACAGGCTGGGTCTTTGCTTGTCTCTCATCTGTCTGTGTGTTGGTCCAAAGGCTTGCCATATTGAGAGGTAGGAAATCATTTCAGGGCTGAAGGAAAGGTTCTTGTACACATGAAAAAAAAGTGTTTGAGCTCCTTAAAGATCTCATAATGATTATTTTTATATAAAAAAAATTAAATGTATTTAGTTAAATGATGCCGGATCTTTTCACCACTGGCCAAGTACTTAGTGGTACTGTCCCTAGTTCAAATGACTTTGGTTTACTGCAAGAATTTTGTACACTAGGGCAATGACATGGTACTCATGGTATCACTCAATTATTATGCTAATTTGGACTGAAACTGTTATGTGGCCTATGGACAAATGCCCTCTTCTAAATCCTGTTAAATCTTGATCCTCATTTTGTCTTTTTTTTTTTTTTTCTTGAAGTTCTCTGAGCAAGCATCTCTCTGAAGATTCTTTCTGAGCAAGTTCTCGTTTGTTCAAACAAAACCTGCTGGTCCAACAAAGATCATCCAGTTGTGAAACATAAGGAAATTAAATGTGTTATTATAAATGGCAGACATTGATAGAGCTCTGTAGTACAAGAAAAGTTATCCCCAAGCCCTCATGGTGTCCACTGAATCTTTTTCTTGAATTCATGCCACCCAGTTTGTAACTGCAGCTCTTCCTCTGAAATTCAGTGTGAAATTACACGGTGAAAGTACTTTTTTTTCTGTCTGCTGGATCCAGTGACATGTAATATGAAACACAGGTCTTGAAAGACTGGCTTTAGTTACACAGTTTAGACCACTGAATATATGCAAATTTCCATCTATTTGAACTGTATTGTAAGTCCTTTTTTCATGGTTATATTGCAAGTTTCATAATATCTTTTTACCTAATTTACCTAATGCTTGGCATTCTAAATTCGAAAAAGTGAGAATCTTAGTTTTCAGTGCTTTTTTAGCGAGTTTCTCAAATGATTCAAATGTGATTTCAGTTCTTCACGAGAACGCAGTTTAAAATTTCCTAACAAGAAAAGGGAAATTAAAAGAACTCAATTGCTGAGAGGTGAAAAAGAAGAGGAAAAAAAAAAAACAAACCAAAACCAACAACACTACAACACTTGATTTGAAGGAGGTAGTCTCTGAGCTGTCTGCTCTGGCTGAGCCTGCTTTGGGCCGGGGGATTGGACTGCAGAAGTCCCTTCCAGGCTCAGTCATTCCGTGATTTGGTGTATACTTCCATGCAGTGTGAAGGCAGGGTATTGAAACCTGCTAAGTATTCCAGTTGTGCTTTTGTCTTCCATCTGTGAATTGGTCACTCACAAACCAGCCTTAATGCTCTCAACATTATTAATCAAACAGCTTGTATGAAGGTATATGAATGATTCCTAGAGGTCTATGTAGTGTTTCTGCTGTGCATTAGTTAACATTACTGCATTATGCACTACCACTTTCTGATTATGCATGTTCCTTGAGATTAATGATCAGAGAGCTTTCTCTATCCTGTAAATAATCACTGGTCATCTGCTTACAAATGGGTAATGTGGTCCTTGAATAAAGGACACAATGAACCTGCCCTGTTATTCACAGGTATTTTCTGTTCATTATTTAACCAACTTCAGGTGAGAGTTTTTTATAATATAATGGACTAGATGATAAAGTAGATTATAATATAAAGGACTAGATCATGACAATACTTTATGCATCTGGATGTATTTCTGCAAGTCCATAGGCCTATTTCTGTGGATTCAGTTGATGCAAAAGCCTTTGCAGAATATGGGAATGACGACAAATTCTCCTGGATCGGAGCCTTGTAGTTTATTCAGTTGAGAAAGAGAAGACACATTACTTGCTAACAAAGAGCCTGGAGATTGTACAAATAAAACACAAAAAACTTAAAGGCATTGAAGCCTATAGGTTAGTACAGAAAAATAGGAATGGAATTAAAATAGAAAATCTTCAGCCTGCATCTTTCTTTTGTCTTCTTCCATGGTTTTACAGCTTCTCTACATTGGGAAGTTACTATATAGTTAGGTAAACTGTGAATGTATGGAGTACCAGCTATGGTATGTTAGCTTCCCCACATGTACACATAATAATAAGATTAGTTCCAGGTAGGAGGGCTTATCCCACTGTCAAAACAGAGTAAAAAGTGCTGCAGAGAGCTGCTCAAGCAGGAAATGTGTATGTATTATTGTCAACATGGGAAAGTCGTGCTGAATTCCTGTAGAATGAGTTCCCCATGGAGACAAAGGCTCTTTGCAGCAAAAAGCTATTTTTGCCTGTGAAATTGTGGGAGTCTAGCAAAGTTTTGGATACCATTGTGACAAATTACCCTTTTTCTTTTACTCTGCCTAAATTATGCTGCTACAATTTTTGCCATGCGTACACAACTATTTTATTTCACATACATATCAACTGTAAAACAATTTCATTCGGAAGCCTGCCACAGTGCAAGATTATTGGAGTTGACTGTGAGATTAGAGCATTACCTACAAATGTGTGCTTTACTGTCACTGGTAATAATATGCAAGCATGGCTTAAAACTGGAAGCAAACATACGGAAATTCTCCAGTAGATACAGACTAAAGCCAGTTACTCAAGTTGCTCTTCATTTGTTTGTATAAAAGAGATTTGTTAAAGCTTCAGTTTTCAGCAATAAAGGGGAATAAATGTGTGTATAGATAAATGCATA
Organism: Charadrius vociferus; assembly: GCF_000708025.1. NCBI lineage: Eukaryota > Metazoa > Chordata > Aves > Charadriiformes > Charadriidae > Charadrius > Charadrius vociferus. Next base: position 91,617 of record NW_009649721.1, on the reverse strand, counting down.
TTTAAAACATGTATATCTTTAAATCTTGTTTAACTATATATGGCATCCTTGTATCTATAAAACGTGTAGCTTTATAACAATATATGTATAACACTCCAATATGATAAAGGCCAAAGCAAATTTAAATCTAAATCTGAACTTGTCCATCCTTTAGTGTGAGAGATCAGTGCCAAATCAGTGTAAAAATCTGTCTAATTTGGTAACATTTCATACTGGCTTTGTTGTGATGTCTATGGTAGGAAATGATGCGAAGCAGTGGAGAATCGGACTCCTGGTAGGATTTCATTCAACTGCTTGTTAGTCTTTTTATAGTACTCCTTGTCATTACTGTTGTCATTCACAGTTTCCACCTTCAAAGCACGGGTCATTTAGACTGGTTTTGCCTTGTCGCCAAAAAGTAATGTCCTAATTATAAACCTCCACCCCATACCAGTCTGTTTTTCTGGTGAGAGTGAAATACTAGTTTACAGATTTCACCAAACCTGTTTGATTCATGGGGGGCTGTGACCTGGCAGTGCAATGTTTGACAAAGGCCATAATTCATTTAAGAGCCCATGTAGCTTTTATTTAGAAATGCTTGGTTTTGAAAGGAATTAAAAGGAGCGACCTTCCTAAATCATTTCTAAAGTACCCCATGATGCACTGCTTTTTTGACATCCAGAAAAATCTTGATTTGTGTTTACATGCTTGCTTGATTAGTTTGTCCAGGAAAAAGTCAGGCTGCTTCTATAAATTTGACGCATCAGCTACCTTTAGCACAAATAAGAATTAAGCTATTTTTTTCAGCCTAAACTGAAACTTGATAATTTGTTTGTATTCTGGAATTTTTTTTAATAATGTATTCAGATTTAAATCATACATTCAAAGTATTGTACAATTCACTGGCACACATACACAAATTCATTGGCAGAACTCATTCCTCTGAGGTACTCAGTTCATAAGACATGAGCAATTTTCCTTATCTGGATACTTTGTGAAGCTAGCCAGACTCTCAGAGTAAAATCAGCAAAAATGAAAAGTCTATACAAAGATACTGTTATCACTCACATATACGGTATTTTAATAGATATTTAAATATGTGAAGTGAAAAAAATATGCACAGAAATAACTTCATTCACCTTAAGAATTTCATTGTGAAAAACAGTGTAACACTGTGGAATGAGAGAGAGAGAATGTGCATCACCTCATTAAAAGCAATATAGCTTATTTAGCTCAGATTATGAGTGCATTGTAAGAAATTCTGTTGCAAGAGAGCTGAGTAAAAATACGGTAAGATGAAATTAATTGGCAGGTCTGAATCAGTTGATCTTTTACGTTTACAGACATTTCACAACAGACTAACACAGTAGTATTTCACAGCAGCTCTTTTTTAAATATGAACAAAAGGCTACGCAGAGGAAGGATGACCTTTTTATCTTTGTAGTCAAAAAGCTCATAGATTTATTTTTAGACATAATGCATATGGAAAAATGGCCTAAAATTTTCCCCGAGTGCCAGGTTGTGAGTGGTTCTGTGAGTTGTTAAAGGAAATATTGTGGCGAATGCATGAAACACTTTACTATAATAAAGATGAGGGGGAGGGTGAAGGGAGGAGAGAGAAATGTGCAGCTAAATGTCTCTGTCTCCTAAACACTCACAGAAGTGCTGTTTGAAATTGAGCAGAAATGGGCAAGCCCCACATTCCTCCTGTGGTCATAGAGCTTCCCACTCTTCTAATACACTCCAGTAGACTCGCAGAGTTCAGCTGCCACTGCAGAGCTCACATCTGGTATGGAGAGCATGCTTTAATAATCCTAGAAATAATTTAGAAATACCTACTCGTCTTGGAAGCAGTTCTCCTTTAAGACAGGGGGCCATAATGCCCTGCAGTGAGGCCCTGCAGTCCGCCAGGATCGATTTCCAGTGCGCGAGTGGTATGTCAGACACGGTGCAGCTACTGTGCATCCCCTGTGCATTTGTGGGGGAGTTCTGAATTCCAGATCTTAACCCTGCAGGTTACCAAGCAGGATTGTCTCCAGAGTCCTGGAGGTGCTGGGCCCTGCTTTGGTACAGAAAGCTGATTTGCAGTGAACCCAGTCTCCACCTAGTTTGTTCAATGATTTGCATGCCCATGTGTTCAGATATTAATGTGGGGGCGTATGTGCAGTAGGTCTAATTTATGCTAGCCTATGGGCTTACTAATTATTAGCATTTTCATGTTTGTTTTTCTGATTTATACATTTAAGCTGAAGCTGAAATGATGAATAAAGATGTTTATCCCATGCATAGCTGAGAACCAGTTATTTAATTATTACATCTGGTTTTATTACTAATCTCTGCTTAAATCACAAAATATCTGATCCAGAGCTAGATTCAGATTTTGTTAGCATCAAATCTGGAGAGGTTTTGGTGTATAGGTTTTGTATCGATTTACCCGTGCCTGGGATAAAAATGCAGATTATGGTAGGCATCCAAAATCAATGAAGAATCAGGATTTTTAGCAGAATGATAGAGTATTTTGCAAGCTAAAATTATTGTCCCATATTCTTCCACAGATTTTTAATGAAATCAGTGGGATTTCTTAAGTACAACTGAAGAAGAAAGAATTGATTCTTAACTTACAAAATCAGAAATCTTAATATAATGTCAGATTTTGCAAGTAGATTAAAAAGAATACAGTTTCAGGACTGTCTTTTTAAGTTTTGATAAATAATTTCTAGTTACTCGACAAGCCAAATTTTTGAAAAAGCTTCTTACAGACTTACGATGTTTACGATGAAAATAAATAAAAAATGTCTTGCAAGGCCTAGAGGGCAGGGTGGCAAGTTTTTACAGGATTTGGCCCTAAATTAGAATGGTTCCACATTTAGGAAAAAGTACATCTGGTAGGCAGAAAAAAACCTGCTGCATGTCTTATTTACTCAGGAGGACATGAACTGAGCTTAAGACATTGTTAGGCCAGTGATGAAGTGGAGAGCTTGGCCGTATGATGGTTTGGCTTTTCTTTGTACTTAGAATGAGACAGTTCAGAATGGACTGCTGAATTGAGCTAATGAAAAGTATGCATTCAAACCTCCCTTGTGCCAAGAGGAGCACCAGATCCTTACACGGGGGGAGGAAGGAATTTGTTTGGCCGACTTGCTGAACAACAGGGCTGTAGCTGCACCTGTGGGACACTTTGACTGGGGGTGCGAGAGTGGCTGTGGTATGTACATCACAGCTCAGGACATATGGAAGCAGCACACTGAAAGGGTGGCTTGCACTTGTTTAGTGAAATTAGACCTGTCTCAAGCTGTCTGAGGGTAATTTAGAAGAAACGCTGATCCTTCAGAACCTGCGGATTTGGATTTCCACTGGAATCTTGTCTGGTAAAGATTTAAACTTGATAAAGAGCCAGAGCACAATCCTTTCTTTCCTCTTTCTCCAAATCAGTGTGGAGACTTGGATTTCTTACATACCAAGGTCATTTTTCTACCGGTAATGTGCAGTGATGTGAGAACTGCTCAAACTGATCATTGCCCACTGGATGGCCTTTGCTCAGTGCAATTTTCCTCCAAAGTGGTTATTACAGCAAAATAGATAATGCCTCTTTAGAAGCTCATTCTCTGTATGTCTGTCTATTATTAGTAACAGTCACCTGTAGCTAAGAAACTTGGGTTTGTAGTTGTACATGGCGTGGAGAGGACTGTTAGAGAAAGGGTTGGACAGGACTGATAGTGCTACTCATAGGTAATTTTACTGTTACATGTGCTTACAGTTCTTATCACCTTCAAACACATACTCATTAATATTTCACCATGCCTTGGAGCTGCTCAATGAAAACATGAACTCTGCTGCATGCGAGTTTTCCATTAAAAGTTTCGCTTTCAGGTTACTTTGATGAGAGGTTTGGGTTGGTTTGGTTTTTAAGGAGCCTTCTACATTTCCGCTGAAAGATAAAAAATTAGCTTTCCAAATCTTAAAAAAAAAAAACAAAAAAAACCCCAACTAAAATGCCTTAAAATGCAAAAAAAACCCCAACTAAAATGCCTTAGCCTCCTCCAAACTGAGCTGAATGACAAGCAAACTTAATTTCACTGGGTTGTATAAAAAGAAGAAAGAAAGGAGGTGGGTTTTTTGTATGCCTTTTGTTCATCAGTACTGGTTGAGAAACTATGCCCCTCCAATCTCAGCCTTTTCCTTATCTATTACTGTTAAATCTATGACCTATACCTCTAGAAATCACTTGGATCCTCTAGAGGATCATGGCAACCATTTCTTTATTGTGTTGCGTCAGATCACCACAATTGAAACTCTTAATGTGAGTCTCATATGCCTATGTAACTTCATTAAAAATTACCAGACAAAACCAACAATTTTGCTAGGAATGGATTTGTAACAGATAACTTCAGCTGAATTCCAGTATCTTTATCATAGTTTAAAACTGTGTATAAGTTCATAATTTATCATAGTCTGTGACATAAATCAGAACAGAAAGTGTCATAATTTAGCTACTTAGCATTACAAGTTATTATACCTCATAATTTTTCATACTGAAAGCACATTATGAGACTGTCTCCCTTAATTGTGGCAAATGCTTGACTTCAGTCGTTTGGGGAGAATGGTGCCACCTGAAATTCAATAGGGTAAATTAGTCTGGTCTTAAGTACTCCGTGTAACGATCCATGTGCTTAAGGATGCAATATGCAATTTCAAGAGGAAATTTTTGAATTTCTGAAATTACTATATTGAGAACATTACAACCAAAACTAGTATCTTGCACAGCAGCATATATTGCAGGCCAGTTTTTCTTGAATTTAATGTATGGTAAATATGTAGCTAAGTGTTCCTTGTACCTGAAGATGGAAAGGGTGCATTCTGAACTGTCAAATTACTGCTCAGCTGAAGTAAATAGAGGTGAGGAATTTTATCCTTATGAAAAGATATGATGAAATGGGCACAGAGAAAAATATTTATCTAATAGGCAATATCCAGTTTCCAGGGCTGGAAATGAAGGAAGTGGGGAAGAGGCAGTGGAAAATCAAGGATCCTCCCTGAACTAAACTCCTATCTGCTGCTGGCTCAAAGGCAGCCATAGAATCATTAAAGCAAAATCTTCCCCCAAAAAACCCCAAAATCCCCACAAACCAACCAAAAATGAATGCCAAAACTGTAGATAAAAGAATGGCTGAAATTCACATTATCATCTCCTGCCTTTTCTGTGTTTCAGCTTTGTTTTTTCTTTCAAAAATCATTGATTTTCCTTGAGTTTTGCTGTGTGATGATTCCATTTCATATTTGTGTTCATCTTCTGACTTCTACAGCTTTCCCCACCTGCCGTGTTTTCTTACAATTTTATTGCATTTCTGTATATGTCTGCATAGACTGATTAATTCATACTTTTACACTGAAATTGTAAGAGAGAAAGCAGATCTTTAGTTTGTTTCTTCCTCAATTTGATCTCACATCATCTGATGCAGCCCACGGTCTCCCCCATGACATGCTGTGTAGAAATGAGTATTTGGGATGTATACAGTCAAAAAAGAAAAGAATTGGGTCAAATCCAATATGCCAAGAGCAGGCCCCTTTCCTGGTTGGAGACAGGCCAAAGTCTGTTGTTTGAAAGATGTCTTTGCTACTTCCAGCAGAATAGAGATTTTTGTTCACACTAAGAGATTAAAAAATAATCTAGAAATAAAGACTAAATTGATACCACCTGATGAAAGTCATCTCAAATCCATGAGTAAATATTAGATGCATCCATCCTTTTTTTTGTAACTTACATGCTACTACAGGATACGTAAACATTTAATATCCGTTTGGGGAGAAATCTGGCTATTTTAGTAAAAAGAAGTGTGCTTTGTCTTCTAGATTCACAGCTCTAAAATGTCTTCTCTTCTGTTTATGTTGTGAATTATTAATGTAAGCATATCTAAATTAGTCCCACATCCCTGCTCATGTAGAAGGGAAGGTCTCTAAGTGTTATGCTGCTGTGCTTAAATGTCTTCTCTTTAATTAGGCATTATTTGATGACCTATTCTATTATATGGTTTTGTCCCTTATTTTTCCGTGCTGTGGTGCTTTCTGTGCTGATATTTTGTAGCACTTGGGTATCCTTTTATGACAATTGTCTTTGCAGCTACCGTTCTGCAGTTACAAAATCCATCATGAAAGCTAATATGCATTTAAAATATAAACATACAATGCTAGATGAAAGGATTGTGAAACAGATAAACAGAGGCAGATGGTGCAGATTTAATTAATAAAAAACACAAACAGGAAAATAAATCTGCTGCAGTGATTTAATGCCTAATTTAATTAAGAAAAAAATATCTCGGAGTTTAGTTATTGCCAGGAAATTATATACTATGTTGTTTCTATTTAGAGAAAAATGGTTTGTATAGACTTTACAGCATTTTGTTGTATGAGGAATCTGACACATTCTGATAGAATTCCAAGAAATTTTGCTCCTTGCAAGGAACAAAATTCAGGAGAAAGCAGGGAATGAGGCTCAGGTCTCTAGGTTAGATGTACAGAGCTGGGGTTTGAGGCTGGGCTCTCAAATACCAGGTTAATGCCTTAGCTGTCATGCCACTGACTGTCTAGCTGGTGGATCTTATGGCCAATTTTGACCAGCAGTTTAGCATCATGCTAAGAAACTCTCCCCACTGAAAATGTTTTTGAAACTAGTGCACAAACATATGTTACACAGGCTGTTTTGCCAAATTGATATATTCCTAAAGGGAGGGATAAAAACCCCCTCTTTTTTAAAAAAAAAATCGTTATTAACTACTATTCTAACCAATTTCAAAGATATATTTGTCAATGATTAAAACTGGTTAAAAGTCATTAAAAAATAAAAATAGGAAAACCATCAAGGGGAAAAAAGGTATAGAGTTCTGTCTCCTTCTATGTATTTTGCTGTCTATTGCTGCTTTCCTTTTGCATAAAAATTTGAGGACTGTACATGCAAGAAGCAATGATATGGTTATCTGAACTTTTATACACGTTCAATATTATTTTACCTGAATGGAAGAGTTTGATTTTGAAACTTAAGCCATTATCTGAGCTGATAAATAAAATCCAATTTTACATGTGCTTTATTCTCTGGAGATAGTTTATTGTTGGCTCTAAATACAATTTGACTAATGTTGGTGTTTGTCTCTTCATGAGATTTTTCTCCATTGCTGCCACATGCGTAATGTCATAAGAAGCCAATATCGGAACCTATTTAATTTTTGGTTTGTGGAGTACTTCACTGGCCAGAGCATAAAAATGAGAGAGAGAGAATCTTGTGGGGTCACACAGGAGGCGGGTCTGTGGAATTAAAACCACAATAAATTTGGATTGCATTTGTTGGGGACTTTTGACCTGTTCAATCTGGAAAAGACTAGTAAACGTGTGACTATGCTTCTGGACTTTGGTTTCAGAATTATATCATTGTTTGTGGTGCTTTACCTTTCTGAAGAAGGTTAACATTGACAGTCCCAAACAGAAGAAACCAAGGAGAAATAGTTCTCTTTTCTTGCTATTGTTGAATCAAAGAGATTTAGCTTCTTTTTCCTCAATAAATTAGAAGAAAAGATTTCTTTTAGTTCAAGCTGAGATTAATTTCCTTTTTATTGCCTTTTTTAGAAAAGCAAAAAATCCAACTATTGCTAGAGTCTTCAGTGTTTCAGACAGACAGACGGAGACTGGTAGGAAAGACATTGGTTTATATACAGCTTTCCTATACTAAAATCAGCTAAAACAGCACCCCTGAACACTCTAAAGGGGCCTGGGAGTGACTTGGGGACATCAGCCCTGTCTGACCGAGGTCGCAGGCAAGCCCCACTGGCAGGATGCCCCGCAGACAGTGTGGGGTCAGAGGGGGCTGGAGGGATGCAGGAGTGGAGGGGTGATGTCTCCAGTCATCCAGCTGCTCATGGTTTTTCAAGCACCAGTTATGTTGATCGAGAGCAGTCCCAGAGTGACAGGATCATTCTTATCAATCTGCCTTCTGCTTCCATTTGCCACACAGAAAAGGCTGTATCTGCTCTCCTTGAGTTTGCTGATGTCTCATCACCACTGTCAGCCTGTCTTCCTGGCTGAGTGAGGGCAGATTCCTGGCTCTGGCAGCATTTTTTGGAGGGCATCTGTTCCCTGGCACTTTCTTCTTCAACAGTACTTCCTCTGTTTATGTGTGTGTATGTGTGAGAAGAGGGTGACATCTTCTCCCTGGATTATGTTTAGGTACACTACAGTTTTGATAGGTAAACAATTCTGTAAAAACACCGTTAAAAGGTTCAAGAGTCCTCTCATTAATTTCTTTAGCTAATTTTATCTTTATCAGAATACTGTTCTGGTCCAACCCATAACCTTCAGGGAACTAAGCCTTTTTTTGTAGCTGCTACTCAGAATTAGTATTGTGGAATAGATCTAGCATCTCAAAATACTTCGAATATTACAGGAATTGCTTTCCTCCACTAACGATCCATATTGGTTGTCTGTTGCTTTTATATTGCTTTATACTGTTTCCTATGTTGACTGTTAATCTTGCTGATCCCATATAAAAAGAAAAAAAATTTTGAAGATAATCCTCTCAGGGCATTCCACTGGTTTACACTGGAATCTTAGTCCTCTATTATATATACTGATTGTTATCCTCTAATGGAACAAAATTTGAAGTGAAAGAAGAATTTGGAGTTTCTACTGAGCTGAAAGAAGTCACATTGATTTCTTTCAAACAGGACTTATGCTTGTTTACTGAAGCAAAATAAATTTCAGAAATGGAACTAAAAATCTGAGTTAGATTGACCTAGAGAGACCCGAAATAGATGCTGAAGTTAAGGTGGAAAGATTTTCTGCTGATATTTTCTCTTTTTTTACTGCATATTACATCAAATTGTACTTTATCATTTGTAGGTATAGATGAGGAATGCAGTATGGTCATTTGTGCAGATATTTGCAAGAGACATTATACATATCGGAGTGAACCTCACTTGTCACCTTCTACATAAGCTAATGTTCATTTAGCAGTCTTCATAGTATAAGCCTCACAAGAGGAATGTCACATTCCTCATCTGCAGCATTCTTAAAAATTTGTCTTGCTGTCAGGCAGTTTTAGGTTTTTAATAGTTGCATAAAATCTTCCAGACTTGTAAATCTCCTAAAACATTCACATGAATAATGCAGAAGTTAAAATTCACATGGGTGAGAAGTTTCACAGATAAGAGACCATCTACTAAGAAAGCATGTGGTTGCCCTGTGAGTGCAATTGGAGTTGTAAACATTATCTGGTAAAAGTGAGGTTTCCTGGGGCTGCAGTAAGTAAAGCCTGTTACATCTTCTGGTATTAATCATAATAAGTGTTTTATCTTTGGCTGTCATGTTTAGTTTCTGCATGCAATTTACCTCTCAGGCAAGCTGTTCACAGTATCGGCCAAGCTTATCTCTGAACTTACGGTCTTCAAGTACCTAAATGTATTTCCACCAGAGTTCCCACAGTTAATGTGACAAAAGCCAACATAAGTGCTATTTTAAGATCGCACTGCATCCCTTTACAGAAAAATAGTGTTGCTTGTATTCTGATCACTCCTATCAACCAAAGTAAAGCTTAACTGCCTCTACTAGTCCTACGCTCTACTGTAATTTTATTATGAGCTATTTTCAGATAGACTTTCTGTACACATGTAATTTATCTTGACTTCAAATGTCCCTCACACATGTTATCTCCTGTCCTCTAAAGTGCCTCTACTGCCACAGGACTTCCACGTACAAAGCATGTCATTATCTGCCTGACTCTAAAGGTATGTTTAGCAAGATGCAAAAGCATGAAGGAAACACATGGTCCCTCTCCCAAAAGGTCTACCAGCAAAACAATCAAATTGCTTCAGGAGATCCAGCAATAGCCCTCTGAGAGGAAGGCAGGAAAAAAAATATGCCTTGAACAATTTTGTGCGTGGCTCTATTTGCACGATGAATCCAAAATGATACGGAGAAAGAGGTCAAAGATTAGGCAGCTCTTAATATTCTACTCTGCACGACCCCATCTCACTGCAATACTCTCATGATCTGCTAATAATCCTTTATAATTAAGCTTCCAGCCTAATATTAAAATGTAATCCACATGAACACCAATCAGAGCATACAGCAAGAAGTGAAGTGGTTACCACTTTGAGTTGTGCATGGCAAGCACTATGCAGTTTTAATTTTAAATCTTTAAAACATTTGGCCCTTGATTTAAAGACAAGTTTCACTTCTGATATACACGAATACAGTACAACACATCTAGTTCAGACCTGCTGCTGTGACACTTTGCCCGTACGATGCTCGCCAAGAGCATTGAAACATTGCTACTGTGAAAATGGAGACTGCGCTTGATAGCTACCTTGACATTTACACAGAGCATGAATGCCAAACAGATTTTGTAGCAGCCCATAAAATAAATGGCCGGGGTTCATAGTTGGTAAACCTTGAATTTGGCCTTCTGGATTGGGTTTTATATGCAGTCTATATGCCTGTGCCATAGTAATCACCACCGCAGGAGAGTCAGCTCTTTTCTCCTTGCACTGGTGTAACTCTACGAACTCAGCTGAAAGTTACAGAGCTACTGAAAATGTGACATGATGTAACATTTTACTCGGTGTTTCCATCCCATTTTCATTTTGTATTGCAGATTCTCTCTGTGGATTCTTATACCCTTAAAACACTTTCAAATTATTTGTCACTAGCGTGATTGGGCTGTTCTGTATATTAAAATGAATGGTTACCTTTCCTCCTCTTTATCCCTTGCATAAAACTACTCATCAGAAAGCTTTCCTGTAAAAAAACTTGTATTCCGAGCAATCCACTTTTTGCTCTTAAAAATGCAAAAAATTAACAGTCCAATATACTAGACCACTGTAAGAGAAGCAACTTTTTTTTTTCTTTGAATTGAGGTAAATATTTGGATGTGCCAGTGCCTTTAGTCCAAAAGATTCTTAAGATAACTATTCCCATGAGATTGCAGAACATAAAATGGAAACTGAGTTGCAGCTGTAAGTACCTAGAAGAGTTCAAGGGAAAGTGCAGTGGGAGTACTAGTTTATAGTAACCTTTTTATTGGCTTTTTCAGGTAGAAAAGGACAGTTTAACTTGTTACAAGTTAGTCTAGAGTAAGGCTATTGTGAACCATGTAACACAGTTTTTTCCATTTGAATAAAACAGGAAAGGACTGCAGCTTGAGATGCTGATAGTATTTCTCATTTCTTTAATGAAGCTTTGCAAGCTAGCTAAGAATGTTTTCCACTGATGATGTGTAATGGAATTCTAAACATCTAATTAGTGCCTAGAGAGCTGACTAACTAGGAACTGCCAATGATATTAATATCTAATATATATTGCTTTAATTAGACAAATCCATAGGTCAACATTAACACCGATTTTCCAGTCCTGGAAAACTCCATTCCAGAATTTGACACTTGGGTTCCTACAGCTGCCAGGCAACCTCCCTGAATGGCCAGGGCAAACTGAGGCAGGAGGGTGAAGGGCATGAGAATGGATATTGCTTTGAGCGAAAGATGGGTTGCCAAACATTGTCCACGTGTCATTGTAGAGTGGAATTGCTTTCCAATTTTGGAAGGAACAAGTTGTGACAAGAGAAGCTTTATGTCATCAATGGTGAGATTGCCAGAAAGGATGCAAAGGACATTTCAGAATAGACAGGCACAACAGAGAGCACTTGCAGCAGCTATTGTGGCTGGGTTTACTGCTTTAAAGCCAACGTTACTCTTCTCACACTCTGGTCTCCTTTGACTTCCAGAGCAGATTACAGAAATGATGATAATCATTGCTGCCTTTAAGCACTATCTTCTTTTTTAAGGTTTATTTTCTTTACAAGAAAAAAAGCAAAACAGAAAAGGAGCCCATGAAAGGAGAGAGCAAGCAGACGAAAGAACACACGCTTACTTCCTTCGGCATGCTACTGTCTTGAAGCTCAAATTAAGTTTTAATTTTGTTTCCTACTCCTTCCTTCATTGTAAAGTCTAGAGGAAAGTGTAGGAAATAGCAGGAAACAAAGCTAGAACCATATTTTCAGGAGCGGCCTTGAACTAAGCATGGGAAGTAGCCTGGCCATGATTTTTTAGGGTACTGCATGATGATGGCATGGTAGATAGGCCATTCATCACTTACTGGTAGAAATACACTAAAGTTTTTTCTATGTGGTAAATAATAATCCTATATTTACAAAGCAGTACAATAAAATGTATGTGGTATATTGCAATATCGGGAAAATATTTGGTTTTGGTTTGTAAGTAATTAGAATTAAGTTGCTTGATAAGTGTGAGGAGGCATGTTTCCAAGAACATGTATAGATCTGTGATATGATTTCATAGAAGCATAATAAAACAAAACCAAATGGGTTTGGGTATACATAAAATGCAAACTAATATATTAACCTAATGTAAATAAAATAAATCCTTATTTACTTAGTAAGTGCTCTCTCTGAGGTTCTCATGATGTATCACTTCATGTAGTTTACTTTCTCTGCATTCAGTGAAAGCTTGATCAGAGTAAGTGTAAAGACTATCACTAGTAGAGATCATGGCTAGTACATGTGCTGGGGGAGTTAATAAAAGTACCGATGTCTTCTTAAATTGTAAGTAATATCTGACTAGGATGTTAATTTGCTCTGCATATATTATTTATGTAAATCATGTTAATGGAAAAAATCGCAGCCAGGTACTATTAATTAGATTAGAGAACAAAACAATAAATGCTTGATGCAGTAATTTTGTTTACCTGCCATGAAGCCTGATCTTAAAATATGTATGATTATACCTTGTACCACAGTCAGAAAGGAGGAAACAATGAAAAAGTTTGTAGTGGAGAAGGCAGGAGACAGAGTTGGGGTGAGTAACAGCGAGGTTGGCTATTGATGGTCTGGAAGATGATTTGGTTTTGGAGTAGTTTCCCACATTTTTATGCTCATGTACTGCTCGTATGCTGTGTCCCAGAGAGAGCAGACCCCGCTGATTCTTTAACCCATACAGATACGAAGTAATAAAAGAAAAGGGAACAGTGAGAGTGTATCCCTGTCTTTCCTGCAGTGACTAGTAAATCTACCTTGGCATAGTAACTGAGAAACCTATCTATTCCTACAGTATGTCTGAGGAGACAGAAGGGAAAGCATTGGGAGTTTGACAAAATAAGGACTGGATTATGAGTATTCAGAGACCTAAGTATCAGGCTTAATTCTGACAAGCCAAAATAACTACTATTATCGACCTCAATTCTACAGTGTCTTCGAGTTATAAGCCGAGATTGTCCTGGCTTTGTTTTTAACTTAGGCTGACAGAGCTGACAGGGGAAAAAAATGGTTAAAAAGTCTAAATTTTTGTTATAAAAGCTAGAGAAGGAAATACTTCAGCTAAACCTTGAAAACTATTGCTTCTTGTATTACCCTAGCAGCTAGTAACAGATGGGAAGGGAGGAAAGTTTAGACATAAACCAGAAGCGCTTCAAAGGCTGTGCATGAATGGGTGCAGGAGGACCCACACTCTTCTGCTTCAAACTGGTCATGATGCAGCCGTGGTAAGGAGACATAAGGCTGCATTAGTAGAGGCCTGTGCCTCCGCAGGGCACAGAGTTGTTGTGATAAGGCTGTGTAATATCCAAACCAGTTCAGTGCAGTAATTCCCCACCGGGAGTCAGCGGTCATGCTGGAGCACTACTGGATGCAAAGCCTTTGGGAAGCCCTGGTCCTCTTATGTGGTTGCCTCATTTTAAGAGCCTGTGTCATGAGCGTTACTGGCTGATGTAGATGGTCATAAAGAGGACGTAGGGACGTGAGGCAGCTAAGCTACAACTCCTCTGCCTCCTGTGACGGCACTGATGGGTAGAAATACTTCAGGCTTCAGATTAAACATTACAAGACTGAGGCACGTGTTAATTTTCTTTTATATTGAAACTATGACTTTTCTACAACATAGACTGTTCACACACAAAAATGTTTAGTATAAACTGCTGTTTTTCTCCTCTTGCAAAAATGCTAGATGTTCCAGGAAAAAAGGACAGAATTGAGCACGGGTTCATACTGGGATGAAGAGCCCAAGTTACTAGGGACATGGTGTGGCTAAGTGGGAGATGAGGAATGATAAAAAGATTATTGGGCATCAGATGATTATGACCTGCCTCCTAGGTAAAGAGCTTGAATTCAAAAGAGTGAATGTTATGCTTGGCTCTGCAACCTTAACTTTCCTTTCTTATCAGTTTACTTGCTGGTGTGTATGTATCTACAAGTAGAGCCCTACCAGATTCAGACATTCATGCAAATATTTCTTCTGGCAAGTACACTTAAAACTAAATTTCAGTGTGACTCTACACTTGATAATTATATTAAAAATATACGGCAGACTGAATCTGTGAATTTTTATGTAGAGCTTTTTAAATATTCTAAACTGTTACTTAGTTTGTATTTTCTGAAAACCTGAACTGAGGTTTGTTGCAGATTTTGTATTCTGACTTTCAGACTGCGAGACATTCTGTCTCTGTTTTCTACAGTTTAAGATTTTCCTGCCAACTCCTTGTAGAGCTCTACTTCCAATCTGTCCTCAGGGAAAACACTATAGGATAGGGGGTTTGTTTATTTTTAAGCTTTTGAAACTTACCTTTTACTCAGTGCATAAACCAGTGAAAATCAAATCGGTAGAAGGCCTTCCTTTTGCTCCTATAGACTTCAGACCAGGTTCTAAGTGCTATTTCATTCCTATAAAGTTTGTGCCCTTTCCCCCTTCAGATGTCTTGACCAAAATGAAAATCCAAATAACAATGAAATTACTTTTAGTGCTTCTCCTCTCCCTGCCTTACCTCCCCCCTTTGCCCAATATCAAGAGGTTAATGAACCAAGTCCACACTGTTTAGATTTTGTACCAAGTACAAAGAAATATGTGGTGAATAGCTGATAAGTGGCATGATCAATAATAGGGAAACATCTTCCAGCTGGTGTTATATAAAGGAAAAATTATCAACAAAGACCCTGGCATTGTCAACGTTGGTTTGTAATATATTGATAAGTTGCAGATTAGTCACTGCATTTTAAACAATTGTAATGTTGACCACTGAACCATGTATATTTGGATCATCAAACACACTAAAACTCTATTTCTGAGTGTAATGGCAGACCTTTAAGTCGTGCCTAATGAACTTCTCCGTAGCATAAACTTAGTAGCTTTCCAACAGACCTTTTTTCAAACATTGCTTGCCATTAGGAACCTAATTCAAAACAGTAAGTACAAAAGCAAAGAGGTGTTTCAGCTTAAAAGCAGGCTTTTCCTAGGTAACTGAGGTATGGTTATTTTTAAATAAATTTGCTTAGTATCCCTGAAGACTGAATGCTATTTGGCAATTATGAATAAAATTCTTGAGCAGCAGCCCTGTAAGTTCTAGTTTAACTCCTGTGGCACTATATTTTGATGAACAAATGAGATGATCTGATTTTCTGCTGCTGTGTGCATTTAATGCAGCCTAAGAACATTTGCAAAATGCAAATGTTTTAAGTATTTTGAGAAAGAAGCAATATCTTAGAGGAGAGATCCTATGGGTATAACACTGAAATTTGTTATGGAACTGTGTGGAATTTCTTTTGCATCGGCATTTTACTTCTAATTTATGTAGAAAAGACTAAGGCTAAGCACAGGCATGTGCTTTCATATGCACCACTTTGTTCTGTATCGATTAATGTCCCAAGAGGATTCATGCCTTCTAGACACCGAGTAAATTCTTGGTCCTATGAAAGTTTTGTTGTGGACTTGTAAAGAGTCAGGATTTTGTAAAAACAAAAGTAAAAAGGATTGTTTGATGTAGGCTGATTTTTCCAAAATCCATTCACAATTCCACCTTTCTAACTTTGCTTAACTAATAATGAATAAATTACTTGGGGAAAAAAAGCCTTTATAGGGAAGAAAATGAAAAGAAGTTCTGATTTTGAGCAAAATTATCTGCCAGAGAGATAAGATATATCTTTTAAACTACTGCCTTCTCCCTGACAAAAGTTGTCAACTCCCCAAAGACAAACTACTGTCTGAGACCTTAATGAACTTTTCTGTCAACAAAATAACTGTTGTTTTGATATGAGCTGGGAAAAAAAAAGAGCATAGATAATGAAAAAAACATTTGCTTTTAGTTATTTTTCAGATCAGTTTATTTTAGAACTAACTAATATTTTTGCCAAATATTTGTTTCTTTATTGCTTACGTAAAGGCTTGTGGGGGATCTAAAAATAGCAACGAGGGCAAATTTAAAAGCTCATTAAGGATTAACATTGGTCATTACATGAAAAATAAGAAAAGTGTTAGAATGAGTAACACATCTAGAAAGAGTGGGATTTTAAAACTCTATCCCCGCATTTAAAAGCAGCAAGAGTATTTTAAACATCCCTGGAATCTGTAGCATTTATAAGATCTATTTATTAGCTGCCACAAACACAACACTTCTAAGAATGAATAAAACCATTTAAACATTTCCCAGGACTCCTGAGACTGAGGTGTGTGCTTTGCATGTATATGTAAAGCATAAATATGAATGTGTGTAAGTGCGTGGGAGGGAAGAAAAATTTTCCCTTCTTCCTCTCAAGAGAATGCCTGAAATTTAATTGAGGTAAAATAAATGTTCTTATCAGAAGGCACAATAGACCTTCCCAGTTTTGTTTGTGGCAGAGTTCAGGAGCCCTCCCCATGACTTACTCTACCTTCCCCCACTTCAGATATTAACCTGGACATCATGCCTTCCAAACAGTAAATGAGCTGTGCGATGTTTTATTACATTTCTCATGTGGCTAAGCTTAGTGTGGCTTTTAAGTGTTCCTCGGTATGCCGTGCTTACGCAAGTTATTTTCTGCTGTGGATTGTTGATGCTGCAGCAGCAGATAGAGTGATGTGCCTTGAATTCCAATGAGGAGAAGGCGTTGGTTTATTTTGGTTTTTTGAGTACAGAGTGAGTATTTTGCAAAGATTTGTAACTCAGATTTTTCTCTATTTCAGGCTTAAAGCATTAGAAATGAATTGTTTTAAGTGCTGCTGGGAAATAATTGTATGTCTTTAGAAAGTAAAGTAATTTAAAATGTCGTTATTTATGAAGTATGTTGTCTATGAAAATCTGTTTTAGCTAGTGACTTATACTACATTCAGTGTGGATCGCCACAAAATTCAAATGAATGAATAGAAACCCCGAAGCACTGAAAAGCTAATTTTTATGAAAATGGACAAAAGCAATGAGTAGAAAGTTTGCCATCGAGAACCTCAATTGCAACTAAATTAGACTTTCTTTCGTTGTACTAAATTATTGCTGATCTTGTCCTGACAATTAGGGGAAATTTATAAGCAATGAGGTGGGCAATTGAAGTGATGTGTATATTTTCTCAAACTCCTTTAGGGGATTAAAACCTTTCAGTGTGTTCTATCCATCTGCTTATTTAGTGCTTGTATTATTGGAAGCAATCCTTTCCTCTTCCAGCAGTGATGCTTAGATCCCTAGTTCTTAAGGGTTGTGTATGAAACAGATTTTAAGGGATCCAGCCCTGATTAGAACAGTTAGCCTGTTAACGTCCTATGTATTTACAGTGGATTATTTGAAGGGAAGCAGGGGTTAAGTCAGCAGGTCTCTCGGCTTCCCCAGGGGTTAACCTGGCAGCCTGTTTGGCACACACAGGAGGGCTGACAGGTAGCAGGATTTGTCTAAGCAGTGTGCATGAGAGCCAACAAGGAAAACTGAATGCTCTGGATTAGTTTTGGATTATGTTGTCAGAGTGAAGCCTGACGGACAAACTGCAGAGGAATAAAATGCAATCTGTTTGGGGAAAGAGACAGCGTGCATAGCTTTCATTTTTCAAGAAATGACAAGAAAAATCATTAATAATTTGTAAATCCATGTCCATTAACTTTTCTCTTTGTTATCCCAAGACAGTCTTTTTAACATGATTTTGCCACTGTTCTATATCTGTTCTTTCTTGTGACAGATGGCAAGATAAATATAAAATTGCAATAGTACAGTACAAACCATAGGGAAAAGTATCTAGAAATCATAACACCTGGAATTGCTTAAGGTGGAATATTGGGAGTGGTGTGGTGTTTTTTCTCTGTGTTTTTGTGGTGAAAGATAAAGTTTAATACGATTTACATATTTTTCCTATTCTATAGTTTCCTTTGTGTGATCATGATTTATTTCAAAATATTGGAAGGTACATTCCATTATTTTTTCCATTACAGCTATTGCATTGCCAATATTGCTAACACGGTTTATTCCCTGTTTTTCTTAATCTGGTTATTTCATTATTTTACTGTTCAAGTACTTCATGTTTTACAGGAGGGGAAAAGCATTTAAAAAACAAAACAAAAAAAACCCAAACACACACACACACACCCCCCCGCGACCCTGAAAGGATTGCATCATTTTTCATTGAAGTAGTGTTTGTCCTTGCAAATGTCACTTAGTTTGTTAACAATGACTTCTTTGGCTGCGGAGGAATAGTTCCTGCTCATGAACTTCAGTCAGATTTGATTCTCAGAAGGTTACTTGGGGGGGGCGCAGAGGAGGAAGGAGGGAGTCCTACAATTACTTTTTTATAATAAAAAAAGGAACACACTAAATGTAAGCTGGCAAATAAACTGCAATTAAGAACCAAATAAGGTCAGGGAAAGACTGCAAAAAATATTGCAGACTTGATCTTTGTTAGTTAGGTTTGTGCCAGTTTTGTTCCGTTTTCGCATGGTTTCTTTATTTTTACCAAAATGCCAAAGCCGTTTTATAGCATCCTTAATACAAGAAAAACCGATTCATCAGTTACAGCTCTTTGCATTATGTTATTGCTGAGGTGTTAGCAAAGTAAAACAATAAATATATTAGAACTAGAATTGTAATAGTACAGCCAAATAATTTGCAGGAAAACATTTATGTGATAGGTTGGGTTTTTTTTCTGCTTATGAATTATCCAAATGTAGAATCAATGTATTTGGGTTTGGAAGAGTACAGTAAACATTGTCTCTGAATTATTCTTGGTCTATATACCTCTGTATGCAGATTTTGTGGCTATTTGCTATATCAAATTTGAGGTGAGTTGGGTTCGTTTTCAGTGAAATGTACATTAAGTTTCTGTCTCCTAATCAGCGATATAAGACAGATTTTGGTGCTCAGTATGAGGAATTTCTGTAGCCAACTTTTACTTATCAGTGTAGAATTTGCTTTTAGTTATAACTCATCTCAGGCTAAAAATAATGTATTTTCCCTTGCTGCAGTGAGCCCATCAAAACATAACACACCAAGCCATCTCTATTGAGTTATAAAGTGTCATTTCCATAGACAGTCATTACTGTTCTGATTACAGTGTTTAAAAGTGTTGTTTTGTGCAAGTTAAATGCTAATTTCCAATTGGCTGGTAGCAGCATTGTTTAATAAGGGAAAAATAGAGTAATATTTTGGGGTTTGTGATAAGGTCTTTGTAGAAAATTTCTGGAGAGTACCCCTGGGCTGAAGGAAGGGGAAAGAGGGAACTTCTGCACAGCTGTTCCCATGCCACAGTCTTCTCCCCTTGATTTAAAATAGCAGCATGGATGATGTAGCAAAGTATCATTTTTTAATATTAGATGCTGCATAAGTGTGTGTGCATATGTGCATCAGTTTATTCATAACATAGTCTCAGCACATTTATCTTCCATATAATCCTTTTGAAATATTAGTTGGCTAGCTGGGAGTGCAAGTAAGCAAGTGGTAAAAACATCTATAGAGTAAAATGTTTATGCCCAAACTCATTCCTGCACCTCATATATGCTGTTGACTGACTCTAGATCTTTGTAACTGTTCCCTTAATAGTAAAAACCAGCACAGAGTAGAATTCAGGCTGAATTAATATGGGCTATGTTCCATGTCAAATTTTAAAACATTAAATACTCTTTTAATATTAAGCATGTGCTTCATTGCTTGTCTGACTCAGGGTGGCTAGATTTTGTCCTGGAAGCACTGCTGTTGGTGCATTTTATACTTGTTTTGCACCTAATGGATAGAAGTCTTGTAAAAGCCATGTAATCTCTCTGGGTTTCTCTTTCCCCTTGAAAATATAATAGTCTTTCATAGAAGTTGTAGAGACTGAAAGTTATGCTTTGGGATTTTTTTGCTGGATAAAAGTTCAATGATTTAATTTTACATAGTTGTCAGTGCTTATAACTAACCAAGCTTTTTGAAAGTAGTGATATACTTCCACCTCTAAAATTTCAGTCCAGATGAAAATTTTAGTGGCATTATAAATCTTTGTTCTAGTTATGGCTATTCATTAAGAAGTCTGCTACAAGTGCTTTTTCCACTATTTTGAAATGACCAGACAATTAGTTTGGGACACCAATGTAGTTTTGTGTGTGTCACCTTAAAGGTAAAAGTACCTAGAGGAGAGCACTAGAGGAGAAAAAGATATGTTTAAAAGGCAAAAAAAAAAATAAAAATTGTTTGCTACAGATATATTTTGATTTCAAACCCAATTTTCCACAATGAGGAACATCTATTTTCTTGCATTTCTTGCATCCTTTTCCACTAATATAGGTATTACAGGTTTGGATTTTTAAATAATGTATATCATCAATATTGTTTGTATACAAAAGAACTAAGAGAATTCAGTTGTTTATTAAACTGTTTCTTTAGACATTCACAATATCCACATTCACAAGCTTGAGCATTTGAACTAGTGAATAGGCCTGGGACATTTTTCATCCTGCATGTTTCAGAGATAGCGTATAAACTTCTCCATAATCTGTAGTTGTCAAGTGGTTATTTCATTTATTGCTGAACTAGAGTTAAAATTCAGCAAATGTACACAATACTTGGAGCCAAAGGTCAAAGAAAACTGCAGAAATATATAGGCATAGAGGCAGTGGAACTTATGTGAGGAATTTAATTAACAGCTGCTCACAGTAATATAGAGCAATAGCTAATGGTGAATGATAGTCAAGGCTTCAATATCTCTCTACAGAGAAAAGCCTCCAGTTCTCTTAGCACAGCATTTTACAGTGTCTTTTAAATTAATCAGTTTCTTAAGCTCTCCCAGGAAAGAATACTGCCTAGGTAATGGCTAGCAGGAGCTGCATGTTGCTATTCTTTGTCTTTCCTGAAGACAGGTCTATTCCAGGCTTGCATAACTTTTCAGAACTGATGGGAATCACATCACAGTTTGCTATGGCTGCAAACCATTATTCCATGGGAATAAAAACAAGAGAAATGCTGTTAATTCTGTTACTCAGCTTTTAAGCCTGTCCACTTTGGGCCAAGTTGTCTGACCGACCTTGGATTAGTCATTGATTTCTTTGTCATGAATTTATGGGAAGTGACAGAGTGCAATAAAGAACTTCAGAATGCGCCTCTTTGTGACATTAGTAATAGCAACTTTAGGAAAACTTTAATATCCTGTTCCCCTTTTCATATAGGAAAAGTTAGACAATAACACATAGAAATAACTGCAGCAGTAAATTATCAAGAGACATACAGTTTTAATGGAAATAAATCCATAAAACTATTGCATATATCCTCCTGATCTAGGGGAATAAAAGTCTGCATGACTTATTTATATGAAAACATTTGTTAGGTATGTGCACGAAAAAAACCTTCCAAGCTACTGAAAGAATATGACTTCATATTCTTCATATTCTTCATATGACTATTGTTAACGCTGCTTTTGTGATGCGAAGAGTAAGCAAAAAACCTAAGTTTTCCCTTAGTTGATTATTTGTATATCATATTTTATTCTGCATCCTTGATTCTGTGAGGTTTAAATTACATTGTTGGTTCCAAACCTCACCTCAAAAGAAAGACCTCTCCTAGCATTCGATTCATTAATGTCTTTAACTCGGTCTCCTACTGACTTCTGGTATGTCCCTTTAGGCAATTGTTAGGCATAAGAACTTATTTCAGAACTAGAACTATTCTTCTACTCTGCTCTGTTGCAGGTTGCATGCAAAGGGTCTCTTTATCTCTACGTGCATATAACAAATAGGGTGATGATCAAATATCCTGATTTGTCTAGCAATGCAGGCTCTGTCCTGGTATTTTAAGGACTGATTTCTGGATACTGTTTTGTCCTGGATTTATTAGGGAAGTTGACTTTTACCAGCTGGTAATACTTGCACTACTGCAAGCAAGAGCTGATGCATTGCCAGGGCTTTGCTAGAAGCACAAGAGAGAAGAACCTGCATGAGCAGGCAAGAGCTGTGCACCCTCAGGTGAAGCAGCGGAAAGGAAAGTGTCCCCTCTCATACTATGTCTATTAGGTTCCATGGCCTAAAAGGAGAGGTGAGTTTTGAATATGTAACACCACAACCTTGTCCTCCATCATTTTAGAATTTTATTCTTAATCTGACTACCCTAAACAAAAGCTGGAGACACTCACTCTCTCAATAGCCACCTCAGAATTTTGTATCCTTAAAATTAGTGCTGGGAGCCACAGTGGAAGAGTATTTTGTCTGTACATGATGGTGGCGCAGGTTTTGAGTCCCATTTCTTGGAAGAACCACAGCCTTAATGATGCTGTGAGCTGAAAAGAATCTAGCGCAGATTTGAGACTCCAGTGCTTTGCAAGGTGGTAAGTGAAAGATAGCACAGTTTTATCTGTGAAAAGAGCAGATATGAAATTGTTGAGACAAAAATAGCATGAGCTAAAAGAATCACTTCTTACAGAAGTGAGAGAGTTTCT
>NW_009649721.1:24022-68957 GCF_000708025.1 Charadrius vociferus | reverse complement strand
TACAGTTTTTCAAAAGAAAAGCACGATCACCAAAATACTTTGCAAAAGTTCACAGATTTTTCTGACTTGACTCTGAAAAAAACCCTTTGAAATACAAGCCTGAAATATCACATCCAACACATTACAGGAAAGCAGTCTCCACTGTTCACACAGAGATCAATGCCACCAGGCTCCTCTGGGCTACAATTGACAGTGCTTTTCTGGTTTTGAATTTTTCTGCATCTGAGTCTTGCATCTTCCAGATTTCTCACAGACATTTTCATCTTCATTATCCCCTTAATGATACCGTATTCATAATGCGCTTCTTTCCAACTTTCCCATTTCTACATCTAAACATAAACATACAGGATATATTTAGTTTACTAGTTGCAAGAGTGCGTGGATGACGCGTCTCTACTTCCTCTCGTAGCCTTGTGATATTTCTCAGTATATACAGGCCTGTAAGACTCTGAGTGAGAGACCAGTCTTTCAATATTAACTTTTTTATATATATAGCAGCCTTCCTGCATTTACAGGTCATTCAAACTCTACTTAAGTAGTGACATCCAGTGCACAGGTTTGAGAGGGCTTGCAGGGTTAATTCTGTCATTACTGTGTTGACATGAGGCATGTTACAGCTTTCAGCTGAAAATGTTACTTGTAATCTTTTAATCCCAAATTAGGTCAACATTTTATCAAGTTAATCTAACATGAAGATTAATTAGGCTAGTTAACACGCGCACAGAGGTTATTTGTTTTGAATCTACATTTAATCAAGGAGTTAGTCCTTAATACAATAGACAGCCTCCCCCTTGCCCCCTAACCCTCACTGCAGCTCATTCTATCATTTTGATATCATGCACTGTTTAGGACATAAAATTAGGAAAAGGCCAAATTGAATTTCGTATTCAATCCACCCACAACCTGAACTGAAATAAAAACAATGCCTTGTATTATGAGAGAGATGGATTTTTAAAAATTGTGTAGATTTGCAAAATTAAATGTCATAGATTTTTTTTTTTGAGGTGTGTGGGGGGGGATGCTCTGATATTTATTTTGAAATAATTCCATAGTGTTCCAAGGTAATTCTTCATGTAAGAATTATCAGCATTTGAAATGTGTAAGATGCACAATGTTTTCTAAAGCAAGATTGATACTACCATTAAATCCTTAAGGCTACAAAATGCAGAATGGCAGAAAAAAAAACTGTTGAGAGAAATGTGCCAGGCAAAATGGAAATTTTATCAAGAGAGTCTCTCTGCATTGGAGTTTCTCTCAAAGTCAGACTGCCTCAACAGCTAACACTATGCCTGTTAAAGCACTAACCTGAGACATAAGAACCGTGGTTTGGACTCAGCCACTGGGCCTGTTGTGCAACAGGTTTTTGACTCAGTCTCTCAATCCCAGGTAAATTTTAGGAATCAGCAGACAACTAGGAATTGTAAAGAAAAGGAACTTTCTACACTTTTTAGAGTATTTACCATTCTGAAAACTGTTTCCCAGCACAGGGGAAAGCACTTTCCAGTTTTGTGGGTGTATTTCTATAGCCAAGGAAGCTGGTTTTGATCGTAGTGAA
This sequence comes from Charadrius vociferus, assembly GCF_000708025.1. Taxonomy (NCBI): domain Eukaryota; kingdom Metazoa; phylum Chordata; class Aves; order Charadriiformes; family Charadriidae; genus Charadrius; species Charadrius vociferus. Next base: position 67,402 of record NW_009649721.1, on the reverse strand, counting down.
AGAAAGTAGTTTTTTTCCTTAGCACAGGATGTCTTTTAATAAGAAATTTTAGTTCTACGAGGACACTTGAAATTACCTGCTGCAATCATGCTGTCTTTTGTTTTTCTTTTCATTACTCGCAAAACTCCTTGTGCTTGTGGTGTTTTGAGGAGTAAGAACAATGGCATAAGCATAATGGATAAAAGAATTTGAGTGGTTTCTTTCTTTACCATTTTCACACCATACCCCTTCCAAAAAAAAAATACTATTCAGTATAGTTACTCTCAAATTAAATATCCAAAGGAGGGGAGAGAAGACAGTTTGTATAGAGGGAGGTGGCATAAATCTGCTAACAGGGGTCATTAGACCGGACAAATGCCTTTCTCCCCTGAGTTTCCTAGATAAGGAGAACCTATCTAGTAGTTAAAAATTCCAAGAGTCATTCTGGATAGCATTACCGACCCCCCTGGGTGTTGCTGCAGAGTTCATGCCCTGTTTCATCAAATACCCAGTGACATTCACCAGGGGCCATGCTAATTATAGGGATTTAGCAGACAATGTCTAAGAAGATTTCATCACAAAATAGCATGTCTTTGTCTACAAGTATTGGTTTGTTGATGTGCTAAGTTAGCAAAAAACTGGAGGTAAAACGATTCTGCAGTTTGTTAGTGTATCTTTACAGCAACATTAATCAACATATTGAAATGTTAAGATACAATCTCCCCTGCATTTAGCACCAGCAATACTGTGCTGTTTTGCAATTACATGGACAAGAAAGGCTCAAGGTAGCTTAAAAATTCATGGATTATACATTAGTTCAATGACTTGTAACCCAATTGTTTTAATGAGCTACATGTTGATTCACTATAAAACATTTTTCTTGGGCAAGAGTTAGACAACCCTTGTCATTTACTTATGCCAGACCTATCCAGTAGTCTCTTTACTGAAATCAGGGGTGAGGGGAGGTTGTATAAAGACAAGGGAGGAAAATCAGACTCCCATTTTGCTTCAAAGCCAGTTGAATCATAGTTTGAGAGCAAAGTTTGTGATTAAGGAGTAAGGTCCCTTATTCAGGGCTGAGTGCAGAAACAGTCATAAGCAATGGGTGCCTCAGAAAGCTGTAAAAATAGCTAGCTTCTGAATGGTGAGCAGCCTACCCCACTCATCTCAAAAAGCTATGAAGAGTAGTACACTTTGTAAGCCCCTGGGTAGAGAGGACCTTAGCCCCAGAAGTCACATTGCCATTGTCACTGAAAGCCTCTCTTGGAGGGGTAAGTTCATGACTCATTTCTTTTTAAAAGGAAACACTACAACCCATCCATTACTTGCAAAATGTCGGCAGTGATTTTGTGATATATTCAGTGTTTGGGTCCCACTCTGGCCCAGTCACTGCCTTTCAATCCATATGATTTAACTCTATTTTTTAAAGGGAATAATGCCAGCAGAAAATATGCATTGCCCCATTCACGGTAGTCTATAGCATGGTGCTTGCTATGCTATCCAGGGAGCTGATGGACAGGAGGAGAGTCAAACCAGTACCACTCTAATTCTAAGAATATCTCAAGTGATGTGTCCTGTACAAAATGTGTACCTACACATGACTGCTAGGCATGCCAAAAATGTATTTTCTCCATCAGATCTACCAGGGAATTTCTAGAAGGGAGTTTATTAACATAATTCAAATGATTCTAGGGATTATACAAAGCCTAATCTCATTTTCTGTTTCCAGTATAATTCATATAGTTTGTACATTGTGGAATAACTTGAAATTAGCCGTCAGTCTCTCTCTCTCTGACACACACATTTCTACTTAGGCATTGAATTTATTGATTTTTATTCATCAATTTACAGTATTTATTATTGGTTTATTAAGCATTTATGTATGGAGGGGACAACTGCCAGAGTTGCACAGGCTCAGTATGGACATTATAAAATGTTCATACCTGCCTTTTAATGGGAGCAGTCACAAATATTTACTTGGTTAACAAAAATTTTGAAGTGGACTTAAGTGCACTTAAAATCAACTTCTGTGAAAGCATATGGATGTTCAGGACTCCTGAAAATTAACTCAACTACTTAAGCAGCTTAGGAGAGTAATTTAGGGCTGGCAAAAATCTTCCAGATGTATTAACGATGATGGAAATAGTAATGAGATAAATAGGCACAAATGATAAAGCAGAGGACTTTGAATTGACAAATAGCTCATGGGTTGACAATAAAAATGGCACACAGTGTAGAAATCACCTATCACTGAATTTCAGGAATGTTTGACACTAGTAGTAGATAAGTCATGATCATCAGGACACTGTTACTGTCTCCCCCTTTCCCCCCACCCCGCTTCCCTTTCCTCACCTTTCTTTTTCCTGTTATTACCACCTTTTCTAGACTGAGGTTCATCTCCTTTGCATTTTTATTTTTTCTGAGAACAGTTCCTAAGAGGCACATTCGTGTCATGCTCTACATTGTAGCATTTGTTTGCAGAGGTACAAGGGCACAAGCGACACTTTACCTGGTCCCGTGGTAAGGCATACACGTGGGAAAAGACTATGTGGTGAACAGGAAGGAGAGCTTCTGGAACCAGCAATCACTCTTCTGCATTCACAGAGGGTAAAACCCACAAACAGCATGCATTTACTTAGTGGTGTCTTTTGGTGGCTCTCACATGCAAGATTAAGTAACCATATCATTTTTGTAAGTATCTTCTATATTTTTATCCTTTTTGTTAAATGGTTGTGTCCGTGACAGGTTGGAAATATAAGATGTTTAGTTCCATGACAATTGGACTCTCCACAGAATTGATTTCTCTAAGAATTTAGCCTCCATTTTAAAATCTTCTTGTGCAATATCCTATTACTGCAATTTCTTTTCTTTTTAAGTGTGGGGGAAAGGTCTGCAGAGCATTTCTAGTGAGCTCACTGAAAGCTGTCAAATAAATGCATTGGCAGATATGTTCATGTTTAATGGCTCCAGGAAGTGTTACTGACAATTCTAATCATATAAGTTTTTACAGATACACTCAAACCCAGACTATGCAAGGTCAGTTCACATAATCACACCAGGTTTCACTTTCCACAGTGTTGCGGGGTTTTTTTGAAAATAAAACCTAATGAGCTCATTTGGAGATGTAAGAGCACGTTACAGGTTAATGGGATTTTTTTAAACGTGAAAGACCATGCAGTGAAAATGCTAAGAGCCTGAGGTGAGGAGGTGATTTCTAAATTATGGTGCTGAAAAGTCATTGCTTTAGTTAATAAACCAGAGAGTGGTTTGAAGACGTACAGGTTAATATTATTTGTATTTCCTCCCAAAATATTTCACTATTGTTGTCATCACAGAGCAGACTTTGATCAATTTGTTAGTCATTATTTTCCTACATTTCCGGTGGGAAATGAACATTATATATAAAGTTTTATTACAGGAGGTGTCCCTAAGCAGAACACCCATCTTGTTATGAGAGTCCCAGAGAGACTGCACTCAGTTATACTCTAATACAAATAGCCTTGTGCACAGCACTCTCAGTAAAGGCAATGTACACAATTTTATGAATGGGATTTTTCTAAAGCTCTCTGAAGTCAAAAGGAGTCCAAAACAAGTGTTTAGAAAGATAAGGAGAGGAAAAATTATAAAAAGAAAAAAAAAAGGATAATCTCAAAAGCCTTTTTCCTATGGGTATTTGTACAGAACCTTGTCAAATGGTGATTACTGCACTCACCTGTAGGATGTATATTTATTTTTTTCCAAACAAATTTAGTGCTTCAGTACACATTTGGTTAATGGGCTTCTGTGGCGTGGAAGTGCTACAGGGACCCATTGTCTTCATCTCTTCCTGCTGTCCTTTTAAGTCAATATTAGTTTATAGAGAAGTGCCACAGTGCAATTAATTTGTCCTTCCAAGAATTCAGATTCATAAATCAGCCGCTTTCTCCCTCTCTTTCTCTCTTTTTCTGCACGCTTCATGGCGAGGTAAACATTTGCGACAGCCAAAACTCGAAAGGTTGAAAGGTCTGATTCAGAAAGGGCTCCCCAAACAGGATGCTTATCTTAAACATACAAATTTATCCAAACCTATGCAAGTTTACCTTTTTCCATGTGCCATTATTTTCTTTCCAACTCACTCAGGCTATACTCCATATCCTCATACTATTTTTTTCTGATGGTTGTTTTTCTTTGATATGGATGAAATAATTTTTTTTAAAGCTACTCCAATCTTCATTGTATTGAACAGAATGCAAATCATTTCTGGATTCATTAAAGCTCAGATAAATGTTTTTCTGCCTCTCTGTGACTCCCAGTAGTCCTCTTTAACCCTCTGTCTTGCTGAAATCCTTCCCCACGTATCAAAGAGGCTGGCAATCTCCTCTGCGCAGGCTACTGTCTTCAGATCCTGTTAGTTCTCGGGAACCACAGGGGACCTCAAGTGGTAGGATGTGAATGAAGTAGGCTACCAGAGAAGGTGACATGTCGGAGACATACACCTCATCAGTCACATCACACTTTAAGATCAGGGCATATATCAGGTCAGGTAACTCACTAGGTCAGGTTGGGGGCGGAGGGAATGGAGTCTCTTGAGGTTTATAAGGTAGAAAGGAGAAGAATGAAATGAAAGTGTCAAAAGAAAGGCTGGAGGAAAAAGAACAGATGAATCTCAAAGGACAGAGGCGAAAGATCTTAAAACAGAAAGAAACCAAATTTCTCAGAACTTTTTCAGAAATCCTTGACTCCTTCACTGATCTCTACCTTCATCTGTAATCCCTTATTTGTCAGACTCCTTCAGCTCTCTCCCACGACTCCAGAGAAACTTGCATCATGTTTTTGAATCTGATTCTCATTCTGCAACTGTGGAAGCTAGTGACAGAGAGGAAGTCTTGCCATGACTTCTTCTCTCCTACTTTATTTAGAAATGAAGTAGTTTTTTCATGCCTTATTCTTCCTGCCCCTTCTACCGGGAGTACAAATAGAGTTTTCTTCAGAGACTAGCAAATGAGACATAAGTAACACACTACTCTGTTAAATTTCTAGGTTCCAGGGTTCTCAGGTTTTGTTTTTTCAATTCAACGCCTCTTTCAAGGCAGTGTTTTGCTTTGCCTTTGCTTTTATTCTTTTGCAACTCTTTTTGAGGATTAGATTGCCAGCATTTCTGGGTGAGGAGATGGAATTTATTCCAGTTTGAATCCACTTCTTGGGCTTTTCCTTAGTTACTATGCAATAAGCAGTAAGTGATAATAGCAGCAAATATTTCTAACGCTCTGCAGTTGATACTGCATCCTGATGAAATATAGCTGATGAAACTTCCCACTCCACCAAGTAACTTTTTGGCATGTGTCATTATCACTAGACAGGAATGATTTTCAGCCTTTGATACAAGGGATTCTGTCTGTAATGGACAGGGAATAAAACCTCTCACTAATAAAATATGCATTAGGGATTCAAACCCCTTTGGGAAGAAGGAAAACCAAATTCAAGTTCCCACATCTTTAACAAATGCTTTACCAATAGCTCTGGAGAAAACCCAGAAGTACAAGAATTCTACTATGTAAGTACAAATAGAGCTCATCCTCTTCTTTAAGAGAAGCAATTCCTATATGACCAGTCCTGAAACTTTGTAGTGTGTTTTATTTTTGTAGAGCCTTCACACCCATAATGGAAAGATTACATTTCAGTGATTGCTTGCAAAGCAAAGGGCATGAACAATCCAAAAGCCCCAAGCCGTCCTGCCAGTTCATCAGTTTCCTGCATGACAGTACTCGGGAAACTTAAATTTAAGTCTTCAAAGAGTTCTTGGAGACTCCCACTGTAAGGGGTGAAGTTCAAGCGCAACAGCACCCTATTCACTGGCTGAAGCAAACGACCCCTGTTATTTATTCATCCTTAACTCAGACATTACATCCTTGAACACAGGCCTCTTTGAAAGTTCTGTGCTTGTAGCCTGATGCCTTTTGCACTATTCCTGAAATAACAGAAATGGAGAAATTACAAAGGAGAACGGAGAGCATTACAAATCTAGATGTTAGCATGGGGACTCAAACTCTTGCTAAAAAGCAAAAATATTTAACAGGCAAAATGTAAGAGGGAAGAAATGTAACAAGGTACTCTTTCTGTTAGATCTGCAAAAAATGTAATCATTAAAAAGACGGGCTTATTATTAACTGGCATATTTTGTAAATACAAACCCAGTTATTGGCCTCATTAGCCCAGTTTTGTCAATGTATCAAAGACCTAATTTTTTATAATCTCTGCTCAAAATGAATAGAAAATTGTAGGACATAAAACTCCATAAAACCACATTCATATTCCTTTACATATGTGTAAGCCCCTAAAACAAAGAGAAATGGAGTCATAGTTATCAGACTATTTCCTACAGGTATTAACGTTCATATATATCGAGTAAAGTGTATATAAATCGTGAGTGAGCATCTCAGTCCCACCATCATGGCTTAATCCAGGTCTTAAGCTTCTGAGGGTAGAGAAATAGTCTCTCAAAGATTATTTCCATATCTGTCAGTCACCTACATAGATGACATTACATGTGGTAAAATATGCCCTCCTGAGCACTCAGGCAAAAAAAGGGGAGCTCCCATTGTAAAGACAGCTAGTAAAGTTTGAAAAATTACTTGCCAAAGTTTGTGTACAAATGTTGTTACAGCAAAATAAAAATTCTCAGCAAGTTCACACCTCCTTTTATTTTATGGTAGCTTGTTTATAAATTCTTATTGTGAAATACCAGTTAATCAAAGTATCATGTTTTATTTTAATTATCCTTAAAAAAGGAATGAGGGATCCAGAAATACTTCCCCAAAGTCAGATCTGTGATGGAGGCAAAGAAGGGATTGAAGTGGGAGACGAAAGAGGGGAAAAAATGTAGTGCAAGTTCAAAGTGAGCTTGGGGCAAGACTGGGATTTAGGAATAAGAAATGTGTAATTCAACTTGCTATTAGGGCTGGCTGAAAGCTGAAATTTCTTTCCTTATATAATGCTGTTACGCATTTTTTTCCTGAGTTAAGATGAAAAAGCAAACTATCTAACCTTTTTTCACAAAGCAAAGTTCAAAAAACAATTCAAAATATTCCTTTTTTTGGTCAATCTGTCATTAAAGTGCATCTCTATGAGTCAATTGCAGTGTACCCCTCTCTACGTAGAAGTGTTTGTTTTATAAGTATCAAAAACATCTCGACAGAAAGTTCTGCAACCAGAGTTCAGAATTAAATATCCTTCTTGTGGGATTGTCCCTTTCTTCAGTATTTATGACATTTGAGAAGTGGAATATAAATTGGAAAATTTGTTAATCCATTGTATGCAGCTGTGGAAGAAACCCACACAACTCTGGTAGACTCTTACTAGTTACTATTAATGATATCATGTAAGTTAGTGCTGAAGTATAGATATCTGCTTTTGAAAGAGAGAATTTGTTTACCTGTGTTTAAAAGCTAGGTATCTCCCTAATTGATACAGCTTTGTTTAAAAGCTCAGTTAAAGGGAATTATGTGAGTGGAAGTTGTTGTTATCCTTATTGGTGAGCCGTAGTACTACGATTTCTGCAGCAAACGGGGTAATCTTTTTCGTAGCTGCATGTTCCGGTCAAGCTGAGATCAAACATCCTGATTATTTTTGGCAAAAGACTCTCTGAAGCTTATTGAACTATTCTGCAATATTACTTACTGTTTGGCTTCTTGGGAATTTACAATGTTTCTACTCAGTACTCAGCTGGAACTACTTTCCAGGAATTTTACTGGAAGATTTTACTGCCAGTTTAATCTCTGCTTGTTTCCTTTTTCTTGTTTCCTTGTTATCATATTTTCTATAATAGTTAATAATTTATTTTTTTTTTAATTTGTGTAACAGATATTCTATGACCAATCAGAAGCACCATGGTTGTTCTATGTATAGGGATCTACCTATTTCTTAGGGATGGATATTAATGCCATGTCTGGAAGTAGATTTATGTTTCAAAGTACTGCTTTATGAATTTGGCTGTATGATACCAAAGGAGAAATTATTTGATCTACTTATAAGTAGCCTTACCTAATGCTTAATGATTAAAGCAAACGCCTTCTCTTTTTCTTTCCTTTTGCTATTCCTTTTCTTGCCATTCTAAATCCACCGTATCTGTTAGATAGCTTTTTATGGCAGATGTTAATTATTTTCTCCTGCTCTGACAATAGAAAGTTAAAATCTGAGCTTAATTCCTTGGTTGAGCTACGCTTACAGTTTATTTGTAGTACCAAAATGAAAAACCTGTATTTATAACCTGGAGGAACTGCAGGTAGAATAAAACATACTGTTTTGATAGTGGACAGTATTTGGTGAAGTGCGCTATATGAGGCAGGCGGGGCAGCCTGCTATTTTGCAGCCTACCACATCAAAGTGTAGTGCCTTTCCTCTCTACTGTTAAAAGGAACTGATGGGAATAGGAGAATGATAGACAGTCTTCTTAATTCAGGCCTTTGAAAGTTAGATAATCTCAACCTATTAATAAAAGAAGTATATTGTGACCATATGTCTCATCTGTCCCATATTTGGCTTCAAAATCATGTGATGGTACATGCACACACACAGCCTGCATTCATGTATCTGGGAATTGCCAGTGGTCATTAAGTACTAACATATTTCTTACTCTAAAATGCCACATTAGAAGAGGCTGACTACAGCTTAACAATAACTTATTTACTTGTTTGTTCTTACTAAAAGTTTTGATGACTGTGCATGAGGTACCTGTACTTTTAGTTCTTTCAAAACAGATTTTTATGTCGTCTCTATTTACTTTGCTACAATGCTGGCCCGTAGCGCTACTGAAACATGTTCAATTACAATAGTGAATAATAATTTATCAAAGTCTCATTCCAAAATAAACGAATAGTCAGATAAAATCCCAAAGGTCAGGGAACAAAGTGAAGCAGACCACCTGGTCCTGGGGCTGTGTGGGAGAAATGGTCTCTTGATCAGGGACACAAGGTGAGAAAAAGATGTTCCTCAACTGATCATTGGTAGGAAAAGATGTTCCTGAATTGAACATTGGTAGGACATCATGCTGTTGTGAGGCTTATGATGTAGATACTGCTAAGACAGGAGATGAAAATGAGTCGAGTTCTGCAAACATGAGTTGGTGAATCTGAATAGATTTGTGAGAATGCCAAAGGACCTGAACACAATCCAAGTTTTAGACAGTTTCTGTGCAAATTTACAGCATCTGCTGGAGTTGGTGCAAATCCAAAGACTGAGCCTGATCCTAGTCTGGTGCCCATTTCATGAACGAAATGAGATGGGATTGACAACAGAAATCTGACTTGGAGGGGAAAAGGGCGTCTTCTGCCATTAATTTGTACGCGCTGTACCAGAGCTGAGCAGATACACAGGACTGCATTCCACCTTTACAGCCCCTCTTCCCTGATTCCAAAATGATGAGGAAATTTTTCCAATCTCTGGTATAAACTAATGCAGATTAATTACAGTTCTGCCTTTTGATTTTGTTTCTCACTCAGAAGGTTGTTTTCTAGCCAAGCATTATCTAAACAGATTCTTTAAATACACCCGTTCCCTGACCCTAGTCTGAGGTGACTTTTAAGTATAGAGCTGTCTTGCTAATGCCATGCCACTTAAATGAGCCTTGTGCTGGGGCAGTTCCCTATTACTCACCTTCCTAATTTATCGCAGTTAGAGGAGTGCATGGCAAGAGAATTAGAGCCTCTGATTTGGGAACAGAGTGCACTTGATTTGAAATTTCATTGGGAAGCCCACTCTAAGATGTTCGTTTCAAGAACTGGTTGTTCTTGAAAGGTGTATGGGCTGTTCATTGACCCGAACATGATTCAAATATCAAGTCAATGTGTGGTTTGAAATGTTTGCCTTCTCACAGAGCTGGACATGCTGGGGTACATGCTGATGGTTATTGTCTGTAATCTAAATCAGACTTCATTGTGCAACTACTAACAGGGAAGAGACATTTCCTTACAAACCATTCTGGCTTTGCAGTTATGGTGTTAACCTTGCAAAACAAAGATGATTAGCCTGTCTGACCTTATAAGCCACATACCAAATCTTCACGTGGCTGAGCTGTATGTGAGCGAGTGTGCACTCTAGCAGTGTTGCAAATGGTGATGGGTGCCCCACGGCCCATTTCATGTGTGCCACACTTGGGAGTTTGGCTGAGCCCCAGCCTGATCCAGTGATAGTAGTGGCTGCTGGCTCGTTTCCTCCTACCAGTGACAAATTGTCTGTTCTGCTGCCGCTCTTTGCTGATGACATGTTCTTGTCTCAGCACAAATGTTACAACTGAATTGCTTGCAAGCCAGATGTGGCTTGAGACCTACAGGTTGGCCACCCCTGTTCTATGAAAGAGGGGAAAGTCGTCTGGCAAAAATGGAAGTGTTTTTTGCTGGTTGGAAACGCAGTTTCACTTCTGCTGAGAATGCAAATGTAACAATGTATACCAATCTTCAGGGAAAGTAGAACTGTCAAAATTTTCCTTGAATAGAAACATTCAAGTAATTTTCTGTCAATAATGTTCTGATATATGTGAAACATATTGACATGGCATAATACTATATATATGTAAAAAATACTGTGTGTTCATATAATGTTATATTATACATAATATATAATATTATGTTATATTGCTGTATAAGTAATAATATATATGTTATATTATTTAATGGGGGTGTTCCCCAGGGCTCGGTATTGGGGCCAGTTCTCTTTATTATCTTTGTTAACGACCTGGACAAGGGGATCAAATGCACCTTCAGTAAGTTTGCAGATGACACCAAGTTAGACGGGAGCGTACACCATGCAGCCCTACAGGCTTGAGGAAGAGTGGCTGGAAAGCTGCCTGGTGGAAAAGGACCTGGGGGTGGTTGGTCAACAGCCATCTGAATATGAACCAGCAGTGTGCCCACGTGGCCAAGGAGGCCAGTAATATCCTGGCTTGTATCAGGAATAGTGTGGCCAGCAGGAGTAAGGGCAGTGATTGTCCCCCTGTACTCAGCACTGGTGGGGCCCCACCTCGAATACTGTGTTCAGTTTTGGGCCCCTCACTACAAGAAAGACATTGAGGTGCTGGAGGGTATCCAAAGAAGAGCAACGAAGCTGGTGAGGGCTCTAGCGCACAAGTCTTATAAGGAGCAGCTGAGGGAACAGACATTGTCTAGCCTGGAGAAAAGGAGGCTGAGGGGAGACCTTATTGCTCTCTACAACTACCTTGAAAGGAGGTTGTAGTGAGGTGGAGGTCAGTCTCTTCTCCCGAGTAACAAGTGATAGGACAAGAGGAAATGGCCTCAAGTTACATCAGGGGAGGTTTAGATTGGATATTAGGAAAAATTTCATCAGTGAAAGGGTTGTTAAGCATTGGAACAGGCTGCCCAGGGAAGTGGTGGAATCACCGTTCCTGGAGGTATTTATAATACGGGTAGACGTGGTGCCCTGGGACATGGTTTAGTGGTGGTTTTGGCAGTGTTAGGTTGATGATTGGACTTGATTCCTTCCAACCTAGACAATTCTATGATTCTAAAAGTAATATAAATGTTATATATAAAATTTAAACATTGTACTAAAAATACATATTCTAACTGAAAAAGTACTACTAAAAAAGATAGCTGTCCCTTTCTAGAATTTGCAATACATTCGCAATCTATAGCTATACATGGTTTTGTTTACTTTGAATTATCTGGCTCCTGTATCCTAATGAGAAAAGTGAAAAAGACTTTGTCTTTGAAATTCTAACACAAATACATATGTCTTTCAATAGGGAAGAGAACAGGAAGGAGAGGAAATTCTAGCACTATTTCTTTTTTTTTCTTCTTGCTCTATTTCTTCTTCTCATCTCCTTTACTTTCCTCTCCTTTTCTCCATCTTCTCTCAATCATTATTTTCTTTCACTCCCCAAACAGATTTTGTCATGTAGCTAATACCAACTTTTCTGTCAATAGCCGGTGTTGACTTTGATCAGCATACAGTTGCCCAAGCAAATGGAATATAATGCTGCTTCACAATTTAAATAGGAGTGAGTGGGGGACTGGGTAGGATGATGGACAACTCACAAGTTGTATTTTGCTAAGTGAAAATTTTCTAGGAGGAACTTATCTTTTTAAAAGTGTTAAACATGTAATGTTCCATTGAAAATCTAGAAGAGTTATAAGTGTGCTGAGCTACTAAAAATCAAGTCTATATATCTGTAAAGCTCTGAGATAATATTCCATACTAACAAGAGACTCTTTCTGGCAAACTTGTATTTGGAGTCAGGGGTGTGGAGAGTGCTCTTTTTTCTTGGAGAAAATTATTTCTTTTTCAAGTAATGTTACATTTTTAGAATGTTCATGTTGATTACAAGTAAGCTTTCCTACATGAATCGCTTCTGTAGTGACTGAGAATGGTTTTCATAAAGTTAATTTTTTTTTCCAACACTGTTTTTGGCATGTTTCTCAATTCCATTTAAATAATACTAGGAATAATACATACTGGGAATGTCAAAGACAAAGGGAAGAAATGAGACTTAACAGGAGAGTACTGGCAAACCATTCTAAATTGATTAGGAAGATGAAGGAATTTAACACTTTATCTATAAACTCTATAAAGATAAATAGTAGCTATAAGCAAAGTTCAAAATGGCAACAGATACAATCAGCAAACACAGACTGGAAGATAAGATGGTGTCTGTGATACAGTGATAATAGAACACATATTGTGTAATGCTCAGAGCTAAGTTTTATCCAGATCATCCTTCACCTTCATATACCTGTCTGGCTTTAGAGGAGGATGATTATAGATTGATAGATAGATACGTGCATATGCACACACATGAAAAAGCATAATTTTATGTTTTTATTTCATATATAAAAATAAAAACATATTGTTAACTGTACATTGAGTTCTAACAATAAGAAAAATTATCTTTCCCGTCACACACACACACACACAAAGCAGTTGTAAATGCAGTAGCCATTACATCATTATAGTTTATTCTTGGAAGATATATGCTGAAAGTATATATGTTAACTATCTCTACTTTGTCATTTGCCATGTATTCCCAAACTATTGCTACACACAGTTTTATTTACATTGATGAATGCTACTTCCAAAAGAAAAATGAAATAAACTTTCGTATTATTATATAGAGGAATAAGGAAGTGAGCGTAGCCTTCTTTAATTAGCATTTACAGCAATTTCAACACGGAGTTCAAAGATGAAATAGACTTAGTTTTATGTACATTGGATCTTAGAGTTATTAAAGACCGTAAAACTAAAATTCAGAGGTTGAATTTTTGAAGTAGGAAGAAACTGCATTTGATTTGATTTAGATGTCTGTAAAGCCAACTATAGCTACGTCTATCTTGGGAATTGAATGTGAAATATTTGCATTGCTAATCTGGTGTTGGTGGATTATGATTTTGGCATGCCTACTATCAGATTAAAATGCAACAAGATAGTAACAAGAACGGGTTTATTATTCTTTTTTATTTCACTCTCTGTCTGTAAGTGTCTCTGTGGAACTATTCTATTAATGTCATGACAGTGTAATTGGGTAACCAAAGATATCTGCCTGGTTTTAAAAGCCATCTAATAATGAAGGTGAGGCCAAATTGCCAACTGTTGTGCCAACAGATACTTTGGGGAACAAAATTGAAAGCCCAACATGTGAAATCCATATTTTGTATTAGATGAAATAATCAGCATTGATCTGAAATGAAATATCTGGTCTAGTATACACATAAATTGCATATTTGGCTGCAGAACTTGTGAAGAGCCTGAAATTTATCTGATTGAAGATCCTTTGTTATCAGAACAGCAAGCACTATCTAGATAGAACAATCGATGCTTAATGCTGGTCATTTCTATACTTACCAGCCACCTCACCCTGTCTGTTGGTATTCCCACAAGGACAACTTCCCACAAGCAGTGTTTTTCCAGACAATAGTCAAGCACTTGCTCACTTATGATATATAAAGCAGAGATTCTCTTTCTAGCAGCTTATGTGGTAGTAAAGGGAAAATGTAGAGATATTCTCACTGAATAGGAAATAGTGGAAGTACCTAAAATATTCTAAACCAGTTTCATCTCTGTCTCTACAAGCAGCGGAGGACTACTTGACAGCCTTACAGTTGACAGCCATTGCAAGATTTAGCATGTGATCACTGTGTTTTTCACAGAAACTTGGCAGAATATGGCAAATTCCCTCTCATTCTCTTACCCTCCCTTCCTTTTTCCCGTACTTTCCTACTGTATATGCAGTATCCCATTTCAGAACAGCAGTGAGTAACTTCAGATATTTCTTAGGGATTATCGCACTCCATGAGCAGTGATATATCCAAGGCATCTAAAAACACCCCAGAAATGCTTTGCCTGGAGTATCTTAGTGCTAAAATGGGTCTAGCAGTACTCTGTCTTGCCTCCTACCTGCTGAAACATGCAGATAACAGGCAAGATAACCGAATTGTTCTTGTTCACAGTAGAGAATCAAAGGAGCACACAATACCTCAAAAATAATTCAGTCTGATTTATAAGCTTGTTCAGTCTCCCCTAGTTCCTGTTGACTTTGATGGGGTTAAGATTAATCTATACTTCACAGTCTACAGACAGCTTCTTTCAGTAACCAGCTGTCACAGGCTGGATATAGTTTGCTGTTTTGCTCTAGAGTATAGTTGATGATAAGAGAAATACAAATGTCCATTTTACCTGCTGCTGAGAAACCATGAAAGGGCCATCTATAGACAGTAATTTAAGCAATTTAGGTTTGGGTCACATCCATTTATCAGAAGTCCAGCGTAGTGGAAAAGACTTCTTCTGAGTTGTTTTCCTGAGATTTTTTGGAAGAGGCCTAAAACACCAAGATGGGCTTCAGAGGTTACTTCTGGATTGGTGAACCAGCTGACTTCAGATGGAGGTGAGATGTGGCATGTTGCCTAGACAAGAGCTACAGCTCTCTGTGGGTAGTTCCCAGCATGGACAATCACCAGCCAGAACCCCTGCCTTTGCTGCTTTGCATCCCAATGGTTAGTCTGAGTTAACTCCTCTACTGGTTCCCCTTCCTTAAATTTGGCCTTTTCCACTATGAGGGCATGACATGGGAAAACCACAAAAAGTGACTGCTATGGACAGACTTTTTTGCTGCCATGCTCATATTGATAATTTTACTGATGCTATATAAAATGTTGCTTGACGTGGTTGTTAATTATTATCTCAAACTGTAAACACAAGGTGACTAGTTCTATTATATCCTCCATCTGCAAAGTGATGGGCTTGGGGGAATGTAACTGCACTCAGAATTTGGCCCTAAATCAATAAAGTTTTTTTTACTTTGTAAAGCTGTCAGGAAAAAGTTCGCGTATTTTCTCTGTTTGTGTGATGTCCAGCACAGTGAAGCACCCTTTTTCTTAAGGCAGTGTCTTCACAGAAATATTAGATATCAATAGAAGTTAAAAGACTTTTTAAAAGTTGTATGACACAGTACAAGAAAAATATCTGCCTGGAAGCATTCAGTCACTTGCAGCAAACTGCCTTGATTTTTGTAAATATAGTGGAAAAAATAGCCTTTTTTTTCTGGTTACTCCCTGAGCTGTTGTAATCCATTGGCCTTTTCTCACCTTAATTTCACCCCTCTCCCAATATAAATCCAATTTTCTTGCTCAGGCAACATCTTATCTTTGGCTTAAAAATGCAATTCATACCACAGACTTTGTAGAGCTTATGCCATACAGGCCTCTCACAAACTTCACAGCTACATGCTGATGATACGGTAAGACTGGAAAAGTAGAAAAACATTCCGACATGGATGTGAAAATAAGAAGCCAGATTTTCATCTTCCATCATATTTTTATGAAGCGACACAGTCTTCTGTTATTTTTCCCTCTTTTGCATTTCAAAACTATGCAGAAATTGTCGAGACATTGGTACAATATTTTCCCTTTTACCCTCAGGAAGAACAGTCAAAGTATGCAGCAGTAGCCTTTATGTTCCATCATAATGCTCTTGCTAGAGTGGTTTTTAATAATTTCTATGCCTATGGAGGCCTGGTTTACAATACATATCATGAAAACTGTTTCCCATCAATTTGAGTGAAAGGCAAGGGTGAATTTTCCCCTTGTGAACAGGCATTTGCTGTAGAGTGTCTCAGTGCACTCACAAGTGTGTGCTCCCTTTCCTTGATAAATGCAGATGCAAGGAAAGGGATAAACAAAAAAGACGACCAGTGCAGAAAAGGGCAAGGGAACCACATAGAGCTCAGAGAGGTTTTCTGTTGAACTATTTAGTGCCTCATAGCTAGAGGTACCCTCATCTTCTGGATAACTAAGTTGAAAAATAGCCCACTGTCACCAGTTCTATGTGGGAAAACGCTAACAATATTTTTAAGGGCTCAATTTTTCCACACTGCTGTACTTGAAGAGACCACTAACTTGGAGGTTTAAAGTCAGCATAAGCTTTCCTGACTTCCTCCAGCAAATCACTCCTCGGTTGTCCATCTGCACTTCATGCTCCTTCAGAACTCCCCTGAAGGAATTTCTTACGTGGTCTTGGTATGTGTTCACCAGAAGGGGATGGTCTAAGAAACTGTAAAACGTGTTTATATTTCATGAAGGGGATGGTCTAAGAAACTGTAAAATGTGTTTATATTTCAATGAAACCCCTGAAACTTATAGTAGGAAATCAGTTGAACAGACCATGATTAATAGAAGAAGGGTTCTGTTCACAGTTAGTTTATGATTTCACTACTAGAGTAGCTCATTCTTCTCCACTGATTGAAGCCACTGTGGATCATGGCGATTGGTTATTTGTCAGGGAGACTTTAGAGCTGCATCAGGGCAAAGAGGTCGAGTTTGCAAAGTGACCTCCTGGATCATTTGCTCATATTAGGCAACAAGGAGCACATCAGTCCTCCTGTTGCCTGCAAAGCCCAAGGAACTGCTGGGATATGGACAATGCAGGGCTGTTTGCCATAATATTTATGGGTAAAGGGATTGGAATTTTCTTCCCTTATGGAGTATAAAGCCTATCCTTTAACATCATCAATAAACAACAACCTTCATACAACAATTTGGGCATTTTTTGGTTTATTTTTTTACAGTTTTGCCAGTTCTTCTGACCGCTATCCAAAACCATACCGTAGCATACATGGGAACTCTTTAAGAAGCAGGACAACCCACCTGGAACCATACTGAAACACTATGTGATGGAGACAAGAACCTATCTTGCCAGAGATGAGAGGCCACCCTGCAAGGTCAATGTCATTCCAGAGAGCCGTGCAGGTGCTGCCTTCAGGCGAGCGGTAAGACACCTAGTGGATTGGGAGCACACAGGCAGCCAGGCCATTTTCTTGGCAACCTTTGTGTCTCAGCTCCAGGAAGAGCTGAAGTATTTCTGGCATAGGCTATTAATGGATAAAAAGCATGTGAACTTCAGCGATCAGTCTCCTGCATAATGTCCCAGGGCAAAGATGAGCAAGGAGCACTTTAGAAAAGGGGGGAAAAAAGATGAGTTGAGCCAAGTGGGATCTGTACTTTGTTCTTGTATTTTTACTGGCAGAAATGCTGCTCTAATCTTTTGCAAAGCTTGAGAGTTCTCAATTTACTGTGAATAAGTCTTGGATCAAGCTATCAAAATGCAGTTTTAAAAACTCAGGAGATTCAGAATATGGAAATTATTATGGCATATACTAGACAATCCCAAGATTTGTTTTAAAACTTCAGGGTCTTATAAACAGACTCTTCAGCCTTAATATTTGTATTCTGTAATTATATCTCCGTGAAAGATAACTGGACATGACTTTACTGTTTGTCTATCTAAATTCTTATTTTGCTTCTGTGATTTCAATATCATTTGATCACTACAGTTATTAGTAAGCTCATGTTTTTGTGTAATCATGTGTTTCAACTTTTGCCATACTAAGTTCCCTATATTGAAAGCATTTTTTTAGAGGAGAGGAAGAGGCCTGCTGAAAAGCAGTAACTTTTTTGTATAACAATCAAGAAGTACTTGGTGTATTCACTTAATTTTTTTGATGAAAAAAAGTGAAAAGTAGGGGAAGGGAGAAGAAAATCTCTTTTGGCCTTAAGCAACATATAAAATTGTGGTGGTATAAGTACTTTAATAGACATGTCAGTAGGAGTCAGTTCTTTGTTACTGGTAAAGGAAAACATCAAACAGGAAGACCAATCCGATTTCGTGTTTGCACTCTGTTAAGGCTGAGGATGTTTTTTCCATATTATTCTTTTTTAAAAAAAAACAAAACACCACGCCCCCCGCCCCCCCCATGAGTGTTTGATAGTGTAATTGTTTTAAAAGACCTGAACTAGAAAATTAGACAAAATGAAAAAATATATGCACTTAATATATTCCAACCTGAGAGCCAAATAACCATCTCGCATATACCTATTCACACCATGAAGAGTTCCATTTCATCCAGTGGAAATACATTGGTGTGAGATCAGTTCTTGATCTGTCCAGGTCAGTCATCTGAACAGTATGTAAAACCCATGCATTTTCAAGGAAAGACAATCTCTTTAATTGCTAGTGGAGTCTGGTGACATCTGAAAGTGGATAGGCAAAACTGTCATAAGTCCAAGGTTCAGAGCATCTGGTAAAGATCACAGAGTGTTAAATTCACATCTGCCTGTGATGCAGAGCCTCATCTGTTAACTGCAGTCCTGTGTACCAAGTTGCACAAACAAATGCGGATTTTAAGATTGCTCATTTGGTGTTTACTTTCCAAACTCCATTCTCTGTCTTCAGCTTTAGTGCAGTATCAAACGTTCCAGAGGATAGATGGTTATTCTGAAGCACCTTTATTAAACTGTGTAAGAGCAAAATTATTACTTGGACTATCCCCTTTATGCTTTTCTCTATATGTATATGCATATATTATTCAGCTGCATCCAAAACTCATTTGTTTTGCATATCTAACTTGTAAGGGCAGTGTTGAAGAAGTAATTGTATATTTATCTAATGAAATTTCTCACAGTGTTGCAATAAATCTGAGTAATTAGAGCTCTTGGAACGACTGACAAGCAGAACTATGAGGCCATGCAAAACACCCATTTTAGGTTGGTGCGGTTTTTTTGGCCTACTACTGTACTAGGGTAGCATTTCAGCAATTAAACATCTGAAGAGAGGACTCCAGGTTTTGTGCAGGTACTGGTGCTGTCATTCTCCCGATAGCTGGCTGTGCCTACAGGAGCAGGCAGAACTTGTGAAGCCTCTGTCCTCCCTTCAGCTTTTGGGGTGCCCTTTTAGTGGCATAAATTTAGGAGATGAATGTGAGAGAATCTAGTATTACTCTCAGCTCAGATTTAGGAGGTTCACTGGGCAAAGGCTGAGGCGTGCCAAAACCTGCAAATCAGGACATTTGCTTAGTTACAGACAGAATGAAATACAACAGTAGAGCATAGGTAAGGCAAGGGCACAACTCTGCCTCCCATGCTGTGAGAAGTGGTGGCAGCACAGACAAAATTGGGCAGACATGGGATGAGACAGTGCTTAGTCTGATTAACTTCTTTTCTCGTACGACCTGTCCTGCTGAATTCAGCCGCTGTAAGAATCGGGACTGCCTGCCACTTACCGCCACTGTTGCCTGCCCTCCTGTTCTGCTTGCGCCCTTTGCTCAGACGCACAGACACCCTCTGCTTGCTCCTGCAGATCATCTGTGCTGCAGGAGGCCAGGTGAGGTGGAGAGAAGGGGGAATAGCAATTGAGCTGTTGCTTGGTGTAAGTGTTTCGGACAAAGTCCTGAGAAGCAGAAAAGGGTTTTGGAAAGCTGGCGGAGTGGCAAGCTAAAGAGAGAGAGAGCTTTCTCTCTAAGCAGATCATATCTAACAGATGCTATTTGGAGCCATGATTTTTAGAAGCTAAAAGCTGCTTGGAGTTTGAACTTACATTGAAGCTGCTTACTGAAAAGCTGAAAGGCCTTGTCTAATCCTTTTGTTGCTTTATCAGGTTGTTCTGGGAAAACAATTGCTTAATATGTTATATGGAGATCAGCTTTGACAGTGTTATGTTAATGCAGGTCTCTGGGCAGATAGCAGCTGAGGCAAAAATGTTGCATAGGAAAAGTTACCTCATAGCAGAGGCCTACATAGTAAGTTTTGTAGTTAGATTTATATGCTGAGAAATCAAGTAATCACTGATGTTTCATGCAAGTGTCTCCAAAGCTTGGATTTAACTGGATCATATCAGCCGAGGGAGAAGAAACAGAAACAGCTTTCTAAAGCTGGAAAAAACAGGACAGGACAGGAGTACAGTACAGGAAGAAATGATGTGTGATGCGCATGGCATCTGATTTCAATATGATGACTTTTTCCACCCTCTTTGAAAATGTATCTGGAGTATGCCATTTGTTTTAATGTCCACGGATTGCTTGATTATTAAATTAAACATGACCTCTCTGTTCCTATCAACTTAAGAAAAAACTGCTGCTTTTGTAACTTTATAGATGGTTTTGTCAAGTAGATTTATAACCCATTTATTCAAATAATTCTTATTATCTTCAAAAGTTATTCCAACCAGTCTGGCACCTTGCAGTAGCTTTGTACCTTTGCTGTAATTTAAGTGAAGAGTTTGAAGATTATTGTTTCTTTTTCTCACTGTGAGATACAATCTTTCTGTCCTTACCCCTATCTATTTCTCCGCTGGTATTTTGGCTGCCAGTTTTAGTTCCTTGGACAGCACTGTGGTCTTTGAAGTCAGAAGAGGAATGTATCTTTCCACATGATCAATAGGCATTTGGCCACCAAGTCTCCACAACACTATTTTTAAAAATAATTACAAAAGTTTCCTCTGAGAGAGAGAGGGGAGAATAAATTCTTGAATGGCTAGGCATTCATCAGATGGGGCTGAGATAAGCTGATAAAATAGCGGGGCTGGATCAAAATGCTACAGCATTACATTTTTATGCTTTTACTTTAAGATTTTTTGTTAGATGAGTTAACACTTGGCTCATTTGTACTGTGTATTTGAGTTTTTTTATTTTAACATATTCTTCCTTTTCTCAATTATTAATAACAAGTAGCGAAATGCCAACATCTCCCCTTACATTGTAGTCTTTTAAGATGTGTATTCCAGCTGAGACTGGCATGCAGACCTTAAGCAGGCCCGTCTTGTCCAGGGGAATGCCATGGCTGCGACCGCCAAGGATCCATGGGCTCAACTTGCCAGCCCAGGGCAAGCACGAGTAGTCAAGAAGTTTTAGGGAACTAAGAGACAAATGCAAACTGTGAGGAGAGGAAGCATGAGAAAAATGAAGATGGGCTCATTTAAAAAAAAAAATTCTCTAGTTTGTATGCAATTCAGAGTATAGACAGAGCTGGCAGTGGAGGTCTGGCTGATGGACAAGTTAAAAAAAAATCTGGAAACGTTGTGGCAGTGACTGTACATGGAAGGCAGTAAGTAGGGAATGAGTTATGTATGTCTGCTAAAAAATTACCACAACAGGTAGCGTTCTTATCCTACTGTGAGTACAAGTGGTGATGCACTAAAAATGCAGATTAATTATGACTGCAATATATCCTTTCAGGGAAGGCTACAGATGGACAAATTTCATAGAGGGATGTATAATGCAGCTATGACCTGCTTGAAAGCCATCAAGACTGTATGTTGTATACACCTAATAATATACGTGTCTTTTTTTATGAATAGCATTTATTTGAAAAAAAAAAATGCATTGATTGTAAATTAGATTTTTCCCATTTTAGGTAATTCTCATTTCTTTCATTTAATGCAGGCTAAAGGTATCGCTTCTTCATACTCTCACAAATAAAGAATTGAGCAGTTTTTAGTGTAACAATTTTGTAGAAGTAAGGGTTCTAGTCATGCATTACTAAAAGGATGAATAAGACTAGAGTAAGGACTATCAAAATGTGTAGCTATTTCTAATGATGAGCAAGCAACAGTAATATGTGGGATAAGGGAATATAATAAGAACTAATATGGTAGTCTACCCAACAGTGTAGATTATGTCTCTTTATTGGGTGTCTTTGCCTGCAGTCAGAGATCTCTGTTTAGTCCCTGCAAATCAATGAGTCTATGCAACTGGACTGAGATCCTTAGGAGATCAGGATTTTAGCAAACAGCAAACATCAAATGGTTCAAATTTTGATTTTAAAACGTGAAGGTGTGTTCATTCTTAGAAATCAGTCTCTTGTACATCTGCTTCTTCCAGGGTTTGTATGAAAGCCAGGAATCTGCAAGAACAGCGTTTTTCAGTGTATTGAATTATACCAAATATACAGAGTTCAGAAATTGAAAGCAAGGTTAGCCTAACTGTTTGCAGGCTTTAAACATTGTATCAGATGTGTTTGGAATTGGGGGGGAATTTTTCGACTCATTAATTTTAATCCATGTCAGTTTAATATATTTTGCTTACTCTCTGCATGTTGTTATTTTATTAACTGAACTCCCACTGAATTTTGATTTCATGCACACAATTGCACTGTGATATTTAGCTTTTAACTATTTGTGCTAAAACAAATTCAGTTACTAATGTGAAGACCTATGCATGCTCCCAAACAAAACCCAGCAAAAGAAACAGAGAAAAGTAAGAACATCAAACTGAAACAAATGGCAAAGATTCCGGTCCTTGGCAGTATTTTTCTTGAGCCCTTATTGTTACTCCTGTATGAGAAATGTTCATCTAGAGGGAAGTCCTTAAGACAAATGCTGCCATCTAGAGAGAAACAGAAAGAAGGTGCGTGATTTACTTAGTGATATGTTTTTTATTTCCCGGGAGCCCCAGAAGAAGCTGGACAAGAGTCCACAGAATGGACTGCAGTGGCAGAGATTGGAGCCATCGGGATGCCTTTCCAGCTGCTTTTGACTGAAAATAGTCAGGTAATTCCCACAGACATTGAGAAAAAAAAACACTGAGAAAATGCTGACAAAGGGTTTTGAGTATGTATCAAATATACTGCATGCCTCTTCTTTGCCAGTTAAAATTATTTCATGATTACACATTTTTCCCTTAGCATTTCCCTTTTTTCTGAGAAAAGCTTTTACTCTAAATTTATTTTGTTTAAAGGAAGACATGCAAAAGAAGCTTGCAATATTTACTATCTATTGTTCACCTGCCTCTTTTTTTCATGTCACAAAGCCTCTCTGTTTACTCT
This sequence comes from Charadrius vociferus, assembly GCF_000708025.1. Lineage (NCBI taxonomy): Eukaryota > Metazoa > Chordata > Aves > Charadriiformes > Charadriidae > Charadrius > Charadrius vociferus. The sequence continues at coordinate 44,351 of NW_009649721.1, read as the reverse complement.
TCAGCTGGTTTTGAGAATTGGGATTGCAAAATTCAAATAGAATGACAAATACAAAGAAACCACTGAAAGTACCTGAAAGACGAGAAAGAAAAGTGGGGATTTACCTTGTCTCAGTATATTATGTGTGCAGCTATATAAACATCCCAGTGTGTTCAAAGACTGAGCTATGCATGTTAAGCCTGAATGGCAAAAATGAATTCTTGTAGGTACTCTCAAAACTCTGCTAGCAGTAGCATTTCTCTGGGTATAATTAAGATGACTCATTATGAACTACTGACTTAGAAGAGGCTGCAAATAAAGCTACGCATGCTCAACCTTGTTATGCCCATTTATTTCACTTAAATCATTCGTACAGAGTTAACCATGAGTAATTCAGAGTTCCAGTTTGAAGTGTTCAAATGAATAAGCACAGTAAGAAATAAATTGGGATTAACACATCACAAATGTACTTTTTTCGTTTCACATAGACAAGTATGTTTCAATGTCAGTGTGTAAAACAATGTAATGAGTTGGCAAGTTCTCTCTGGGATATATTTTTAATGACCAGTTTTCTGTAACGTGGTGTGCTGTTAATGGCAAACTGTGTGTTGTAGGTAGGCAGCGTGTGAGAAGGAAAATAAGGCAACTTCTGTGTCTGTCCTCTGAAGTACCCAAATAACATTTGCAGCCTGAGTGTTTAGGATAGTTTTGCTGCTTCTCCCTAAGTGGTGTCCTGCAAGTGGAAGAGAACTATGGGAGAACCCTAATTTTTTCCAAGTATACGCATATCTGTTGAGAAGTGTGCTTACAGGGTGGATGCATTTGTATTTTCATCTGAAAACTGTGAAGGGGCTGGAGGTGCTTTGAAGAAGTACTAATAATCGTTCTTGTATTTTATGTATATTTAAAACAGATACAATGCTAGCAGGTTCTCTGTGACTTAGGAATTTGCTGAGATTGAGGCAAAGATGTTTCTCTTTATTTTTTATGCAAAATAAAAATGTAGAGATATTCAGAGCTCTAATGAACTCAAAGAAAATCATTTTACAAAGCAACACTGCTTTTAAATATTAGTTGATAAGTGCGATGTTTTCCTACCATTTGTAATGCATATTGGCATCAGTAAGATTTTCTACCTGGAAATATTTTCATCCTTCATATTTTATATGTAAAACCTTTTCTGCAGTATGGTTATATTGTAAATAGTTCAAGTATAACCTATACACAACATGATGCAGTCAGAGGAAGGCTAGTTCTGCCATATACCATAAAATATTCTGAAATCACAGGACAGATTCTTTTTTCTCCACATTTCTTCCTGGACTTCTGATAATGAAATTTGTATCTAAAATCCTAGATAGATTAAACTTACTGTTCCTTTGTTCTTTCAGTTATGATGCTAGCTGGGTTTTAAGCACCAGACATGGTAACTGTCACAGCCCAAAACCAATGCTTACCAGCCATTTTTATTTCACTTGGGAGGAGGCTTCAAGTTTGAAGTTGCAATACAGGAAGCTCAAGCTATCACTTCAACTACACAGCAAATACAATAAGTTTTTAAATGTATTTTCTCTCTGGCTGCCATAGGGGATTACAGAAATGAAATATACAATTCATAGTGATGCAAGGGCATGTTTTGAAGTCACAGTTCCATATGTTACTGAAAAAAAAAAAAAAAGAAAATCAGAAATGCCTGAAAATGATGGGAAGCTTGTGAGTTTCCACAAGCACAGGAAAGCTTCCCAAAGGCTAATTCCTTGCTTTCATAAAAATGTCCATGAGTGTCTTCTATTCTCTAGCATATGGTACTGCCTATAAAACAATTCAGCCTTCCAGAATGCCAGTGATGCAGATAGAATTCTGCATTTCTGCAGTGGGATATTTTTGCTCTTATTTAGGGTTTGGCAGATCCTCATCTCTCAGTTCTTCTGTTCAGTATTGTCACTTGTTTATTATGACTAGGGAGGGTAGTATCTTAGAAAAAAAAATGAACAAAGTAGTTAAGATAGATTAAGAATGAGTTTGAAGGAAGACAAACGTTAACTTATTTATAAGATTTTGAAAAATCAGGCAGGATTTTTTGTCCTCCTCTTCATTTTTGGTTCTATGTGTATGGACTTTATGCTTTTTCCAAGAATTGCTGAACATAGTCATGAGATTGTTCAGTAAATGATGATTATAAAACATCCCAGTGTAGCCTCATTGCAATTACTAAAGTAGCAAGATTCAGAATTATATTTTGAGTTCTTAAAAACAATAAATCCAGCACTAGTAGTAATATTCCCAAACCATGGATTTAATTGGGAGTTTGGGGGTCCTCATTTAACTGGTAAATTTGGCCATGAAATGCATGTTCTTCTAGGATTGGAAGCCCATCCTAAAGCATGTGCTTTTTTTGTTTTGGTTTGGTTTTTGTTTGGGATTGTTTTCTTTTCTTTGGTTGTTGGTTTGTGTTTTTTTTTAAATTTGTGTCTCTTAGCATGATATTAGAATGGTTAGAATTAGGTTTATTACTTTAGGATGAAAATTCCCCATGTTTTCCAAGAGTAGCATTTTTATTAGGGGCCAACATGAGGAGCATGCTAAAGTGGGAAGGAAGGAGCTAGGCACAGAATTAGATTTGGGTACATGAGCCAGTCCTAGTTGCACATGGTAGAATTGTTCAAGGGAGGCTGCAATTCAGGGTGGGCTTGAGAGACAAGAAAGAAATTAGTGTTAACATGCATGTGCATCTATATTTTGCTGAAAACTGTGTAATATATGCCACAGGTACATTTTTCTCTTTAATGCCAATACAAAGAGACCAACTTTGCATGGATTTTGAATGCCTAAGATTCATTCAGTTACAGGAAGAAAACTTGGTATCACAAGTCATCAGTGGAAAATTTGCCATAGATTTATTAAAATGCAGCTTCATTATCCAGTACGGCTTTGTCTTACCCTGTTTTTAAATGTATTTTAAAACAGCCTTCCCAACAAGCCAGTCTCACCTGGAATCCAGTTTATGTTAAAACTTGCGAACTTGAAATGTTTTATTTCTGATATCTCTGTACTGTTGCTAGAGTGGAGATGGCCCTACATTCAGTACAAATTCAGGACTAAATTCGATCCAATTGAAGTTTTCCATAAATTAGGAGCTTGGAATTAAATCAATAGTACATTCTGGTTTAGATAACCGTAGAATGATATTTAAAAAAACCATAATTTATTTTCTGCTGTACTCACTGGGCATATCTTTGCCTTTTAAGTGACCTTTTGCTAGAAACAACTGAAACATATGCAGTGCCAATAAACAGATACATGCACACATGCACATATAAACAACGTGCAACTGTCAAATGTGTCTGCTATCATCAACATCAGTAAGTTTTCTCTCTTTTACCTTTTCCAGAACAGTATGCTGAATATAATGGTAAGCTCTTCCCTTCTATTCCTTTCTTTTCAAGTTAAAGGAGAATACATTAAGTTTATTCCTACTGTTTAAACTTAGTAAATGTGGTTTCCTCTTACATTAGCAGTCCTAGGTTCTGATCCTGTTGGGGTTTTATTTTCATTCACTAGTGTATTGCAATGTCAGTATCCTACTTTTTTTTTCTATTGAAGAAAACATGCTAGCCCAGGTCACACAAATTTGGTCTGTTCATAAATATAATGCATTTACAAACAGATTAAAGAGATCAGAAGATCCTTTCAACAGTGGTTTATAAACGGTCATTTTACGGGAATATACTTTTAGTAGTCATACAGTGCACTGCACTGCCTTTCTTTGTGAATGTATTACAAAATACAACTCCATGCAAATTCAGTGTTGCTAAACAGCCATGCAGTGCCACAAGAGCAGTGGTAGTTTATAATCACTTTTTCATACACAATGTAACTGGACCTTAATGTAGATTTGGAGATCTAAGTGAAACTGCAGTGCGAACTGAATTATGACAGGATCTGGAATCTGTTGAAGACTGGAGATAAAGGCACTTCATTTTGGAACGAACACCAAAAAAATCCTGACTAGTTGGGACATTGATTTTATTTTGTCTAAAAGATGGCATCCCCAGGATATAAATCCCTAACGCTATTCCAAAGTGCTTGGTTCAATACTGACATATAGGGAAATCTTCCAAGAAATCAAGGCCAAGAACATCTATCTTACTAGACATAAGCATGCCTTGTTTTATAACCATTTTCAGTGACATGGTTTAGGCCTACTTTCTTAGCTGTTTTGTTCTTTTTATATTGACCCTTTCTGTCTGTACTAGATTCTTTGGGGGGTTTATAACCTCCACCATTGTGTAACATGATTATTCTACCCCATCAGATATTTATTATCGCAGTGACCTACCACACAGGTTTGTGACAGGAGCTCTCCACCTCCTAGAAAATGTGACAAGACGAATGAATTGTTGACAGGTTTCAAAAGACTCCTCAACTCTTCCTTCTGAAAAACAGATTAATCAGTAAAATTCAAAAGAATATTCTACTTTCTGCAAACCAATGGGTTTGTCTTGTGTGTTGAACTATGCCCCCAGTCACTCCTCAACCATTGTTGTTGCCCGATTTGATTGTCCAGTGACCTATGCTTGGCTTCTGTTTGTGCTGTCTGTGCTTAATGTTTGGTTTCCATCTATCATGATACTACCTTTCTCCTGAATGATAAACTCTGCATTTGGCTAATAGACAGAGCTATAAAAATTAACCTAGTTAACTTTTATTAGCTTGCTTTGGTCAACTACAAACAGGGTGCGACAAGACGCACCCCTGACCTGAGCACCTTCATCATCAACTTCTGGCATGTGACATGCCTGCCATATGCTAGATAGGTATAGCTGATCTCTAAATGCCATTTTCAAAAACATGTGCATTAGACAGTCTCTCGCTTGTAGTAAAACTTTACCTGGAAGTGCATAAGCTACAATTTCCATAGACTATAATGCAGACCATGTAGTATAGCTATGGAAGCTACTATAGCTTCCTATACAGCTTCTGATACATACTTTTACAAACCCGAACAAACAAAATATTTCTCTTTGGACTTAGTGTCCATTCTAGTCTGGAAGACCAATATTGCATTCACACAGTAGGACTCATCTGACCATACGCAGGTATCTATATCTAAACTGGTTGCTGCTAGCAGTCTGTACGCGCAGAGGAAGGCAACTAGTGCAGGCCATCTCAGTCTGAAATAGCTGTTGAAATATGTCAGATGAGTAACACATGACAATTGTCTATAACTCTTTACAAAGTATACGGAGGAAATGGGTAGTCTGCTGGGACTCTGATCTCCAGTGTGGACATCTTAAGTTGGGTGAGCTGGATTCCATTCATTAAACCTTTGGTGGGCCTATTAATAGAGTAAGGCCTACGTTCGGCCTATTAATATATCCCTCAAGATATGTGGCCACAGTGAAAATACCTCTAGAGTCTGCTGCATTTTTTCCTTTAATCAAATTAAGCTACCTTTTTTCAGAACATGTACTGTTATGTTTTGGTTTATTCTTTTCTAGGTATGGTCATCGTATTCTTAAATATGTAAATTAGAAGTGCTTTCAGCTTCCTCTAAATATAGTCCCAAAATTTTCAAGCATGTAAATTAGCAGTTCTTTTTCAGGTTTCTGTAAATTTGCGAAGCAGGGCTGGTATGCAAAGAACAGTCTGTGATCTGTGGATCATTAAACTACCTACAAATACCTTAACTTAATCTCTGGGCAGTAAAACCTAATCTCAGGATCTGGCTGGTAACAGCCACTGTTTCTCATGCTTCAGAATAAGAAGTTTTCCCTTCAATTTATAGGTTAAATCCTTGCTGCAGATACTCTCTGCTGACAACTGAATTAAGGGAATCACTAGAGGCAGGAAACCTATTTTGCCAAAATGCAGACAAACTGCCAATCCCTTCTTACTCAGTTCTTTTTGAGGCAAGACTCCCATTGCTGGGGGTGGGGGAAAGGATGAAGGATGTTGCCTAAATATTGTGTTTAAGGATTTGGTTCTAATATTTGCATGTCTAAATTTAGAGATGGATACATCTGGATATTAAGAGTGAGAAACAAAAGCATGACTTAAGTTTCTCAGGCGGTAGAAAATGCTGAATCTCATTGAAGATATTTCAATATGACACCCACAAAATCAGACCATTTGTAGCTTCTGAAAGAGCAACTAAAAGCAGCCAAAGCTGCTCTAAGCAATTAGAAAAACAATCTTAGCATAAAAGATGGTTCCTGTATCAGTGGAAAGAAATTCATAGCACGTTAACAGAGAAAAAAATAATATACTGGATTTAAGTGAGAGGTTTTTGCAGAAATCCTAGGAGATTAAAAATTCTTTCAAAATAAATTTGAAAAGTGCTGTAACTACTATTCTTGAACAGGTGAATGGATATTAGATAACTTCAACTTAACAGTGATTTTTATCTACTGCAGTTTTCCTAGGCATTTTGCTAGTCTGTTCTGCATCGAACAAATGTGTAACTCTGCCAGCATAGATTGTTCAATGAAATCATGGAGCTAGCATGTTAAGCAGCAAAGTCTCTTTTAACCTGTCTCAGAAATAAAAAGTAGCCCATTTTTTTTCTCCTCTGTTAAACTGACAAACGCATCTAATTCTTAGGATTTTATAAAGTGGAGGCTTCAATTACGAAATGAGCATACACATGTGCAAAATTCGTTTGGAGTTTTCTAAGGCTTCATCTCAATGTCCCAGCATTAATGCATAGAGGAACTCACTTTTCTCACTGAATAACCCTATTCTGCCATTCCCCCCTCCTCCCCCATCATTGCCAAATGTGTCTGTAGTTTGATGGCATCTTTCCAGAGAGCGATGAACAGGTCAGATTAGCAACCAACTTTTTATCCATTGACATACAGACTGACTGATGGAAACTTCTAACAACCTTAAGACTTTAAGCCTCAGTACAAGAGTTTACATCAGACCCTTCACAGAAGGGGAAAGCCATTTAATCCCAGAAACTGTTAAAACTTCCCACAAGACAAAATAAACTACCGTGGGTATAGGGTTTGTGTATTCTATTTATTATTTCTAAACAATTCAGTATGAAAGATAATAAACTTAGATTTCTGTGTGTTGTTTCTATTTAATCTGGCATTGGTACTTGAGTGATCTGCTTCAGATGGCAAGACCTTTATTCTCTGCCACTCATAGCTTTTGCTTTGAGTGCCTTCACTTGTCAGCTAGTGTCAGGAATCTTGCTCCCTCATTTCATTGCAAAAGGATGATTTTTAAAACTTGAGTAATTCCGTGTGGCAAGTTCAATTTCCAGCTATCACTTAGTTCTGAGATAATTTCAGAGCATATTTCTTGTATTATTACCTTACAACAAATTCCAGTATGAGATTTCAAATCCCTATGTATTTGATGGAATAATTTTACAGTACAGAAATTTTGCAGAAATCTAGGAAGCCTGAGTGCAAACCTACTTGGGCAGCACCTATTGCCCATCTCTAGTAACAGATGCGAGAATTATCTTGCATTCTGCTTGCCAGTCAGCAGCTACAGCCACACTGCCACCAGCCTACAGTTGGTCCCTGCCTAAAATGAAGATTATTTTCTTCTGAAAACAAGAAGGGTTTTCAATACTTTTTGTATAGTATGTAGCCCTAGGGATTAGAGGACAGCATACAGTTTCCTGCAGAGTACAGCAGAAGATGGTGACGTACTGTTGGGGGGTTCATCAATAAATTCAGATTGTTCAGACATTTTTAAAGCCAACAAATATGTACAAATTACTGAAACTTTTCAAATTCTTTAAAACCTGTGATTTTGTATTATTATTCATCCACATATTCAAAAATGACAAAGCACCAAACCCTCTGCACTTTATTTGCATTAGTTTGCAATTTAATATGTAGTCATATGTCATCATTTGAAACCTAAGCAGGCATACATCATCATTTGAAGGCCAATTTAACTGAACTATCCCGACTCCTGACATCTTAATTCTCACTCTAAAGAAATAAAAATATGTCTTAGATAAAGAACTTGCTGTCCATTTTTAAAGCTTTTTGTTTGTTCATTTTCACTCAGCCTAGGCCTCATTTACCACAGGATTTGTGCAGGATCCTTCTGGAGTGCCTCAGAGTTGTTAAGTGACAATCTAAAAGCCGATTTAGGATTAGCTAGCTTAACCAGGTGAACTGGGGGTTTCACTTTGATTGGGTAGAAAAGCCGTAGCTGTGCTTGGAAGTCCATATTGTGATACTGAAGGGCTTTATCAACATCCTGAGAGGAGTGCATTCAGAATAGGTGATGATGCGAATCTCACTAATCAGTGAAGGATTATCTGAGGCTCAAAGCTATACTGCTTCTAATTCCTTCTTCATGACGCTGTTCATGCACTGCAAAAGGATCTAGTGCAACACCAGAAGTATAAATATTAGATGAGACTCTTCAGTATCTTAATTAGCACTTTCTAAGGGAGCAGTTCTTGAACAGTCAGGGGTAATCAGATGTTAAAAAAAAAAAAACCACCCAAAAAAACAAAACAAAACACAAAATTGGAAGCATAGCAGAAATCTCTCATGATTTCTGATGTACAGTGACTGACACCATGTCATACACAACATGTATCACTTACTAATTTTAAAAACAGTGCCGGTGTCAACTCTGATGCCAAATTACTGACAAGATGTAGTATTTCTAGTCACACCATTATTTTGTTGAAGACAGGGGTTCTGAATAATTCTTTCCTCAAACTGAAATATGTGAAATTCTCCATTGCCAGCCTGCTCCTATGTGGGTTGGGAGCATGCTCATACCCTGCACAGTCATATAAAATAGTTTTCCCTATATGTGTTTGTTCAGCAGAAGGGGAAAAAAAGGTGAAAATTAATGAAACACTGAACACAACTTTTGTTTGGTTGGTTGTGGGGTTTTTTTCCCCCAATGTATTTAGCAGAGGGTAACAGGCTATGAAACATGGGACTGATAACAAAGCAAAAATACCATTTCCTACCACAACTCTATCGAAATCTTATGCTTGCCCTTAATAGTAAATGACAATTTTTCTGAAGTTGAAAAGTTATACATGTATTTTAATGGAGTCTATATTGGTAAAACAAGAGCTTCCCTAGTTTGCTTCACTACACACATTGTCAAAATGACAGAACAAGATATCTGTAATTCCTAACATCCAATTAGGTCCAGTATCTACAAGACCACCAACAGAGCGAGGGATTGCTTCCCAGCACTTCTTGTAGTGTTTTATATTCTCCAGTCTCCTTTGCTTCTTACCATCCTCATTTTAGTCTTCTGGCCTACAAGAAAAGTATTTACAAGTCATTGACAGCTCTTAAAATATGTTATTAGACACCCCCCCTACCCACCCCCAATAATTTTGAGATACAGAGGAAAGATGGGCTGTGGATAAAACCCCACATTTGAGGAATACAAGCCACTAAAGAAGCACAAATTTCGGTTCTGATTTTGAAGTATAGGATCATTCATGGAATAGCTCCATGTAATAACAAATCTTTAGATGAGTATTTCAGGTTTTTCATATTACAAATTTTTAGATGAGTTCACTTTTTATGTGAATCAATTTTGTGATCTTACCAGAAAAGTGTCACTGCTCATTATCAGAAACATCTTTTTAAAGTTCAGAGAAAGTAAAAATAAAAGCTGTCTTTCTTAAAGGGGAGGGTTAATTTAAGATTAAATGGTATTGCTGTACTTAAGATTTTGTTCCTGTAGGTATACTTCTGCTCATCATGTAAAGTGCATAGTTTCAAGTTGGCTTGCAATATTTTTATGAAAAGCGATAAAATAAACATCTTAGAAACCAGACATTATGAATGAAAGTAATGTATTTCATTTTAATACTGTTTTCAAAACCAGATAGCAATGTTTTATCTCCTGCTTTCTATGATAGCAAGAAAACATACATCCAGGTAGACTTCAGATATTGTGTCAGAGGGCTTCCATTTCTATCACTCCTTCATGATGAATGAGGTGGTTCTTCTAAACAAATAAGCACTTCAGAGAGTTACCCTTGACAGGGCTGTTAATCCTGGGAGTCTGCCTTATCATTGTAGAATTCAAGGGCTGAAGTTGTACAGTATCCCTGTACTGCCTGTCTCTTACGCTGCCGCTCTGGCTGAAAGTTGGGAGAGAACTATTTCACATCTTGCATGTAAAGCTGTGCTCAGTGCTTCTGTTCTGGTGTGCTCACAGATAGAGGGCCTTATCATCTTAGAAGGCACTGGCCCTCTTAATATCTGACTGAATTTCTCATTCAGATGGCTACGTTCTAATCGGCCTGCTTTCAGTGGTGTATTGTTTCCTTTGCAGTCTTTCTTCAGTGAATGCAAGGAATTTTGGACTATAATACAAAGCTTACCTTGAACATTACAGAACATTAATGCAAGTCAGATCACACACTCTTGTCACAAATGAATTAAATAGATGGCACTAAGCACAGCAGGAAGGACTTCAAAAAATGGCAGTTTTGAAGTAATGCAGTAAATCTTTGTCTTATGATTTTGCATACCTGGCAGCAGCTATTGTGCTTAGTATTACCATTAAAACTATAAAGCCTTTAAAAAGCAACAGGTAATGGTGTTATTCTAGTGATTAAGGGGAGAATCTGGGCCCATTTTCACATGATTGAAAACTGTTCTCAAGCATCCTTCCAAATGTCTTTCACCCTTTCTTTCCACAACCTTCCAAATGCCTTCCACACCACCTGCCACAGAAACTTGGAACACCACCAGGATCATCTGAAAATAACAAGTGAGTTTTTTTATCTTTGTCAGTTTCCTTATCCCTTAGAAGGTTTAGAAAAGACATGTGACTTCAGCTGCTGTTTGAAAATCAAAGCATAATGTGTTTTCAGTTTATAAATTATAAAATATTCAAAAGCAAAGCCTAAGTTTAAGGAATTGGTTACACTGCTTGATATCTAGAGCTGTTTGTTCCTTTTATCTCTGTTACTTTCCCCTCCCACTCCCTCCCTTCTTGTCTTCTTAAGGATAAAATGCAAAGAAAATGTAAATTTTGATGCCTTGGGCCTTGGAAAGATAGGAAGGAAAAAGATAATGCCAAAAAATAAATAAGGGAGATGGGGTGAATAGAGGGTCTCTTTTGATGTGAGACCAGTAGTTCTATTCACAAGTTTCATTCCTTGTCCATCAGAAAGATTCCCAATGCAAAGTATTAGCTTTGTAAGGGCTTTTCTGGACACTAGGAACAAAACCAGGCATTTATACTATACTAACTTCCATTCTAGGCTCTTAAAGCTCAGCATAAATATTAATTGTCATCGATGCCATGTGAGATAGATATTTTCACACCCACTTTATAGAGAGGATACTGTAAGGTGCAAATGGTTAAGAAGCCCAAGGAAGCAGAAGAGCATTCCAGGAATACTGAGCAGAAAATGAATGTTTGGGTCTGATCAGAAGCTGTTTTGTTTCGGGGCAGGGAAAGCCCTGCGCTCATAGCTGATAGAAAATACGCATACCATCACCCTCGGCTGCCTGCACTGAAAAAGACAAATCCTGTTAGATGTAAAAGGTGAAATCCCCACTGAAGTGATGAGTAACTCCCTGACTTAAGCAGAGCTGACCTTTTCTTTACGTGCTTATTTCTGCTTAGTACGTAGTTTGTCAAAGTAAAAAGCAGACTTAGGTTGTAGTTTATTTTCATGGTTTTGATAGTGGCAAAGCCACTATGAAAAGTTCTCTGTCCTTCTTTACTCTAGCTTCATAATCCCGCATCACAGTTTGTGCCCTCCTCAGCTGTGCTGAGTAACTGTCTAGAGAGCCAGGCTATAAACCAGGCTACTGAAATGATCCTGATTATGTTTTAAATCCTTGGGCTTTTTTAGGTGAGATGAGGGGAGAGGAAGATTTAGTTGGGAGTGGTTTGTTTTTTCTAAACCTAAGTAATTTTACTGATCTGTATTCTAGCAGATTCATCAGACAGTTGCAGCAAGTGTTAGATGTAGGGGTAAACTGAGCTGGGTTGGTATTGCTGCCTGGGGAAATATGTTTAAAAATACCTTAAGAATCAAAAGCATTTGGTTGTTTCTGTACTGCCAGTTTCCAGTGAGCCTATGTATTTGTACAGGTACTAGCACAATGAAAGCTTGCTGCTGGTTCAGGTGTGAAATCTCCTCTTACGAGACTTTATTAATGCAATTTTTTTGAATAGAGTAAAGGCATAAAGGTGTCAGCTTTTCAAATTTTCTCTGTACTGCTGTCAATGACAAAAAATCATGTAAAGAGCCAGGCATTTAAGAGACTCTTTCTCCATAAACCCTTGTGCAATAGGGGACATGCTACTTCTTTCTCGTCTTGAAGAAAGGTGACCTGCAGTTTTGAGTGTACAATAATACTAAACCTTGTTTTCTGTGTCATATGTCAGCTGGCTTTATAACCCTTTATCTTTTAGCTAAGCAAATGCTTGAATATTTGCCATATCCCTGACATGATCTTTCTAAAAGCTATAAATCAAAAGAAAAACTGCAAATTAGACTCAAAGTAGTTTTTGCTGATGAGGATTCTATTTGCTTTCAATAGATATGTACCAACAGAGAGGCAAATACACCTCTCTTAATTACTCTTATTTTGTCTTCATGTATCTATTGATTAGGACATTTATCTAAAGAATAAACAACAGCATCTTGGACAGTGTTATCAAATGTGATGTAATCATGGCATACAGAGATTTAGTTGCATGTTTTCCTAACTTTGTTATCTAGCAAACCACATAATTTTCTGTTTAATTCTAGTCTTAACTCTGCAGTAATTAACATTCTTTATTTTATAATAGGTTAGATGTAACTTATTTTGCTCTATTTAGCTTTTATATGTAATTGATTGGGGCAAATGATGCTACTTAACTGTCATTTAGTTATTTGGAACCTGTGGGAAAGCATTATATTGACTGAATTTTATTATAGGATGAGTATATAAAATTGATTTTGAGGGATATGAGGTTCATGCTCTCCATGTAGCACTTTTCATTATAAATGCCTGTTAGTGTTTGTTTACATCTTTTTTCATCAACCAGACGAAAATGCTTGCTTTTTCTCTTTTGTATTTTACAAAACCAAATGTTTGATCTGTAGTTAGAGTAGGCAGAACACTAAACCATCACATGTCTGGTCTTTGAAAGCCCCAGGGTCTGCTACAGCTCCTATTGAAGTTGCTGGGAGTTTTGCCATAGATTTCAATAGGACTGGGAGGAGAGCCTATGTTTATTGTTAACTGAGATATACTGAAGCTCTGTTCACAGTGAGTTAGAATGATGGGTCTGAATTGTTTCAGAGGTTTATTATGTGCAGTCTGCAATTCCAGAGAACCTCTGTTTACAGGACGAAAAAAAAATCTGCATTCCTTGTACAGTCAGAATTTCCACTGAAGTCAATGAAATCTTTGCCTGGGTAAGGATAAACACTTGCAACGAAAGTAAATGATTTAGTGAAAAACAAGCACACTACTGAAGTGCCTGTTGGCTGTGTTCCTGTATTTTCTGTCATTTTGATTGGAAGAGTTATCCAATACTAGTAAGTTTTGGTTACTTATGTCCACTTACTGATGGTCACTTTACAGTGACTACACACTACTGCCTTTCTTACGGAGAGTGTTTATGCGAAAAGAAAGAGCAGAAGCTCTTTAACTGGATTCTCGGACAAATTCTGGTTGATTCAAAAGATGCTGTCATGGCCTCGCTTCATTTCTTGTTGCTTTCTGCTGAGAACCTGGTGGTTGTGCAAGATCCACAATGTACTTGCAAATTTGTGTGTGCCAGGGATCCAAGCTTCTGAACAGTGAGGACTTTGGGGAATTTTTTTTTCCCTTCGAACACCCAAGCTAAGTCAGCCATAGCCTGGGCCCAAGCACTTTTCATTTATAAACATGCTGAACCCTTGATCTCTGAACAGTTATATCATCACAAATGAACTTCTCAATGCTCTTCCAGGATTAGTACTTTGTGACACATACTGCAAAATGGGGCTGCCACAAATTGAGGGTTTGTGAGTAATTTTCTACTGAAACAGAAAATAAAAATAGGTGCCTTAAATGAAGCAGAGTAGAATTAGAGGTTAATCTGTCTTCCCTACTAACTCTAAATCTTCAGAGGAAATATAATGCCTCAATTTACCCCATATATGTATGCAACAGAGTTTTGAGTACCTTCTTGGTCAGAGGCTTAGCAGCACTGATCCCTCTATGTCTTCGCCCTGCAATGGGAGCCAGTCAAATTCTTCAGCAATAGTCATACAGTAGGGATCTCCACAGGAGGTGAGGAGTGGGGAGGAATTACTCCCATGTGTTTCAGACTGTTTCTCAAGCTTACTGGTCTGGTGGAAAAGAGAAATGATGTTCCTAAGATACATGTTAACCCTGGGTTTGAAGGCAAAAGAAGGTGCTTAGAATTCGCAGAGAAGAGCTGTTTAAAAAAAAATAACAAAACTGAAAAAGCAATTTCAAATTGGAGATGATATACTGCACACTGAGAATAAGAGATGCTAAGAAAACAAAAGACTTAATTTGAAATACATTAATTTTTCCACAGTCTGTATTATTCTCTGTCAAACATACTGGGAACGCAAATCTGCATCTGCATTGATTGGATGAATTTCAAAGACCTTTTACCTGCTCTCTGTTTGTGTTGCCTCATATCTTTATGACATGGAATGAACTGCTTGGCGCCACGTTGCTGTTATCCATTAACCATTCCTGTTTTCCTAATCATCTTGGACTCCATCTTTCTCTGTCCTATCTGTTATTGTCTTCTGCAAAGAGATGTGATGTTCCTGTAGCCTGTTCTGGTTTGCCTGACATGATTTGTGTTTCTGCCTACAAGGGTTTCTCTACTGAACCCTGTACATTATCTTCCCCCAGCCCCCCTTCCTCTGTAACCAGGAGAAGAGGGTCATACATCTGTAAAATGACAGCACTTATGAAAGATGGGAGTTTGGTACACATGGCTCTCATCAGACACAGACTCATCTTCCATGCCACAGACACTACTTGTTTCCTTGCAATGCAGACTGTAGCTGGAAACACAGGAAACACCTAATAAATTGCTTGACCTATCAAATTAACAAGTCATCAAGAAACTATTTTGGTAATCAATGAGCAAAGCAGAATTGTTTGCTTTTTGGCAGAGCAAGAAGAATGCATGGAGATGGAGTAATTTCTTCATCTCTCTTCAATAAACAGCATTTAACTGGATTGAAAGTTTGCTGCAATACAGGGAAAAATGTGAAGAATCTATTTTTAGAATTAGAAGAACTCTTAGAACTAGAGGTGTGGATTGGCCTAAGTTTATGGCTAAGTACAGAACTCAAACTCAGACACACTCAGATATATGATACTGTAATTATGTCATCACTATTTCTGGTGAAGGTGGGTTTAGTACTGATTATAATAAGTACGTAACAGAAATTAAATTTTCTGGTTTTAAGCATGCTACGAGTTGAAGTAAGTCTCAGTGTAGTCCCTACTCCTGCAGCCTAGCAGAAAAACTACAAGGTGTAACGTTTTCAGCCTTCATCTGAAGCACCTAATTAAAATGAGTAATTAACAATAAATGAAGAAGCAGGCATTTTCTTCTTCCTACAGATGCGGCCTGAGATGCAGAAGTAGGCTGGCTTTTACTTCTGTTTAGAAAAGGTAGATGCTTGGAGCTGCTGAAAATTAAGTGATGGTTGTGAAGGCAACTGCCAAGGACAGTTGGACCATATACTCCCCTGGTCACCTAGTGCAGCAAAGAGCTGTTCCTGTGAAATGAGAACAGCGTATAAAAACATGAGACAGACTGGAAACTTGTGATTGTGTAGGTTATACCTGCAACTGCCAAGGATGTTGTGCCCAGTGAAGCTTGTATAAACAGCAAGGTGCCAAAGCAGGTGTCATTTATGTTGTGAGCTTAAGAGCAGACATCTGCGTGAGTACTCTGTCAAACTGTGGTCTCAAAAATACTTAAATTATTTGGAAATTTATAGAATGCCGGTAATCTTCCTACTACTGTGACGTCCTCTTGCCTTTCTTGGGCATTTCTGTGGTGCAGATCTTCCTGTTTTAATAACAAACGTTTAGCAAGTCTCCAGCACATTTGTAGGGAGGCCTCTGCTCTGGAAGATTATGCATCATTCAAACTGACCATTTATTTCAAGCATAATCTGTTTTTCTTTAGTAAATAGAAAGTCACAAAGTTGAAATCCTGATGGTATGGAATACAGCTCTGTAGATTATCAGTGTATGGTCTAGGAATATAATTTTCCCTCCGTTGCCTTTCTGACCATGAGAGAATGGAAAGATTGCTATTCAGGAGTAAATGGGATAGCGCAGGAATCCTTCTGACAAAATAATAAATACATGTTGTAGAAATTTGCAATGTGTAAATTCTTATTTATTAAGAAAAAGGGTTGCTTTGAAATTATATGTGCTTTTTTCAGTTCCTTGTCTGTAGTCCCAGTTCAGTAAGATGTTTAAACATATGGATTCAGTAACCTTTGTTATGTTTTAAATCTGTTTTAAATAATTGTGGGGAATTTTTGTTATAATGTGGTGAAGGGACGACGGGTGGGGTGTGTGTAAATTGTCCACCTCTTTCAGTGTTGTGATTATGTTATTTTGACTTTGGTGTGCAGAATTCTTTTTGTTGATGTAAGTGAAGACTGTGTGATGAGTGTGTATTTTAATGATAATACTTATGCATACACATAAGTACTTTCTTAATGCCAAAACCAGATGATAGGGTCCCTATAGCTCCGTCTTTATGTAAACTATGGCCAAACAAAAGCAATTATACCTCATGTGGTTATTATAATAATTAAAATTGGTCAAAATTAGGATTGTGAAACTTGGCACTAAGTTCCAGATTGTATAAGAAGATGGATTACAGTGATGCTTCTTTACAGCTGTCTAAACCTAGAAGCAATGTCTCCAATCTGTATTTTCCCCATTAATGTAAATTCTTGATTAGAATAGTCATTATTTGCCAGTATTTCTGCCTGTTCTTTAGATTAAAAGTGTGAGAATTTAAAGCAGAATGCTTAAAAAACAAAAAAAAACAAAAAAAAACCCCAAAATCCCAAAACAAAACCAAAAAACCCACCCACCCCACCATTTCATCCTCAAGACAAAATGTCAAGTGTATCAGAAATTAGCCATGTTATGTATTGCAATAGCGTAAAGTTGGATTTAATCAGGGAGAACTTAAAAATTGTACTGTTGCAGAACATGCAGAGAAAAATTAAAATTTCTTGGTATTAAGCAATGAATTATTTACTTTTTAAGAGGAAGAAGTGGTGAATAAAACAGAACTAATTGGCTAAATATAACATTTAATTAACTCTTAAAATAACAACAGGTTTTGTGAATAAGCATTGAGTTGTGGTAATTAAGTTTCTGTAACCAGAAATTGTAGATGATATACGTCAAAATATGAGAAAGGACACCAATTACTGGAATATTTGTTGACGGCAGCATACCTTCATGTAAGAGGAATTAATACATTTTAAAAATACTTGCATCACAGAAATGCTAAAAGATTCTTGCCTCCATCCTTAAACCCTGGTTGAAAGACAATACAAATCTTGTGGCATCAGAACGCATGCTATTAGGTAATCAAGATTTTATTTTCATCTTTTAACTCTTACTGCTTAATAGAATAAAATCACATTTTTTCCTTTTTCAAATCCACAGAAATATTGAGATATAATTAGTGTTTTCCTAAAAAAAAAGCAGAAACCCAAATATTTCCTATATTTGCACTCCATATCCTTCCTTAGTTTAGAATTTTTCCTAGCAGGTTCTGTCTGTAACAGTAGTAGTATTTTTGTTTTATTCATAACTTTACATTTCAGAAGGACAGAAAGACTGTAGATGAAGAGTTTCCTCAAGAAAAACTTCTTTCATATGTCAAGATATTCAGTTTGCAACATTAAAAGGCCAGGTTAACCATATAAACAGCTGATAAGACAACAATGAAAATGTTATTTTGAGCTTAATTTTATTTACTAGTAACCGTAACAGCCAGTTGTTTTGCTTTTTGCATTACATCATCATTTTGCTAAGTTTAATGCTCCTCTTGGCATGGGACTGTTCAGTTCATGGGAGTTACGCATTTTTAAAGTCAGCTCCTGGTTTAACAGATGTTTGTTTTAAAAGAGTTCCTTAGCAGTATAAATTATAGTAGACTAAATTGCTCATTTAAGGGCATGACAAAGTGAGTCTCAGAGCATGCTCTGGTATGTGAAGCAAGCAGGGTAAGTGCAAAAAGCAGCACTTGGGTCTCCATGAAAAAAGTCCTCTTCCTATGTTTTAGAAAGGGACTCTGTCATACAAAAGTTATGCCTCCTGCTAAAGTAGTTGAACCAGCTGCATCCCATGTGCTGAAAACACTCTTGTCTCTTATTTCTCTCGTTCAATTATTGTGTCTATAAATTGCAGTGGGCCACCTGTGCAATGCACTCATCCAGAATAGCCCCAGAGGAAGCATTAACATATCAAGGCTCATAAAGCACAAATCCTTAAATGTAAAAACTGACACTTTCATCCTACTCCAGCCTACATCTATATAGACATTAAAACAGAAAGGAATAAAGAATATTTTACTATGCAATTTGAAGGCCCTGCTCTCCTCTTGCAGAGGTCAGCAGCAAAACTCCTCTTGATTTTTAGTTGGGAACAGGATCAAGCTATAAAAAGCATGAATTCTAGTTAGATATTTTAGAAACTTATTCTGACTTCTGCCATCTATCAAGTTTGATGCACCTATTAAAAAAAAAAAAGAAAGGAAGGCTTCTGTTCTTGACATTAACCATATATTTGTTATTCCCACTCTAAAAAGAATTAAATCAGATCTCTCTGGAAAAGGGGTCTGTGGGTTTGGACTGGCCAGAGGAAGATCTCCAAAGTAAAAAAGCTGCTTCTTCCAGCTTGTCGTGGTTTCAGCTGGGATAGAGTTCACTTTCTTACTAGCAGCTGGTATAGTGCTATGTTTTGGGTTTGGGGTGGGAATACTGTTGATAGTGAGGAATGGTTTTGGTTGTTGCTGAGCACTCAAGGCCTTTCTTCTCCTCATACCACCCTACCGGTGAGCGGGCTGGGAGGGCATAAAAAGTTGGGAGGAGACACAGCCGGGACAGCTGACCCCAGCTGACCAAAGGGATATTCCATACCATGTGACGTCATGCTCAGTATATGAAGCTGGGGAAGAAGAAGGAAAGGGGGATGTTCAGAGTTATGGCGTTTTGTCTTCCCAAGTAACTTTTAGGCGTGATGGAGTCCTGCTTTCCTGGAGAAGGCTGAACACCTGCCTGCTGATGGGAAGCAGTAAATTAATTCCTTGTTTTGCTTTGCTTGTGTGCGCAGCTTTTTCTTTGCCGTTAAACCATCTTGATCTCAATCCACAAGTCTTCTCACTTTTGCTTTTCTGATTTTCTTCCCCATCCCGCCATGGTGGGGGGTGAATGAGCAGCTGCGTGGTCCTAGTCACTGGCTGGGGTTAAACCACGACACAGCTCTAACGCTCCCTCTTTAGAAAAGGTTTAAGAATGCATATTCTTTTCTTGGCACGTCAAGCATACACCAACAAATGCTGAGACTGTTTTTTCACGTCTAGGAAGAGCCACTGGCCAAAGTGAATGTAAAGACGGCAGTTTTCCGGTTACTGCAATCTACAGCACAGGTAACTTTCAACAGGCATGGATCAAGGTGAGACCAGCCAACTTGAGCAATTCTTGAGCAACATTCTTAAGAACAGAAGCTCTCTGAAGCTTTCTGGGGAAGCAACCATCCTCCAAAAGCATCTCTCTCTCTTTTTTGTATGTGTCTCCTTATACAATTATCTCCAGTGCATACATAGTTCCATTGATTAGTACATAACAGCAATAATTGTATTATGAGAAATGCATTTCTGTGTTCTTGACACAGATTGGTAAGGTACCCTTCTGCTCCACCCCATTCCCGTCTCTAAATTTATGTATGCTTTCAGTTAAGCTTTGCTCCGGGCCAGCGTATGTTTGTATATTCTTAAGGATCTCTTATGAGAAGTATGCTACCACATCCAACAGTGTTGTTCTTTGAAGGAAATGAGTTTGGATACAGAAGCTGCAGAACATGGCTGTGTTTAAAGAAGGAAGAAAATCAAGGCATGTGTCTCAGAAGGTCAGCAAAGAGCTGAGTGATGCAGATCTTCAAAAATAAAACAAAACTCAAGGCAGTTTCATAATGCTAATAGTAAACAGGTTTTTTTTTCGGAGCTGACCATAAGGATTACATACCTAAGAACACGAACGCACTTTAATCTCAGTTTAGGATTCCATATAAACCACTTGCACATCTCTGACCTGTCATTCTTTCAAAATGACATCTTTCCC
>NW_009649721.1:21380-24000 GCF_000708025.1 Charadrius vociferus | reverse complement strand
TTTCCCTAACAGCATATTCACATTTCTATATCTTGTATATATGATGTGTATTGAAGTGGCTGTCTGTTTGCCTCAGCCCTTCGAAAATAACACTGTCCTTCATTACCTTATTGTTTAACTGTTTGGTTCTCTTTCTTTCTTACTAACTCACTAGCTCCAACTCTTAAGATGGTTCCTAACACATCCCCATGTTGCAGACCTTTTCCTCTCTGCTGCACAATTAGACCCCCGACCTTCTATTCCCCAAAGCTAAAGAAATGCCAGATTGCCACCAACACTTCATTATATTTATATATTGGTCTTATGAGACTTGAATTTTCTCTGGCTATCCACATCCTTCTTTTTATTTCCGGTTTGCTAGTATCATACAACTTTCGGTGATATCCAGTGCTCTTGGAATAGGATATTTTTTTTATCAGATAAGGTTATTTGCACTTAGTGATTTTCTCTTTTGTCCAAAATTCTATTTTGAATATTAACCAGTGTGAATTAGTGAGTATTATGAAACCCAAGGAAAGAAGAAAGAAAGTAAAAATCCAATAGTCTTAAGCACAGTACAGGAAGATTTTGTGGTCTTGGATCAAGATCCAGCATGTCTGTGCTCAACATTACTCACATGAGTAGCCTCTGTCTTCAGTGCATTACTGAACCCTTACTTTTCAAGTGCATTCTTGCACAAGCTTCCGTGTTAAACCTTCCTAATTGCAGACAGAAAATATCCACAAATGAATACATTTTCCCTGAAGAAGAGAGGTCAGTGAAAGTCATTCAGTAAAGGATTCAAAGCACGTTCTATCAACTTTAATACATATTGTTATATCTTCTGCTAAATCAAGTCTACGTGAACAATTATTGTGGCTGTGAAGAATGTGAGATTACCTGTGTGCCATGATCATGATCTTTATCCTTAACTCTGCCCTGAGAACAAAGAAAAATCCTTTCTTATCCTCCTAATATATTAATCCTTGTGCTTGCTTGATGGTGTAAAAAAGGTGGCCTCAACTATTGATGTTAGCAGGAATTCTGTCATTCATTCAGTGAATCAGGCACTGTTTTAAGATAGCATGACTCTAGCCTCTGAAAAGAAATACTTTTGTAGATTAGCTTCCAAGATCCTGCTCAGATCCATTTTTCTGTTGTCATTCTAGCTTCTGCTCTCAGTATTCACCCTTCCATATGTTCCTAACAGACTCTGGTAGCAGGCTCTGATATTTTTTTTCACTGCTCAGTTCCTGTTTCAATTTTTCACCTAGTTAAGAATAGCATGTACAATCAAGCACCATTGTCCATCTTTATGCAAAATATGCTGTGGTTCAAATGCCATTTTTTGGACACAAAACTGTTTAATATCCTGTGACACTTACTAGAATGCAAGGTCAGGCTAAAATGATGATAATGATCCCTTCTGGGCTTAAAATCTATTAATCTATTAACATTATTTGTGACTGCATGTGATCAGAAGTGTGTGAGCAGACATGGCAGTAGAATAATAACATCCTGTTAGCTCACACCTGTAGGCATCTTGAACCAGTGGGTAGTTCAGCCTTGACCTGCCTCGGAGGTAACACTGGTCAAGAGGACTGATCAGAGACTGTTCTTGATGGAGAGCACTTCAGCAGAGGGGTTTTCCCACTGGCACACGCTGATTCTTTACTACTTTCTTTTAAAATTCAGCCTGTTTCTCATGGCTTATTCATAACTATAAGAGCGAACGCTGACCTTGGTGGCTTATGAGCCCTACATGTAGGCTTTGAAATTACCAGTACAGAGTGATCAGTGAAAATGTTCACCTCAGTCTGGGGCTTTCCTATTTGTTGAGTAAGTAGTTGTTAATTTGTAATACAGTAAAAACCCAGTTTGAAACTCTGAAGTTCTCTGAAATTAGGTTTGGAAGAGAACAACTGCTTTCCCCTGGCTATAAAAAGTTTAGATTTTCTACGAATATCTTGACCGTGTTTGAAAAATCTGTTGCTTAGCTGAGCAGAGCAGGACTGCCTTTCTCCTTGAGCAGATACTGCACATCATTTGCAAAACATTTTTACTTAGCATGATCAAATCGTGATCTGATTATTCTAAACTTTATTTTTTTGCAGAGATTTAGAACTCGACACAGACTGAAAATTATCAACACACTCAATGTATTTTATGCAAACTGCTGCGGAACTACTAACAGAAAAATTACAGTCCAGTTCCGTGAGATCCTCCCTAGGCAGCTGCAAATAGAAAGGAAAGGTTTGACACAAGGCAGAAAGATGTGTGGTATGAATAGACGCATTTTTAAGGGGAAAGGTGTAAAAAGTCTTTTTCTCTGTTTTATAGCAAAAATATCCCAGGGAAACAGTGAGCCATATTCTCATTTCTGGCATTTGTTCTGTTCATTAAATCTGGGTGTTTTTTTTCTTTTCTAGGCATAAGTAATACCAGAGGATGGGTGGAGAATGTCAAAGTGACCTTCTTGATGATTGCCTTTTAACTGCAACTCCTTTTAAGTTAGCAGTTGCCCTATTTCTCTGAATTTCTTCTCTTCCCATAGTTTGGCAATGGTGTAATGGGAAACATCAGACTTTTCATGTAGGCTTTTTCAAATCTGACTTGCATTTTTTGTTGGTAACTACTAAAG